>NC_090328.1:79091504-79399169 GCF_035084215.1 Heptranchias perlo
TGAGCTTCCTGCAGTCTCACAATTTACATGCCCATTTCAAAATAAGGGCGCTTCATTGTGTATATGTTGTTAATTTTTTTGTTCAATTTGTATTATCTTACATGAATCCACATTAAAGTCCATTCCTCCTTCCTTAACCCATATTATTAATTTGTCTAGATCCCTTCAACTAATATCAATCTTCCATATGTTCATCATAATGGGGCCTGTAAATCATGAGATTAGGTGAAGCCCAGTCCCACAGGCAAATACCAACATCCCTTACGTGTAGATTCTTGTGATCAGCAAATTATAAAATATTATTATTATAACTATATTACTTCATACCATTTATGAACAGCAAGGACCCAAACAGACCCCTGCAAAACTCCACCAGTCATTGAGGGTGAAAATGGTCTACGCCAGTATAGCGAGATGGGCTCATGGTGAATCGGCAGCCCATTTTAGACTGGGCCTGATTTTTCTTCCCATTGACTTCAATAGAAAAGGAAATCGGACGTGGTGTAAAACAGGCTGCAGATTCACTATGAGCCCATTTCGTGCTCCTGGCGTAGACTAATTGCACCCCATTGTTTCTAACTAGAGCTTTTTCCATTTCTCATTACCCTAAGTTCTAAGCTCTCTATTGGCAAGCCAGGTTTCAAGCCAGTTAACTAAATTGCTGTTAATTCCTTAATTATGTTTAAAAGTCTCACAGGTAGAACTTTATCAAGTGCCTGCTCTTTCAAAACTGAGATGAGGAGAAACTTCTTCACTCAGAGGGTGGTAGGTCTGTGGAATTTGCTGCCCCAGGAAGCTGTGGAAGCTACATCATTAGATAAATTTAAAACAGAAATAGACAGTTTCCTAGAAGTAAAGGGAATTAGGGGTTATGGGGAGCGGGCAGGAAATTGGACATGAAGCTGAGTTCGGATCGGTCAATGCCCTGTGGGTGGCGGAGAGGGCCCAGGGGCTATGTGGCCGGGTCCTGCTCCGACTTCTTGTGTTCTTTAGATTTGTGGTTGGGATCAGATCAGCCATGATCTTATTGAATGGCGGAGCAGGCTCGAGGGGCCGATTGGCCTACTCCTGCTCCAATTTCTTATGTTCTTATGTTCTTCTAAAAATTCAAATAAATTATGTCAATGAATAACTTTTATCCATTAAGTTATTTAGCTCCTCAAATAATTCCAGAAGATTCATGACATATGACCTAATGCCTCCAAAAAAAAATTCAGACTTCTTCTTCTAACCTTTCATAGAATCATAGAATCATAGAAAGGTTACAGCACGGAAGGAGGCCATTCGGCCCATTGAGTCCGCTCCGGCTCTATGCAAGAGCAATCCAGCTAGTCTCACTCCCCCGCCCTATCCTCGTAGCCCTGCAATTTTTTTCCTTTCAAGTACTTATCCAGTTCCCTTTTGGAGGCCATTATTGAATCTGCCTCCACCACTCCCTTGGGCAGTGCATTCCAGATCCTAACCACTTGCTGTGTAAAAAGGTTTTTCCTCATGTCACCTTTGGTTCTTTTACCAATCACCTTAAATCTATGGCCTCTGGTTCTTGACCCTTCCACCAATGGGAACAGTTTCTCTCTACTCTGTCTAGAACCTTCATGATTTTGAATACCTCTATCAAATCTCCTCGCAACCGTCTCTGTTCCAAGGAGAATAACCCCAGCTTCTCCAGTCTATCCACGTAACTAAAGTCCCTCATCCCTGGAATCATTCTAGTAAATCTCTTCTGCACCCTCTCTAATGCCTTCACATCTTTCTTAAAGTGCGGTGACCAGAACTGGACACAATATTCCAGTTGTGGCCAAACCAGTGTTTTATAAAGGTTCATCATGACTTCCATACTTTTATACTCTATGCCTCTATTTATAAAGCCCATGATCCCATATGCTTTTTTAACCCCTTTCTCAACCTGCCCTGCCACCTTCAACGATTTGTGTACATATACCCCCAGATCTCTGTTCCTGTACCCGTTTTAGAGTTGTGCCTTCTAATTTATATTGCCTTTCCTTGTTCTTCCTACCGAAATGTATCACTTTGCATTTATCTGCATTAAATTTAATCTGCTACGTGTCCGCCCACGCCACCAACCTGTCTATATATTCTTGAAGTCTATCACTATCCTCCTCAATATTTACTACCCTTCCAAGTTTTGTGTCTTATGCAAATTTTGAAATTGTGCCCTGTACACCCAAGTCCAAGTCCAAGTCCATATATATCAAGAAAAGCAGTAGTCCCAGCACTGACCCCTGGGGAACACTACTTTACACCTCCCTCCAGTCGAAAAACAACCATTCACCACTACTCTATGTTTCCTGTCCCTTAGCCAATTCTGCATCCATGTTGCTACTGCATCATTTATTCCATGGGACGCAATCTGGATAATAAGCCTACCGTGCAGCACTTTATCAAACGCCTTTTGAAAGTCCATATACACCACATCAACTGCATTGCCCTCATCTATCCTCTCTGTTACCTCATCAAAAAACTCTATCAAGTTAGTTAAACACAATTTGCCTTTAACAAGAGAATATTGCAGAACTGAAGAGAAAGGATATCCTGGATGGGTCAAGGACAGAATCTATTTGGTTAGAGTTAAGAAATGAAAGAGGTGCCATTACACTATTGGGTGTATTCTATAGGCCACCAACTAGTGGGAAGGATATAGAGGAGCAAATTTGCAGGGAAATTACAGAGGTGCAAAAGCACCATGGAATAAATGATGCAGTAGCAACATGGATGCAGAATTGGCTAAGGGACAGGAAACATCGAGTAGTGGTGACTGGTTGTTTTTCGACTGGAGGGAGGTGTAAAGTAGTGTTCCCCAGGGGTCAGTGCTGGGACTACTGCTGGCTTTCCCTAATCAATCCACACTCATCCAAGTGTCTGTTAATTCTGTCCCGGATTATTGTTTCTAAAAGTTTCCCCACCACTGAGGTTAAACTGACTGGCCTATAGTTGTTGGGTTTATCCTTACACCCTTTTTTGAACAAGGGTGGCACATTTGCAATTCTCCAGTCCTCTAGCACCACCTCCTTATCTACGGATGTTTGGAAGATTATTGCCAGTACCTCCACAATTTCCACCCTACTTCCCTCAGCGACCTAGGATGCATTCCGTCCGGACCGGGTGACTTATCTACTTGAAGTACAGCTAACCTTTCAAGTACCTCTTCTTTATCAATTTTAACTCCATCCTGTATCTCAACATATATCTTCCTTTACTGATACTCTGGCAGCATCTTCTACCTTGGTAAAGACAGATCCAAAGTACTCATTTAGTACCTCGACCATCCCCTCTGTTTCCATGAGTAGATCTCCTTTATAGTCCCTAATTGGCCCCACCCCTCCTCTTACTACCAGTTTACTGTTTACATGCCTGCAGAATACTTTTGGATTCCCTTTTATGTTGGTCGCCTGTCTATTCTCATACTCTCTCTTTGCCCCTTTTATTTCCTTTTTCACTTCCCCTCTGAACTTTCTATATTCTGCCTGGTTCTCACTTGTGTCATCAACCTGACATCTGTCATACACCCCTTTTTTGTATGGTTGAAGTCCCCAGTTATCACTACTCTATAGCTTTTGCACCTCTGTAATTTCCCTGCAAATTTGCTCCTCTATATCCTTCCCACTAGTTGGTGGCCTATAGAATACACCCAATAGTGTAATGGCACCTCTTTCATTTCTTAACTCTAACCAAATAGATTCTGTCCTTGACCCATCCAGGATATCCTTTCTCTTCAGTTCTGCAATATTCTCCTTAATCAATACTGCCACCACCCCTCCTTTCTTTCCTTCCCTATCTTACCTGAACACCTTGTATCCAGGAATATTTAGTACCCAATCCTGCCCTTTTTTGAGCCAGGTCTCTGTTATCGCCACAACATCGTATTCCCATGTGGCTATTTGCACCTGCAGCTCACCAACCTTGTTAACCACACTTCGTGCATTTACACACATGCATTGCAAACCAGTCTTAGACTTTCTTGTACTCTCTTAGTCTGATCCCACCTAATACTGTACTATTACTTTCTTTAGTGCTATCTTTCTCCCCTGATCCTTTATGCCCCTTGTTCCTCCTTTCCAATGCTACATCCTGGTGCCCACCCCGTCAAATTAGTTTAAACCACCCCCTCCCCCACAGCAGTAGCAAACCTCTCCGCGAGGACGTTGAGATGCAACCCGTCCGGTCTGTACAGGTCCCAATGCCCCAGAAATCTAAAGCCCTCCCTCCTGCACTATCTCTCCAGCCACGCATTCATCTGCCCTATCCTCCTATTTCTATACTCACTAGCACTTGGCACCGGGAGTACCGTTTAGATGAATATTGGAAGCATCTTGAAAGTTACAGGGATCTAAAATGGTTATCCGAGCAAAACCTGAAGACCTTGCAGATGTTTTAGCAGCACAGTATGGTAAGAGATTGCCATCTAATGTCTCTTCTATGTACTGTAGCAGATGGATTTCAATGCAGGTAAGTGTGAGGTCATCTATTTTTGACTAAAAAAGGATAGATCCAAATATTTTTTAAATCATACAGATCAGCCATGACCTCATTGAATGGCAGAACAAGCTTGAGGGGCTGAATGGCCTACTCCTGCTCCTATGTTCCTATATATAATTGTGCTGTGCAGAGAAGATCACCATCTTGTGGTACACTGGTGTCATTTCTGTTGTTGTAAGTGAATGTCAGGATTCTGCATTTCCATCCGTAACTTTTTTTCCTTTCTGCATTCTGTAGGAGAAGCTTCAAATTATAGCTTGCATTGAAGGATTCATATCTTCAAATGACTACAATTAATATTGGTGCCACAATACAATTAGTACTAAAATTGTGCTTTCAAGAGTGATAAGCAAGCAGAATTACTTAAAAGTAAGACTTTTGTTTCCTCTTGTCTTGTATTTTAAAGTTATTAAGCACATGGGTGAAAAGTTTATGGAGAGAAAGTGAAAAGGGGAATTATTCTTTCTGGTCTTGTGATCGATAACATTCTGTAGTCAAATCCTTGAAACAAAATAATCAGCAAAACGATGCCACTCAATAATATTTCCCACATCAAAATGCAATGAAGATTTATCTGGATATATAAAGTTAAATTTGTTGCCACGATTTCTGAGTCATGTCAAGCCTAGCTGAATCATCTCTTTTAAATGACTGACAACAATGGGTTTATTTTGTTTTGATAGATCAGATCACTTGAAGAAAATGCTGGAACTACACAGCCGGTCAGCCAGATTCTGTGGAAAGAAGACAGGTTGATGTTTCAGTGAGGCCTTTCTTCAGAACAAAAACTGTGATCAGTGACCACTTTAATAGAATTAGAAAAAGGAGAGAGGAAGGGGAAAAAACTCCAAGCACGGAGAAGTAAATATGTTGAATCACCTGCAACCAAAGAGATCGTTAGATGATATAAAAGATCATCTCAATAGGAAGAAGTATTTAAAAAAAACTGAAGATATCAAAGAAACAAAAGAATGTGTAAATAGCTAAGATGGTGAGAGACCCACCAAAGCAAAAGGTGAGAAAGTGAGGGAAATAGAAAAAAGGACACAGAAAGCCTACAAATGCAGGTCTAAAACAAAAACAGAAATTGCTGACAAAACAGTGCATCTGGCAGTCCTGAAAAGAAATAAACTCAATTACAAGAGCACACAGCCCTCCCCCCATCATCACTGTGTTCTGATTAAGGGTCCCCAAAAATCAATCCAAAAGTTCCCATTCTCCCAGAACAATATAAAATAAACCCCACATCTCCGGCAGTAAATAGCTAACGTCTGATGTTAGTAAAGTCAGTACAGAGGCCCAGGAGAAAGATGAGATGCTGTTCCTGAACATATTTGGAACAGTGTAGAAGTCCAAAAACAGAGAGGTCAGAGAGAAGTAGTAAAAGTGGACAGAAGGGAGGTGTTCATCAAAACAGCTGTAATCAGCATTTGGTTTCCCCAACGTAGAGGAGTGGGGCACATTTTCCCACACTAAATTACACTGCTTTAGCAGCATTCACGAGGTGGGTGGACAGAGATTAGCTAGAAAACCATTTCATCAGTACCCCACCAAATGCCATCACTTCCAGGATACCCTCTCAGGTGGATGTAAAAGGTCCCATGGTATTATTCGAAGATGAGCAGAGGAGTTCTCTTGTTGTCCTGGCTAACATGTATCCCTCAACCAACACACAAAAAACAGATGATCTGGCCATTTATTTCATTGTTGTTTCTGGGACTTTGCTGTACGCAAATTGGCTACCGCATTTCCCTTCATTACAACAGTGACTGCACTTCAAAAATAATTCATTGGCAGTAAATCGCTTTAGGATGTTCTGAGGGCATGAAATGTGCTATATAAATACAAATTTGTTCTTTCTTTCATTGCTGGTTTTAAAAGGCTGCACCTAGTTTCCTCCCCTCCCCCAGTGCAGTACTCCCACGTTACAGATAAGTTGACCCCTGGTCTGACAATATGATGTTTTCCACCTTTTAGTGTCATATTTGATCACTGGATTTCATGTAGGATGCCCATCCCACATGACATTCAATGGCCAATATCACAATAAAAGGTGTAATTGTTCACCTGGGCCCACTGTCGCAGACAGAACATGTATATGGGCTTGGTTAATAGATTTAGTCTGCTTACGGAAACTGACTTTTTGCTGTGATGTATGCTTTGGGAGAAAGCCTGAACTGAACCGAGGCCTTGCGTGCTGGTTAAAGAAAAACACCAGCATGGCACCATTTTGGAATAGTTTCTATATAAAAGGTATGTCTAGCATGTAAGGTATGTCTAGTATGTAATGAGCATTATTTTAATGCCAACTTTACCCATCTATTTTAATTAGGTTAACACTAGAGACAAAATAATATATTTTAGAAAATTAAGGTTAGAAAGTCACCATCTGGATGTAAATACACACCAATAACTGACTGCTGTCATTAAGAACTCCCACATAGGCCCAGTGCTTTCCTTTGGCTCAGAAGAAATATATGTTTCTTCGAGACCTAGGCTACAAAAATGGTGTAGTCAACACAATCAGCTGGTATTGATGCAAAGCAACAGCCCAACTGGTTAGTACAGAGGACCTTTTCCCCATTAGACCGCACGTAGACCTGATCTTTCTGAATGCAGCTGGCGCCAGCCTCAAGGCAAACCAATCTTGCGGGGGGGGGGCCTCAAAATGGTATTATGTCTCTTATTTGCAAAGGACCTAATGACTGGTTCAGGCGAGGGCACTGCATGATTTTTGGCCTTTATCACCATGGCGGGCAGTGCACTTCCGGCTCGTAATGAGCGTGCACTTCCTGCCTGCAACATTGGAGGCTTACAAGGATAGAGAAGAGGAAAAATAGTGAAGGACTAAATGTTTGTTTTTGTGATTGATAACTGTTCTTAAATTAGAAAAAAAATGCATCATGCTTGTCATAACTGTTAGTGGGCTTTAATTCTGTTCTGAGGCAGCAGAGAACATAGACCTAGTTTTACTACTTACAGTAAACTACATTTTATTTTCTACTTTCAGGGGTAAAATATAGTTTTAAAGTGTTGCTTTAGGGTTCCTGTTGAGAATTTATTTTTAAATTAGTGGTCCAATACTAGATTATAAAATTGGGTTATTTATTAATAATATTAGGTCTCCTCTAAGGCTAATATTTTGGCAACTGCCTTTGCACGAGCTGAGAGGGTTAAGAAGTAATCTAATCAAGGCCTTCATTAATATGTAGATTAGTGATGAGATAAATTGTGATAGATTGCATCCACTAGTTGATAAATGGTAACAAGGGCACAAATTTGAGTCATAAAAAGAATTAAAGGGGAGGTTACAAAAAATCGTTTACACAAGAGGATGGTTTGAATGTGGAATTCAAACTTTTGTTGAAGCAGAGATAATATTTTTTTTCCAAGCAAATACCTAATTGCCTTTTAAGAGGAATATTATAGGATATGGGAGGGGGGTAAGCAAGTTAGTGGCATCAGATTAGGTGTCTCATGTGAAGAAAAACAGCAGTGCAGACTTGTTGGGCTGAATAAACTGTGCCATAACACTGACAGTTCTGAGCACTAGATGAGCAATTTTACTAATACCATTATCTGCATGCTGTGGTGATGGAACAGTTCTAGGCTTAGTTTGATAATTCTAAGAATATCCAAAAGTTACCTTTTGCATTATTCTTCCTGTGTAATGTCACCCTACTAACACATTAGAGAGCACAACGTGCATGGTGCTTGCTGTTTAATTTTTTTTTAATGTAGGGTGTGTGCATTGTATGTTACACAAAACTAAAGATTGGATCTAATGGTAAGCAGCCTTTCAGTCCAGACACAACATATTGATTACTCAAATTGGATTTAATTCCCCTCTTAAAGCTCAGTTGTACCAGGTTACTCTGTTGATTTATAATGAAATTATTTAGTAAATTTAGCCATTGCTGGATGAACTGTATTAATCTTTTACTTTATTTCCTGTTCATTCTGTATTCAAAAGTTCTCTGCAGTTACTACAATTCTGCATACAATGGTAGTATGAGCTGTAAAGGTACATGTTAATTATACTGAAACATTTATGTCAAGCTATATTACATGTAAAATCATCTCAGCCCTTAATTTTAACCTTTTTTTAAATGTAGCCTACATTGGAATGTTTGCTGGTGGTGATTAGATTTTCACTTGGTTAAATTTTGTGGGTTTAAATAAACGGTAAGATATTTTAAATGAGCTATCTAGCACTGTAGTAACCTGGTCTGGTTCTATCTTGGTGAAGAATGGAATGGGTAGAGTTGTAGTTTAGAGCTGAAAGATTTGGACTAAATTGTGAATCAATCAAAATCTACACTGTCCCCCTGTCATTACCACTACCTAAGTCAATAAAACCCTTGCATTCCTCTCTCAATACATTAAGGTGTATAATCTGCATTTCAGACCTAATAGTTCCCACATCCTAATATCAGAACAGTTTATTCTGACAACTGTTTTCTTGTTTATATAATTTTGTTTAATTCAATTGCAACCCCAGCAAAACTAAACTTTGCTATTTTAATTTATAATTTAACACAATTTTTGTAAAATGATGTTATGATGTCCATGCATTAACTCTTTGCCCTTTTTATTTTTTGTTCATTCATAGCTCATCAGGTCTGCTTTATTCATTTCTAAATATTTCTCAACAGTGATTCTTCAGACCAGTTCAAATGGCAAAATACCTTTCCTGAAATTGATAAAATCTTATTAACTGAAAAGAGGGAGAATCAGCATCAGAATGAATACAAGCATGAGAATCAGAACAAATATCCAAGTCAGAATGAGAATAAAGAGAAAGTTGTTGAAGCTCAGGTAAAGGAAAAGACTTGCATTTATATAGTGCTGTTAACAGCCTAAGGATGTCCTAAAACACTTTACATTTTAAAAGCACTTAATTGGCTGTAGTCAGTGTTTTAATGCAGGGAAAAACAGCAGTCAATTTCTCACAAACAGCAATGAGATACCTGACCACATAATCTGTTGGTTGAGAGAAATGTGATTTTGAGCAAGCTTGTTTCAGAATGTGTTTTTGTTTTGTGATGTGGAGATGCCGGTGATGGACTGGGGTGGACAAACGTAAGGAATCTTACAACACCAGGTTATAGTCCAACAATTTTATTTTAAAATCACAAGCTTTCGGAGATTATCCCCTTCGTCAGGTGAGTGAGTGAATAAGAGGTTCTCAAATCGCATATCTTATATTAGGCTGGGACACCATCACACCAATCAAAAGGTGTCGTTGGTGTTCAGACAGGTCCCAGTATGCTGAATACACATTGTGTCAAATTACACAGACAGAGAGAAAGAGACCCAAAAGGCAGAGAGAGAGAGAGAGCGAGCGAGCGAGCGACAGCGAATATTAAAAAGAGATAAAAAAATTTTCCCCTTGCTGGTTGGGTTACGTGTAGCGTGACATGAACCCAAGATCCCGGTTGAGGCCGTCCTCATGGGTGCGGAACTTGGCTATCAATTTCTGCTCGACGATTTTGCGTTGTCGTGTGTCTCGAAGGCCGCCTTAGAGAAAGCTTACCCGAAGATCGGTGGCTAAATGTCCTTGACTGCTAGTGTTCCCCGACTGGGAGGGAACCCTCCTGTCTGGTGATTGTTGCGCGGTGTCCGTTCATCCGTTGTCGCAGTGTCTGCATGGTCTCGCCAATGTACCATGCTCCGAGGCATCCTTTCCTGCAACGTATGAGGTAGACAACGTTGGCCGAGTCACAGGTGTATGAACCATGTACCTGGTGGGTGGTGTCCTCTCGTGTGATGGTGGTATCTGTGTCAATGATCTGGCATGTCTTGCAGAGGTTGCCGTGGCAGGGTTGTGTGGTGTCGTGGACGCTGTTCTCATGAAAGCTGGGTAATTTGCTGCGAACGATGGTCTGTTTGAGGTTGGGTGGCTGTTTGAAGGCAAGTAGTGGAGGCGTGGGGATGGCCTTAGTGAGGTGTTTGTCGTCATCGATGACATGTTGAAGGTTGCGGAGAACATGGCGTAGTTTCTCCGCTCCGGGGAAGTACTGGACGACGAAGGGTACTCTGTTGGTTGCGTCCCGTATTTGTCTTCTGAGGAGGTCTATGCGATTCTCCGCTGTGGCCCGTCGGAACTGTCGATCGACAAGTCGAGTGTCATATCCCGTTCTTACGAGGGCGTCTTTCAGCGTCTGTAGGTGTCCATCGCGTTCCTCCTTGTCTGAGCAGATCCTGTGTATTCGTAGGGCCTGTCCATAGGGGATGGCCTCTTTGACGTGGTTGGGGTGGAAGCTGGAAAAGTGGAGTATCGTGAGGTTGTCCGTGGGCTTGCGGTAGAGTGAGGTACTGAGATGCCCGTCTTTGATGGAGATTTGTGTGTCCAACCACGTACCACCCACCAGGTACATGGTTCATACTCCTGTGACTCGGCCAACGTTGTCTACCTCATACGTTGCAGGGAAGGATGCCCCGGAGCACGGTACATTGGCGAGACCATGCAGACACTGCGACAACGGATGAACGGACACCGCGCAACAATCGCCAGACAGGAGGGTTCCCTCCCAGTCGGGGAACACTTTAGCAGTCAAGGACATTCAGCCACCAATCTTCAGGTAAGCGTTCTCCAAGGCGGCCTTCGAGACACACGACAACGCAAAATCGTCGAGCAGAAATTGATAGCCAAGTTCCGCACCCGTGAGGACGGCCTCAACCGGGATCTTGGGTTCATGTCACGCTACACGTAACCCCACCAGCAAGGGGAAAAAAAAAGTTCTGTTTTTAATATTCTATCTCTCTCTGCCTTTTGGGTCTCTTTCTCTCTGTCTGTCTAATTTGACACAATGTGTATTCAGCACACTGGGACCTACTGTTTTCCGTGGCTAACCTGTCTGAATACCAACGACACCTTTTGATTGGGGTGATGGTGTCCCAGCCTAATACAAGATATGCGATTTGAGAACCTCTTATTCACTCACTCACCTGACGAAGGGGATAATCTCCGACAGCTTGTGATTTTAAAATAAAATTGTTGGACTATAACCTGGTGTTGTAAGATTCCTTACTTTTGTTTTGTAGTAGCTAAATCTTAAGAGGATTACCCATGGGGAATTCAGATCCATAGCTGCAGAGCCATGCTGTGTTGTACTCTACAAGAATCGCAAAATATCTTTGAGGACTCACTGGACAAACAAAATTATCATCCTTAGCATCCTTCTAAAAATGTTTGAGAAATCCTGT
Source organism: Heptranchias perlo (assembly GCF_035084215.1). Classification (NCBI taxonomy): domain Eukaryota; kingdom Metazoa; phylum Chordata; class Chondrichthyes; order Hexanchiformes; family Hexanchidae; genus Heptranchias; species Heptranchias perlo. The sequence goes on from NC_090328.1 coordinate 79,103,211, forward strand.
TATTCAGGTTGTCAATTTTGGATGTGACCATTTTATCCTCCAAGATTCTTAGATGTGCATCGTTAGCTAGAAAGGTCCTTAATATCTGCAGCAAAAGTAGCTTTAATTGTAGCAAATCCTGCCAAAATAACTGCTGTACCAACTGTTAGGTGATTTCACCTTTAGAGCACAGAACTGCGAGATCTTTCAAGGAAATAACACTTTATATATTTGGATTCAAGAAAGAGAGAAACATTTTAGCACTACCGATATTTATTTAGAGTACTGAATATTAGAACTTCAGATTTATCAGGGTACTTATTTAAATGAACAAGGGCAGATTCAAGCTGATGACAGTCTTGTTCTGAAATACCTTTACAATTTGATAGCCAGTCACACCATGGGAAGGAAAACAAAACTCACCAAGATTGGAGGAAAAAAAGTAGATTTGGCACTTCAACCTAAAAAAAAATCCCCACCTCAACATCCAAGTCTGAGAGTACATAAAGCCTCATAAAAACAGCCCCAGAAAAAGCACAACTGATCATGTTTCTCCTAAAAATATCAAATAAAATCCAAACCACAAACATTGCAACAGAAAAGTACCTCTGGGCATACAACTCATCAAGTGCAAAAAGTATGTGCTTTATACAGCCCAGACTGGCACTTATGAATCAAAGCACTTTGTCATTTCAAAACGTAGATTCAGCCTTTCCCCAGAGGGAGACTGGACTTTTTTTTTCCATCACAGAGGCTATTTGTCGTCCAACATTCCCTTTTACATTAGTAAATCGCAATTGGTTTTAGATAGATATTTTATCAATTATCAATGTAATAGAGTGAACAAACAAAATAAGGTTAAGTGCAGTAGGGAAAGCTCACCTTTAAAGCAGCAGTGGCCCCACAATCAACATCTTAAAATACTCCCCAAGACATCTTCCACCTTCCAAATTCAAGTTACAATAATGTGACATCTGTCCTATAGAGCCAGAATCACTGGATGGGACTATGTTCAGCTCCAAAGTATGATCATAGCTCTGTAATTAATGGAAATTGACAATAGCATATTGTCAAGTGAAAGTCATTTGAGGAACTCTAATAAGATGTGATGAGATTCTGATCTCAGCCAAGGGTATAGCATGGGCCAAAGAACACAAACGTAAAGGGGAGAAGGAAAGGTTCACTCCAAGCCACTGGGCCTTGAAGCTTCAGAAAAGGCCTGGAGGCAAACCACCTTCCCACCTCTTCGAGTAAAGACTAGTACATGATGCGAAAGACAAAAGCTGGCAAAAAAAAAGGGGGAATAAATTCAATTTAAAAATAATGTGCGGCAATGCAACTTTTTTGTACAAATAATGTACAGCAATCATTAGCTTTGCAAGACCAGACGACAAATATCCTCGCAAGTCAGTGATACTAACACAACTTGACTACAAGTTCTGTTCCGGCTCACAAATCTGCTTAAATTAGAATTGGTTACAGATCAATTAAATTTCACAAACCCTTTAACAAACAAAACTGAGAAAAACAGGCCCCTCTCCCAAGGGAGGCACTCCTGTTTGAAACTCATTCTACCTCCAGTTCCCTCCCACAAACTGGAGTTGTATGAACCCACCATTTCTACAATACTGTCCAAAACGACGTGGACTTGAAAATTGTTATATAATTTCCTCTTTCATTACTGAATAATATTATTTGTTGATGTTTTTCCCTTAAATTTCAGCACTTTACTGAGCACAAGGTTGCAATTTAGGGCAGAGACCAGTGGAACAGCAACTTGTACTCCTAGCCATGACCATATTGTTTACCTTGAAGAGTTGTCAGTCAGCTAACACAAACTACATCATCTGCAACTATAAAATGACATTTAGTTTCAAACAAAAAATCTGTGGGTTCGTACATCTCCAAGTGTAGTCTAGCTTCTACATAAACAAAATATACCTTGAAGTGACATCAGCTATTTTCAATTCAAACCTAAAATAAATACTTTTCAATGACACAAAAACCTAGTTAGCTGATGAAGGAAGTCTTGAACAGAAACTGACTGGCACTATAGGCTTAGAAACACGTAAAATCTCATGTCTGGACACTGAGGCTAGACTGCTTCTTTTTTTGGAAAGTGACTGATTTTATTCAGTCACAGTTGCTTTAGCCAATACTGCAACTGTGTAGGTGTAAAATATATGCAACTATGACAGCTGTTAGTCTATACCATAATTGCATTTCAAGCTTGTCAACTTACAGAATTAAAAAACTTCATGCAACAAGTAAATATTTTACTGGTAAAAGAAAGTAAAAGTCAGAAAATATTGGATTATGGTAAAACAAATTGAAGCTGTCCAACAAAGAGGACATTTCGTTTTTTTACATTGCAACAAAGCAATAACGGCAAGCTATAAAACTGCAATATAATGGCTATAATAAAACTACCGATACACAGCAATACAATTTAGTGTTGCCAACAGGAAATTCAACAAAACTTCTTCCATCACCAAAAATCACCCGGTTCAAACTTCACTAACAACTAAAATTAATGAGTGCCACATTTCTCTTGTAGGGCCCTAATCCTACATTTTACAGATCAAGATTAGGGCAGGTGATTTGTTAGCGTTCAGAAACCAGCATTTTCATAGTTTCTAGGACTTGATATGCAAAATTGTAGTACCCAGGCAGCAACTCACACTACACATGGTAAGTGCAGAAATTCACGGGATTTGTTGCGTGATGTCAGCTGCGTCAAATCACTTGCCCTAATCAAGATCCGGGTCTCACAGGATTGCTTAAGTCCATTTGATGGAATACAAGTTGCATTTATAACACACAAAAGGTGCAATTTGTCGATACGTTTGGCACAGAAGTCTTTAGCCTCCTGTACTATTAGTGCTCTTAAAGAACAAGCCTAGTGCTATGCTCTCATGTCCACTTCAGTAACACTAAGTTTCAGCAACAATGCTTAAGTGCTGACTGTCATCTACAACTGAGAGAACTAACTCCGGTTAGATCAGATGTTACTATCTTCCAATAACCATTCAAAAGGAGAAAAACTGATTTCAAATACTTTCACCTAGCTGAAACCAAGTCCAATCACCCATTTTTCCAAATTCAAACTAACTTAAGTTTCTCATGTTAGGCTATTGTAAATTAGGAGTGCAGTAAGCTAGCTCAGTGGTACTTTAAAGACAATGCTTCATCCTACAGTATGACAATACTTGATCCATGTCATGTATATTTTAAAGCTACTGTCTGATGGTGTTTTTAAAGTCTCTGAAACATACTTACTGGCTACTGTAACTATGGTTAATACAAGAACATGTTTTAAAGTGGTTCCCATTTAATTGATTTCTCGCTTCCAATTCCTACACTACGTGGAGAGTTTATTCCAACTAAGCCAAAGCTGCCTATTACACAAGGGTGGGGTGTACTTACTCATTCTGGATAATGGGAGGGAAAAAAAATCACTGTATAGTATAGTAGTGGTTCTCAAATAGAAGAGCTTGCTGAATATGATATCAGTAGCATTTTAAAGGATTACTGGAAAGAAAAAAAAGTTATGGAACACAGCAGCTTTACTAATAGACTTAATCCTATAGTTCTGTTCTATGACCTAAGATTTTTAAAAAAGACTGAACGCTGGAAACCTGAAACACAAACAAAAAATGATGGGAATACACAGCAAGTTAGTTAGCATCAGAAAGAGAAAGGTTAAGGTGTCTTCCTGTAACAGTTTTTAAGTAAAGTGTTCCACCTGAAACGTTAACCACTTTTTCCTCTTTCAGATACTAACTGACTCGTTGTGCTTTTGATTTTAGTCGACATGTTGACAGTGAAAAGTGTATACTGAAGCTTAACGAAAGCAAGATCTCCAAGGTAGATCTCAGAAAACCACTGCTCATCTTACATTCCATCAAACAGTGCGAATTTTGCACTATAAATGCAAGTTGAATATTCCTGCTACACCTAGAATTCAGCACCTGCAGGCTCTCAATTCCTGCCCTACATTATCTGATCCTTCAAAGCTTTGCAATATTTACAAAACTAAAACTTTACATCAACAAACCTCTTCCAGACAAAAAGTGCATAACACTTGTGCTCCTTTAAGCAAGGGCAACAACATTCATCATTTTAAGTTCTACATAATAGCAGCCTATTAAAAGCAAAATATAAGGTGCATTCCTTGTCTAATGGACTAATAGAACACTAGTCCACAGACAGTTCAGTTTCATAAAATACACGCATTGCATCGCATTTACTGGCGCAACTGTGCTTCGGTTAAGTTCGCCAGCTCGATGAGAGCCAGAGCGCCGTGTAGTCGCTCCCGTTGCTCCTGCAAACGCCGGCGTGCTGCAGCATGTGGCCCATTTTTCTCTTCCTCCTCATCTTCGTCAGACTGGATGAACTCCATAGGATCCTGCTGCTCCTGGTCAGCCTTCTGTCCAGTGTTCTTCACAGGAGGTGTGCGCTGTTCTCGGGTCTCCCAGTACCTGCGGGTAGACAGAACTCGTTAACTCAGCAGTCCCAGTTTAAGATACTCTCCACCAATTGGAATTAAATCACTTTGGAAGGTCTAGTCATATAAAAATACTTCAAAATAAGCAGAAAAATCTCAATTAAAGATGAGTTTCCCTAATACATTTAGGGCATGCTGTCCCCAGGCAAAGCTGAGACAACCCAATTTTCTAGAAAGAGGGTAAACTTAAAGATGCCACATGAAGTAAAACTGCCACTATAAACATGCACTCTGCACTGATGTTAACTATGGTAGAATGCAATATTAAGTGCTTTCTGCAGGCTTCCCTCATCCTGTTACACAAATGTAAACAATTTTACAACACCAAGTTATAGTCCAGCAATTTTATTTTAAATTCACAAGCTTTCGGAGGCTTCCTCCTTCGTCAGGTGAACGATGTGAAAATGACGTTCACCTGACGAAGGAGGAAGCCTCCGAAAGCTTGTGAATTTAAAATAAAATTGCTGGCCTATAACTTGGTGTTGTAAAATTGTTTACAATTGTCAACCCCAGTCCATCACCGGCATCTCCACATCACTGTTACACAAACACATTCTTGGAGGTCTAAAATCACCATTCGGTCTCCCTGAATTCTATGCAGTAAGTTTATCACCTTGAACTTTTCTTTCAGGACCTTTACTGCCAATGGATCAGTAGTCTCCTACTCAATAGGGGATAAAGAGACACCAGCTGACAGGCCCTTTCTTTCTAGGCTAGCCTCCCTACCAGGTCTACTGAACCTGAGTGTGAAATCTAGAGGAGTAGGCAGCTAACCATGCAAACAACAAATCAAACCACCTTAAGAGCCATACTAGGAATTTTGTTCAGAAATTGTTGACATTTCATGAAACTCTGCAATGTTGCCTCCACTTGCTGTAGAAAGGGAGGCTTCATATGCACATTTACCAGATGTAAAATCCTGAAACAGCCTGACTTACAGTTCAGATGAAGTTAGCCACATTGGCATGGTTATAGTTCCTAATAGCATCGGGACCCTGCCTTATGATACATCTACACTAGTTTCTTTGGAGCTATTTTATCCTTGCACATGTATAGTTTTCCCAGATAGCTAACTTTTGGATCTTTTATATGGAGCATTAGTTCTTCATTTATATTGCTGATTTTCCATGCTCCGTGTATTGAATATCAGAGATGTCCATGGCAAATTTGGACAAAAGAGCTTCCTCTGCAACATAGCGACTAATAATTTGCTACGTCTTGGCTACAGCAGGGATAAACTGAACCACAATCTGCCAAACAGTTTTAGTAGTAGTTGGGAAAAGCAAAATCCAGAAAGCTGAAGGATGGAGATAAAGCCACAGATCCATATTCTCAGGGATACGAAGGCCTAATTTTGGCATAGTGCAATCACTATAAATCGAATTAAATACCCAGTTAGACTCATAAGCTCAGAACATGACCCTCCTTACATGCCAAGAAAATACTAAAAGGTTTATCAATGATGCCAATCTAAGCACCATGTTACACTGTAGGGAGCTTCTGTTCAAACAAGTACTGACTCCTTCTTCATACACTACTAGATCAAAGTCCAATATACAGTGGGTGGGAATCAGTAACCCATCTGTATGGCATCTAATTAATTAGACAGTGTCTAATGGGTTCCTCCTTCCTTGCCCAACCATGAACTTATCCCAAAACTCAATCCGGATGAAGATGCATGGATTTGTTAACAGGATGAACAAATGGACATTTTAGCAATAAGTAGTACTTGTGGAATATTAGTTAATAAGCTGAAAAGAAAAAAAACAAACAAACTTATTCCAGAAGATAATATTTCTACATATACTCACTTTGCAAGCCACTCTGCAACAGCCTTGTTGTCTGCAGCCTGTGTTTTGTTTGCTCCATTAGATACTTCATCTCTCCGTAAGCGTGCATAAGGATGCTTGGTACAATGGCGATTGGCATGTGTAAACCTGCTTCCACAGCCTGCACAGAAACCAGATGTTGCACCACTTTTCTCATACAAAATACACATCCCTTTAACAGGCTAAATCAGAAGAATTTACTCCCAAAACTAACCTCCCCCCCATAAAGTTGAAACAAACATGCGACATTTGCTGCATCCAATTTATATTTCATATGCAGCAGCTCTACACTCAAGAGCCAATTCTGCTGCCCCATGCCTATGACGCAGAAGGAGTGCTAAATTAGTAGATAGGCCCTGCATCAATTTCTTTCTGGCCTGCAATTCCCTGCTCTTCTGTTTCTAGTGTTTGTGCCCACATCCTGTGCTTTGCCTAGCACAATTTAGCAGTATTTGCTCTATCTTCCATGTGTGCAGATTTGAAATAGAAGCAAGGGAAACTCCATGTCACAGGAGCTCCTAAATAAACAAAGTCCTAGAGCAATTTTGCCCAGGATTGTGGAATTGCCTATCTAGTTTTCAAATGAGGCAGTGAATGTGTATACAGCAACATGTTAGCCAGTGATGCCCCCATGTTTACATTAAGCCCTCCTTATCCTAAATTATCAAATCGATTGATTCGCCACTATTAAGGGACACAAGGTGGTCAACATGCACTAAGTGAAAACCTAAGAACTCAGGTTTACTGCTGAGACATGAAAAGAGAAGTTTGATAGCTTACCAGTTTCAGAGCAAACAAAAGGCTTTTCCCCAGTGTGAAGGCGCTGGTGAGTTTTTAGTTGCCCACTCTGCACAAATGCTTTCCCACAGTTTGGATAGTCGCATAAATAAGGTCTTTCACCTAAAAGAAACCCATAGTAATAGACAGAGTTAAAAAAAAAATCCTGTTTCAGTTCCTCATAAGAAGGGAAAAAAAAGAGCAATTTTAATAGTCTTGCAGGGATGCCCCAAAAGGATATGGATTTAAAAGTGCTCTTACGGTACATTATACAACACAATATTCTTAGTGATCCTTCTTTGACCAAATTTAGAAAAAGCTTTCATAATACTTAGCCCATAGTAATTGCAAATGACAGCAAATAGCTTATCATCCAAAGTGAATACTGTGCACTAAAAAAAATGCCAAAAGGCACGGTTTCTACTTATACCCAGCTATCATTCAGTTTGATCAAAGTAAAAAAAAGTGACATTCAAGCTTATAGAGTACCACCTTGGTTTAAACATCCATCCAGTGCAATATTTTCAGTTGGTCTGGATCAGTCGCCTTTTGATGCTAGTGATTAAATTTTAGGCCGTTCCAAATAAGTGTGGAGTCAAACGGGCACAAAATAAAGAGGTCATCATAAGAAGAAATGTCCAAATTGCTTCTTGATCGACTCATGAAATAAATATTTATTACATTTTAATAATTTGATCCCCTCAAAGTGGAAATCAGTTTAGTTGCGCAAATACAACCAATAAACATTAGCCTCAACATCCAATATGTTAAGTCAACTTTGTCACACATGAAAATGTATTTATAAAAAGTCAATAATTTCCAACACAAAATATTGTCTAATTGCTGTTAGTAGCCACACTTATAAAGAAAGCTAGCCTGACATCTAATTGATCTAAGGATTAGTCCAAGAGTAGGAACGCACAGGAATTACACCATGCATTCTTTAAAGGGATATACAATTGCACTTTAGCAACAAAATATGATGATATGTGCTAAATGATACAATCCTCCATCCTCATAAAACAGCATATCCTCTGACCTACCATAAGCAGTGCCACAGGAGAACTGCCAGTGTTGAAAGAAAATGTTACATTTTCATTAAAAATGAGTTAACTTTCAACTTAGCAGGTTTACTCAGACTCATTCCTAGCACAAGTTTGGTAAATAGCAAGATCCAATGGTTTGTTACCTAACTTTGCTGCTGAGTGGCAATCTTAGCGTACAGGCAGGAATGATCAATTACTCTGGTTAATAACGAATGCAAGGTCAGGAACAAAGCAAAACGATCCAGTAGGATAAATCACTTTGGCATTTCTAATAGAGTTTAAAGTAAAACTTTTAGATAAATAATAAAATCTGCACGAAAGTCAACATGGAACAATGTGGAAGTGTTCTGCAGCGCATTCTGCTGGATTACTTTGAATTCTTTCTTCAAATTGCTACCAAGTTATGAACTGATGGTATGACAAACCACAACAATTAAAATCTTCCTTACTAGTGGAAGTCAAGACTTATCTGCAGGTTTAAGTATGTAAAAACACAAAGGTACGAGCTAAAGTGATTACCTGCACTCCATTATTTATAGCAGCAGATCACCACCACAAGTAAGGACTGCAGTATACTTCATATGCAGAAGCATGTTACTCATCAAAAGTACTTTATCTTACCAGTGTGTGTTCTTTTGTGAGCTTGTAAGGATTTCTCACGGGGAAACACTCGGTTACAAATATTGCAGCGGATTCTGCTCGACGAGTGCTCGCCCTCGTTTATCAGATCTCGGATTAGCTCTGCTCTTGGGCGGCCACGTCTTGTCCCATCCTGCAACAAGGCACCCTGATCTGGATTAAAAACTTACTCTTTTTTTTAATATCAAAAGTATGTACCAATTATCAACTTTTTGTGCAATAGTTAAGGCTGTAAACAAACTGTTCTGCTGCAACCCTCTCGCACGGGTCCCTTATTCTTTTTTTGCAAATCAATTAAAAATAAACCATTCTGAAGACTGCAAACCAAGCTGAGAAATCCACACAGGTAGTTTCTCATAGTTCAATAATGGAATGCACACTCTCTTCCCCGTAAGGGCGCATCCCACTTATCAAGCTCAGACAGTTTAACAGAGGTTGGCACGGTTGAAGGCTTTGGGGCAACCCTCACAAGTGTGAGTACGGGTACTAATGAGTTTAAAACCACACAGCTCACCAGCACAGGATATTGGCAAACATCCTACTGCTTGTCCACCCTACCCATTAACTCAAGCTTATACTCTATCTGGAGCTGAATGGGAAGAATGCCAGCCCCCAGTAACAGATCCATCCAACTGGGCCCATTAATGAGCCAGGCTCACCTGACCAATCATAGAAATTTATAGCACAGGAGGCCATTTGGCCCTTCATGTCTGTGCCAACCACCAACAGCGCCCTGGAAAATTGTGGATCTGTCTGGCTCAGATACCAAATCTGTCAAGCAGGGCTCGCTCAGTTCCAATCTTTTGTGGCCAGACACATCATCTTGGGATCAAATCAATCCCAAATTTCTCTGCCCTCCCCCCCCCCCCAAGAGGATAGTCAGTAGGTAACTGAGGAGCATTTGTTTGAGCCCTTACAAGACAGTAGGTAATAGAAACTCCTCACCAGCAATAAGGTGAACAGCACAACACAGTATAGAATGTATGAATACATTGCCATCCTCCTCCTGGCGATAGCACACCCTATTAAACTGCGGCTCCACTACTTTCAGGTGCAGAGCTTCAGCAGCAGCTTGCCTCTGCCACCCAATCGGGGCAGGTACCTAACGTTGGATATTTTGACACAAGCTCTAAATTAAATCGTACACTACATGGAATTTGAAATAAAAGCTGTAATTAAAAGTCCCTTGGGGTGCCTTGAAATCAGACCACACATTTGAATCACAGAAGCAGGCAGAGAACCAACGCCAAATATACCTGACTGTGCACCCAGACCGATCGCCCAGGAGGGGTCAGGTCTCTTTAAACAACCCAGCGGGAGGAAGCTACGTCTTTTTGGCGCGCTGGAGTGTTGACAAGCTCTCCAGGAAGTGATTTCATTCATTTTATCTCCCCCCCCCCCCCCCCCTCTCCAATTAATTAATCAGCTCCACCGGCGGCGGGAAACCAATAACACAAGAGGCTGAAATATTAACTCGGCCGATGACCGAGAGGTGAAATCAAACTCGCTGAGTTTAGCTGCAGGTTTCAGTCAGCGGTGCGGGTGTTGCAGACACCGCCCCCTTTGCACTGCCCGCCGCCGGTTTGTTTACGTCTAGACCACCCCGCAGACAGTTAGTGGGACTAAAAATGCGCGCCAACTGGAGCCAGGCAACTCAGCAACAAAAAAAACAACAGCAGCCGCCGCTCGCCGGCGCCAAAACTCGGCGATTAACTTCACAATTTTTTTTTTAAATCCCACATATCGATAGATATATATATATTTTAAAAACCTTAAAAGTCAAAACCATGAGACCGCGGATGTGAAGCTAAAAACTGAGCAACAATTTAAAATGTCTATTCTCCATCAGGTGAACACTTTTTGAGTCAAGTTCACTTTGTCAATCGGCGCCGATTTACACTAAAAGTTTCGATTTCCAACTGACCGACCTGTGAAAGATGATCCAGTTCCCGGTCCAGAGCCGCCGCTGCGGCTACAGCTGCCCCGCACTGTGGGTCTCTGCCGCCGTTGCCGGTGAACGGTGCGCCGGGGCTGAGGGTGACATTGTGCGCGTTTTCACCCCATCGCCACGGATACACCATGAAATCACTGAACCCGGGGCTGGTGGGCGTCACATCCACGCGTTTGGGTTTAATCGGGGTGGTTTTAATGACAGAGACACGTTTGGGAGAAACGCAGACGATCTGATTTTCCGCCATCGCAAGGACGATTCCCCCCCCCGCCCGCCCCCTCCCCCAGAGAGACGGGAAAATAAATAAATAAACTCGCGGTGACCGATCAGCCACTCGGACACAAACTCCCGCGTTTAAGCATTTCCCGCCCTTTCTGCAGAAACCAACCGAACGCGGCGCCGGAACCAACGACGTCACAAGGGGGTGAGTGACAGCCCCATTCATGGCGTGGAACCCCGGGCACACACTCCCTCTCAGCCAATCAGGCGCCAGCGCCGCGTGCCGATTGGCTGAGCTCAGGTTTTACCCGCGCGGATTCGTAACGTCTTCTTGCAAATGAGCGGGTGGTTGTTTTTTTTTATGGTTAAAGAGACAGAGGCGTTGGCAAATGCAACTTGATGTAAATAATATTGTACATCTGCTTTGCGTGTACATACCGTGCATATGTAGAGTAGTGGCTAGCGTGCGTTTACGTGATGCATGTCAATAAAGTGAATGAATACTGTGCACCTGTAGGTGAATTAATTATATGCACCTGTATAGCTCATATTTTGGTTTTATTTTTTTTAATTTTTTTCGTACCACAACAGTGACTTTTTTTCTTTTTTGTGTTTTTAGGCCCCCCTCTTATAAGAAGGGGAGGGGATTTAGGGTGTGTTTATTTTGGTTTTATATATTGGGCCAAATCTTTCTGGAAAAATAACCATGTTGTGGAGATGCCGGTGATGGACTGGAGTTGACAAATATAAGGAGTCTTACACCACCAGGTTATAGTCCAACAGCTTTATTTAAAATCACAAGCTTTTGGAGGCTTCCTCCTTCGTCAGCTGAGTGTGGGATTCCATAAAAGGTACAGCATATATAGTCAGAGAACAATGCCTGGTGATTACAGATAATCTTTCCAACTGCCTGATATCCAGGCAATCAAAGGAGTTGAATAGTGTTCAGACAGAGAAACATTACATACAAGACTACCGAATACACAAACGGTCACAACACAAAGACAGAGAGAGGGAGAGAGAGAGAAACATCTGAAAGGCCGAGAAAGAGAGAGAATGACCAGTTGTATTAAAAACAGATAACTTTTTTTTTGCTGGTGGGGTTACATGTAGCGTGACATGAACCCAAGATCCCGGTTGAGGCCGTCCTCATGGGTGCGGAACTTGGCTATCAATTTCTGCTCGACGATTTTGCGTTGTCGTGTGTCTCGAAGGCCGCCTTGGAGAACACTTACCCGAAGATCGGCGGCTGAATGTCCTTGACTGCTGAAGTGTTCCCCGACTGGGAGGGAACCCTCCTGTCTGGCGATTGTTGCACGGTGTCCGTTCATCCGTTGTCGCAGTGTCTGCATGGTCTCGCCGATGTACCATGCTCCGGGGCATCCTTTCCTGCAACGTATGAGGTAGACAACGTTGGCCGAGTCGCAGGAGTATGAACCATGTACCTGGTGGGTGGTGTCCTCTCGTGTGATGGTGGTATCTGTGTCGATGATCTGGCATGTCTTGCAGAGGTTGCTGTGGCAGGGTTGTGTGGTGTCGTTGACGCTGTTCTCCTGAAAGCTAGGTAATTTGCTGCGAACGATAGTCTGTTTGAGGTTCGGTGGCTGTTTGAAGGCAAGTAGTGGAGGCGTGGGGATGGCCTTAGCGAGGTGTTCGTCGTCATCGATGACATGTTGAAGGCTGCGAAGAACATGGCGTAGTTTCTCCGCTCCGGGGAAGTACTGGACGACGAAGGGTACTCTGTTGGTTGTGTACTTCTGAGGAGGTCTATGCGATTTTTCGCTGTGGCCCGTCGGAACTGTCGATCAACGAGTCGAGCGTCATATCCCGTTCTTCCGAGGGCGTCTTTCAGCTTCTGTAGGTGTCCATCGCGTTCCTCCTCGTCTGAGCAGATCCTGTGTATTCGCAGGGCCTGTCCATAGGGGATGGCCTCTTTGACGTGGTTAGGGTGGAAGCTGGAAAAGTGGAGCATCGTGAGGTTGTCCGTGGGCTTGCGGTAGAGTGAGGTGCTGAGGTGCCCGTCTTTGGTGGAGATTCGTGTGTCCAAGAAAGAAACCGATTCTGAGGAGTAGTCCATGGTGAGTTTGATGGTGGGATGGAACTTGTTGATGTTATCGTGTAGTCTCTTCAGTGATTCTTCGCTGTGGGTCCATAGGAAGAAAATGTCGTCGATGTATCTGGTGTATAGCGTTGGTTGGAGGTCCTGTGCAGTGAAGAAGTCGTCCTCGAACTTGTGCATGAAAATGTTGGCGAATTGGGGTGCGAATTTGGTCCCCATGGCTGTTCCGTGTGTTCGGGTAAAGAACTGGTTATCGAAGGTGAAGACATTGTGATCCAGGATGAAGCGGTTGAATTGTAGGATGGTGTCTGGAGATTGGCTGTTGCAGCAATGCCGTCATCGTGGGGGATACTGGTGTAGAGTGCCAAGACGTCCATCGTGGTGAGAAGTGTTCCTGGTTCAACTGGTCCGTGGGTGCTGAGTTTTTGTAGGAAGTCTGTAGTGTCACGACAGAAGCTGGGGGTTCCCTGTACGATGGGTTTCAGGATGCCCTCGACGTATCCAGAGAGGTTCTCACACAGGGTTCCGTTGCCTGATACGACAGGACGTCCGGGTGTGTTGGATTTGTGTATCGTTGGGAGGCAGTAGAAGTCTCCCACGCGGGGAGTACGTGGGATGAGAGCGCGTAGGATCCTTTGAAGGTCTGGATCGAAGGTCTTGATCAGTTTGTTGAGCTGGTGGGTGTGTTCTTTGGTCGGGTCTGTGGGTAACCGTCTGTCGTGTTCCTGGTTGTCCAGTTGTCGGTATGCTTCTTTGCAATAGACCGTTCTGTTCTGTATGACGATGGCTCCTCCTTTGTCCGCTGGTTTGATGACGATGTTGCGGTTGGTCTTGAGAGCGTCGATGGCGTTGCGTTGTGCTCGGGTGACATTCTGGACTGTCTTCTGAGTGCGGCTGATGAATCTGGCATTGACGCATCTCCTGACAGCTTGAGCATACATTTCAAGCTTAGGGCAGCGACCCTCCGGAGGAGTCCAATTTGACTCTTCTTCGGTTGCTGTACCGCGGATCCCTCTGTCTGCTGTTCCGGATCGTTGATTGTCTCATTGGGTTCGCTGCTGAAATCTTGGGATTTGTGGAAGAATTCCCGGAGCCTCATTCTCCTGATGAATTCCTCTGTGTCCGCCGCGAGACCGATTGGGTCCATTTTGGTGGTGGGGCAGAAATTGAGCCCTCGGCTGAGAACTTCGATCATATCAGGCAACGGAACCCTGTGTGACAACCTCTCTGGATACGTTGAGGGCATCCTGAAACCCATCGTACAGGGAACCCCCAGCTTCTGTTGCGACACTACAGACTTCTACAAAAACTCAGCACCCACGGACCAGTTGAACCAGGAACACTTCTCACCACGATGGATGTCTCGGCACTCGACACCAGTATCCCCACGATGACGGCATCGCTGCAACAGCCAATCTCCAGACGCCATCCTACAACTCATCCGCTTCATCCTGGATCACAATGTCTTCACCGTCGATAACCAATTCTTTACCCAAACACACGGAACAGCCATGGGGACCAAATTCGCACCCCAATACGCCAACATTTTCATGCACAAGTTCGAGGACGACTTCTTCACTGCACAGGACCTCCAACCAACGCTATACACCAGATACATCGACGACATTTTCTTCCTATGGACCCACGGCGAAGAATCACTGAAGAGACTACACGATAACATCAACAAGTTCCATCCCACCATCAAACTCACCATGGACTACTCCTCAGAATCGGTTTCTTTGTTGGACACACGAATCTCCATCAAAGACGGGCACCTCAGCACCTCACTCTACCGCAAGCCCACGGACAACCTCACGATGCTCCACTTTTCCAGCTTCCACCCTAACCACGTCAAAGAGGCCATCCCCTATGGACAGGCCCTGCGAATACACGGGATTTGCTCAGACGAGGAGGAACGCGATGGACACCTACAGAAGCTGAAAGACGCCCTCGTCGATTGACAGTTCTGACGGGTCACAGCGAAGAATCGCATAGACCTCCTCAGAAGACAAACATGGGACACAACCAACAGAGTACCCTTCGTCGTCCAGTACTTCCCCGGAGCAGAGAAACTACGCCATGTTCTTCGCAGCCTTCAACATGTCATCGATGACAACAAACACCTCGCTAAGGCCATCCCCACGCCTCCACTACTCGCCTTCAAACAGCCACCTAACCTCAAACAGACAGCAGCAAATTACGCAGCTTTCACGAGAACAGCATCTTCGACACCACACAACCCTGCCACGGCAACCTCTGCAAGACATGCCAGATCATCGACACAGATACCACCATCACACGAGAGGACACCACCCACCAGGTACATGGTTCATACTCCTGCGACTCGGCCAACGTTGTCTACCTCATACGTTGCAGGAAAGGATGCCCCGGAGCATGGTACATTGACGAGACCATGCAGACACTGCGACAACGGATGAACGGACACCGCGCAATAATCGCCAGACAGGAGGGCTCCCTCCCAGTCGGGGAACACTTCAGCAGTCAAGGACATTCAGCCTCCGATCTTCGGGTAAGCGTTCTCCAAGGCGGCCTTCGAGACACACGACAACGCAAAATCGTCGAGCAGAAATTGAAAGCCAAGTTCCGCACCCATGAGGACGGCCTCAACCGGGATCTTGGGTTCATGTCACGCTACATGTAACCCCACCAGCAATAAAAAAGTTATCTGTTTTTAATACAACTGGTCATTCTCTCTCTTTCTTGGCCTTTCGGATGTTTCTCTCTCTCTCTCTCTCTCTGTCTTTGTATTGTGACCGTTTGTGTATTCGGTAGTCTTGTCTGTAATGTTTCTCTGTCTGAACACTATTCAACTCCTTTGATTGCCTGGATAACGGGCAGTTGGAAAGATTATCTGTAATCACCAGGCATTGTTCTCTGACTATATATGCTGTACCCTTTATGGAATCTCACACTCACCTGACAAAGAAGGAAGCCTCCGAAAGCTTGTGAATTTAAATAAAGCCGTTGGACTATAACCTGGTGTTATAAGACTCCTTACATGGAAAAATAACGGCCAGTTCACGACACATGTCGTAATTAATGTGCAAATTGGCATAGCAAGTTCAGGGGGTGAAGAGATGTGCTGTGAGTTGCGAATCTTCAGAATTTGCTGGTCGATTTACGCCGCATTGCCGTTTGCCTGGCAAACAACATCTCGCCCTTAACCTCACCGTTATTTTAAAGAACTTGCTGGATTTGCACATTAAATTTCCAGTTAAACTCGCCGCAGAAAGTGAGCGCTCATAATTAACAGCATAAGCACCCTTTTAACAAGGTGATAATTGTTAATGCAATGCCAATCAATCTCTCCGGCCCAGAAAGGGAACGATTTAAACTGTTCAATCTCATTCTTGCATGTAGTCAACTCTTCTTCGAGATTCTAAAAACGTAAATTTTTTAATTGTTAAATCTTTTTCTTACTTTTCCTTTGTCTCTTTTTTCTCTCTTAATCCGATCTTTCCCACTCTTTACTCCTCTTTCTGTACCTGATTTGGCTCTAATTCACCCTCCTTCTCAGTTGTTCCTCTGTTTCTTTCTCAATCCTTAAATCTCATTGGAGACACACTGTCGGTACCGTCGGTCAATAAAGTCCCAGAAGCCCCATTGCCCTCACCGCGCCATTATCAGTTTGCACTTCCAGCAAGTTAGGATACAAATTATATTCGAGCTGAAGGGTGCAGGAAAAAGTCTAACAGCACACGCCACAAGATGCCCCGTTCCAACAAGGTTTGGCCTAATATGTATAGAAAAGTGCTCATTATGCATTGTACAGCACATTTACAGAATAGTGAATATTGTGCATTTACTAAGTCGTGAATACATTTATAAAGTAGTGCATGATACCACAGGTTTTCAAACCTGGGGTTCAAAAGGGAATGCTTATTTTTCATAAACCAAAAAGGGTGACAGTATCACTAACAGAAAAATAGCTCTACAAGTGCCCTGTCATCTGAGGGGGCACCACTAATATAATAATCTAACTGTGAGCTCTAATCAAACTCAGAGAAATTTATAATGCTAAATCAAAATATTATTATCTATGTCAATTAGACACTCCATACCCTGCGGTGCCCACAGGGGAATGTTGGGGGAGTCTGTGAGGTAATCAGACTTTTGTCCATTGATGCCAAGCCTAACGCACATCGCAAGTATAGTATCATGAGAAAGTTGTATGTCCCTATTTAACTTGTCTGGGTTCATTGAATTACTAGCACATTGATTTTTTTTGTTGTACATACTAATAAAAACATGTTTTTTCTGCAATGAGAGGACTGTTTCATTTGGGTAAGTAACCAACAGTGCCATGAACCATGGCACATGTCTTTTGAAAGTTATGGCAGGTGGTGAATATTTGCAGGTCTCTTCACCAACAAAAAAGCTTGAAAAAAGCACTGATTTATACTGTGCATTCATATAGTGCATCTAAAGAATGGTGAATACTTTGCATCTATAGATATAAAATGCACATTTCTGGTATATCTAATGATAATTGTCCCTCATATCAGGGCGATTACCTAGTCAGATGGTTCTAGGTTTGGTGAGAACCTAAGATGGGAAAAATGATCTTCTCATACTGTTGCAACATAAGATGTATATTCGGGCTTCCTCACAACACTTTTGACTCAAGTTCAGGGCAAAAAGACAGTTTCCAAAAATGGCCCCACATCTCCTATGTGCTCTGATATGTGTGATGTGAAAGGAATAGCATGCCACAGGACTAACAACTTTCCTTTTTCCGTCTTTCAGATAAGACATTACATTAAGCCAAGGCCTCGTCTGCCCTCTCAGGTGGATGTAAAAGATCTTATGGCACTATTCGAAGAAGAGCAGGGGAGGTATCCTGGTGACCTGATCAATATTTATCCCCCAACCAACATAATTAAAAAACAGGTTATCTGGTCATTTATATCATTTCTGTTTGTGGGACCTTGCTGTTTGCAGATTGGCTGCCATGTTTCCTGATATTACAACTGTGACAACACTTCAAAAGTAATTAATTGGCTGTGAAGCGCTTTAGGACATCCTGAGGTCATGAAAGGTGCTATATAAATGCAAGTTCAATAGTAACTTTCAAAAGGGAATTGTATAAATACTTTAAAGGAAAAGATTTACAGGGAATGGGGAAAGAGCTGGGAAGTGGGTCTAATTGGATAGCTCTACCAAAGAGCCGGCACAGGCATGTCGGGCCGAATAACCTCCTTCTGTGCTATAACATACTATGTGCTATGAAGTTCTTTTACTTTAGTGTTTTGTACCAGATATTGCATGGGTTGTCTACTATGTTCTCCCACTCAAAAGGCAAAAATCAACAATACAACCATGTGTCCGAGCTAAAGTTATGTTGAATATATTTACAAGTAGTATATTTACAAGTAATGTACCAAAGCAGAACACACAGAAAGAAATTATCAGTGCCAATTCTTCTCAGACAGCAAAGAATGAATCAGGCCACAAGAGTTTAAATACCTTCTTCAGAATATATTTCTGAAAATATGATAATCTGCAAGACTGTTGGAGGATACCAACTTTCATAGCTTTTCTGATATGATGTTTGTACTTGGGTGAGGCAACATTCAGGGGGTTTGGAGTGCCTAAATACATGGAGCATGGTGAATTAGGTTGGTGAGCTGCAGGCACAAAGAGCCACATGGGATTATGATATAGTGGCAATAACGGAGACCTGGCTCAAACAAGGGGAGGATTGGGAACTTAATATTCCAGGCTACAAGGTATTCAGGAAACATAGGGAAGGGAAAAAAGGAGGCTGATGGCAGTATTGATCATAGATACTATTACAGCACTGGAAAGGGATGTTCTTGAGAGTTCAAAGATAGAATCTATTTGATCAGAATTAAGGAACAATAAAGGAGCTATTACGCTGCTGGGTGTATAATATAGGCCACCAAATAGTGGGAAGGAGATAGAGAAGCAAATTTGCAGGCAAATTGCAGAAAAATGCAAGAACTTTAGAGTAGTGAAAATGGGGGACTTCTATTATCCTAATATAGACTGGGACAGTAACACCGTAAAGGGCAAAGAGGGGGGAATTCATGAAATGTGTACAAGAGAACTTTCTTGATCAGTGTGTTTCCAGTTCAACGAGGAAGGAAGCAGTGCTGGATCTAGTTCTAGGGAATGAAGTGGGACAAGTGGAACATATTTCAGTAGGAGAGCATTTGGGAAACAGTGATCACAATATCATTAGATTTAGAGTAGGTATGGAAAAGGACTAGGAAAAAATTAAATGTGAAAATACTCTATGCAAGGAGGGCTAATTTCAGTGAGTTGAAAAGGGACCTGGCCCAGGTGGATTGGAATCAAAGATTGGCAGGTAAAACAGTAAATGAGCAATGGAAGGCCATCAAAGAGGACATACAAACTAGGCACATTCCCATCAGGGGAAAAGGAAGGCATCCAAAGCTGGAGCTCCTTGGATGACTAAAGATATAGAGATTAAAATGAAACAGAAAAGAGAGGCTTATGATAAATGTCAAATTCATAATACAGTAGAGAGCCAAGCTGAATACAAAAAGTACAGAGGAAAACTAAAAAAGGAAATAAGAGGGGCAAAGAAAGTATATGAGAATAGATTAGCGGGTAACATAAAACGGAACCCAAAAGTCTTTTATAATCATATAAATAGTAAAAGGGTAGTCTAAGTAAGGGTGGGACTGATTAGGGACCAAAAAGGAGATCTTCTTATGGAGGCAGAGGGCATGTCTGAGGTTCTAAATTAGTACTTTGCATCTGTCTTCACGAAAGAAGAGGATGCTGCCAATGTCTCAGTAAAGGAGGAGGTAGTAGAGAAATTAGATAGGATAAAAATAGATAAAGAGGAGGTACTTGAAAGGATGGCAGCGCTCAAAATAGAAAAGTCACCCGGTCCGGATGGGATGCATCCTAGGTTACTGAGGGAAGTAAGGTTGGAAATTGCAGGGGCTCTGGCTGCAATTTTCCAATCCTCCTTAGATATGGGAGTGGTGCCAGAGGACTGGAGGGTTGCAAATGTTACACATCTGTTCAAAAACAGGGGAGAGAAATAAATCCAGCAACTACAGGCCAGTCAGCCTAACGTCGGTTGTGGGGAAACATTTAGAGATAATAATCCGGGACAAAATTAATTGGAAAAATATGGGTTAATAAATGAAAGTCAGCATGGATTTGTTAAAAGCAAATTGTGTTTGACCAACTTGATTGAGTGCTTTGATGAAGGAACGGAGAGGGTTGATGAGGGTGGTGCAGTTGATGTTGTGTGTATGGACTTTCAAAAGGTGTTTGATAAAGTGCCACATAATAGCCTTCTTAGCAAAATTAAAGCCCATGGGATTAAAGGGGCAGTGGCAGTGTGGATACAAAATTGACTAAGGAACAGAAAGCAGAAAGTCATGGTGAACGGCTGTTTTTCAGCCTGGAGGGAAGTATACAGTGGTGTTCCCCAGGGGTCGGCATTGGGACACTGCTCTTTTTGATTTATATAAACGACCTGGACTTGGGTATACAGGGCATAATTTCAAACTTTTGCAGATGACACGAAACTCGGATATGTAATAAACAATGAGGAGGATAGTAAGGAGGACATAGAAAGACTGGTGAAATGGACAGACACATGGCAGATGAAATTTAACACAAAGAAGTGTGAAGTGATTCATTTTGGTAGGAAGAATGAGAATTTTAAAAGGGGTGCAGGAACAGAGAGTCTTGGGGGTGTACGTACTTTTGAAGGTGGCAGGACAAGTTGAGAAGGCTGTTAAAAAGGAATATTGGATCCCTGGTTTTATAAATAGAGGTATAGGGCATGATTTTAACTCGGAAAAATGAGTGGGTTGGGGCGGGAGGGCAGTAAAAATATTAAAAATCTAAAACCCGCCCCCAACCCGCCTCCAACCCATTCATTTCCGGTTTTAACGGAGGCGGGACGAGGGGCAGGCGATCAACGCACTCTCAGGAGGCGGGTTGGTCACTAAAAGCTTTCAAGGAGGCTGTGGGCCTCCATTTTAGCATCTTTTTTGTTTTTAATCCCTGGGAGCCGGGATTCCCGGGCCTTCTACTTCACGCCACATGAGAGGAGGTGAAAAGGCCCGAAACAGCAAGTAAGTGCCTATATAGCACAGCTTGTGGGCCAGGAGGAGCAAGAGTGCTTCCCCCAGATCCAACAAGCCTACCTGCAGTGGCTCCTCCCCCACCACGATCTATGACCCCCCCCCACGATCCACGACTCCCCCAACGATCTCCGAGCCCCTCACGATCTCTGACTCTGACCTCTGTGGACCCCAATCCCCCGATGAATCCCGACCCCAATCCCCTGTGACTCCTGACCCTGACCCCCGGTGACCCCTGACCCCGACCACCCCCATGACCAACCCCCCCTCCCCCCAATCTAAGATTTACCATCTCACATCCTCTTCCTGCCTCTTCTCCTATCCGACTGAAGCTGGCCTGTCAAACAGGCTGGCCTGTCGGGTGGGAAACTGTCAAAAAAAAAGACATCCTTAAGCCAAAATTGTGAGGACCTCCGGGAAACCCGTACTTCTGGGTTTCCCGTCAGGATATCTCCCTCCCCGCCGTCTTCCTGGCTCAGAGTTAAAATTTGGGCCATAGAGTACAAAAGCAAGGAAGTTATGCAAAACTTTTGTAAAGCACTGGTGAGGCTTAAGCTGGAGCATTGTGGTCAGTTCTGGGCACCACACTTTAGGAAGGATGTCAAGGTTTTGGAGAGGGTGCAGAGAAAATTTATTAGAATGGTACAAGGGATACGGGACTTCAGTTATATGGGGAATCTAGAGAAACTGTTCTCCTTAGAACAGAGAAGATCAAGGGGAGATTTGATAGAGGTGTTCAAAATCAGTAAGAGTTTTAATAGAGTAAATAAGGAGAAACTGTTTCCAATGACAGAAAGGTCAGTAACCAGAGGACACAAATTTATGTAATTGACAAAAGAACCAGAGGTGACATGAGGAAAATAAAATTTACGCAGCGAGTTGATCTAGAATGCACTGCCTGAAAGGATGGTGGAAGCAGATTCAATAATAACTTTCAAAATTGAATAAATATTTGAAGGGGAAAATTTTGCAGGGCTATGGGGTAAGAACAGGGGAGTGGGGTTAATTGGAAAGCTCTTTCAAAGAGCCGGCACCAGCACAATGGGCCAAATAGCCTCCTTCTGTGCTGTATCATTCTATGATTCTATGATTCATGTTCACTAGAGTCCAGCTGTTCCTTCAAACAAAGTAGTACTTTGAGACTGTTGTTTGTCAAGCAACAGCAGCAAGACTGGTTTGATGACTGTAATCTGGTAAACTATTGTGACTTGTGTCATTGAGTGGAAAAAAGTCATGGTACATGCAAAACAAATGATGAAATAAGAAGGTAGATGAGATCCAAAGATTATCTGGGACTCCAGGAACTTTTACAATACTTTGAAAGAGGTGTATGGCCTGAGATATACTGAAACTGCTTCTCTGAGAAGCACAAATGGAAATGTCTTCATAAATGACAAGGCATTCATCCTGCAATGGTGACATGCACATTTTGAGGAATTATTGAACTGACCATTAAACATTATGGAAGAGACCTTCAATTGTTCACCATATCATACAACTGCTGACAGCATGGTCTTTGCCATTCCTCATTGAGGTTCAAAAGGCCATCATGTGTTTGAAAAAGCAAAGTTCCAGGTGGTGATGGGAATCCCAGGAGAAATCTATAGGCAATCCTGTGGTGCACAGCTCAACTGACTTCACTCATTCTTTCAGAGTATCTGGAGGGGGTATTGTGCTGCAGGATCTGAAAGATATGATCATTATCACCAACTGCAAAGGTAAGAAATAGTATTTCACTGTTATCTATCTCTCAAAGATTAATGTCTACGTGCTCCTGAAACATTTTACAGCTTTAGAAACCCTGAAAATAGCTTTTCTTTAATATTTGTCAAAGGTTTTATGATCAGATAGTATAACAGAAAAATGGCAGATTAAAAGGAAGTGAAGGCGAATCCAATGTTAGGGAGTGAACTGGTCGACAAGTGGTTGAACAACCCACAACTTATCTTAAGGAGTAAAGAAAATTGGTTTGGGATCGGAAAACCTGATGAGGCAACTAGAGACCCACAAGGTTTTTCTAATTATGACTCTGTGAAGCACGTTGGGACATTTTTCTACACTAAAGGCACTGTATAAATGTAAGTTGTTGTTGTTGTTTTACTTCTACTCCATGTAAAATAATGGAATTGGTTATCAGGAGTAAGCTTGAGGGTCATCTGTACAACAGTAACCTAGTTAGATGTCAGCCTGGACTGAGTAGTAGTATTCTGAGTCAGGAAGTGCAGGTTCAAGCCCCACTCCAAAGATTTAAACACATAATCTAGGCTGACACTCCAGTGTTGTACTGAAGGAGTGCTGTACTGTTGGAGGTGCTGTCTTTCAGCTGAGATATTAAACCAAGGCTCCGTCTGCCTCTCAGATGGATGTAAAAGATCCCATGGCACTACTCAAAGAGGAACAGGGAGTTCTCCCACTGTCCTGGCCAACATTTATCCCTTAACTGTTGCCACCAAAAACAGGTTATCTGGTCATTATCTTATTGATGTTTGTGGGACCTTGCTGAGTACAAATTAGATGCCGTGTTTTCTTACATCCTGACAGTGACTACATTTCAAAATATTTCATCCGCAGTGAAGCACTTTGGGATGTCCTGAAGTTGCAAAATGAGCTATATAAATACAAATTCTTTTTTTTTCTTTCTTTAACAATAACCTAGTTAGCAGCAGTCAGTATTGATTCAGAAGGGGAAGAGCCTACTTGGCCAACCTCCTCGACTTTTCTGAGCAAATGATAACCCAAGTGGACTGTGGGAGGTCTTATGACATAGTTTACTTCAACTTCCAAAAGGCTTTTAATAAAGTTACATACAAAAAGTTACTAATTAAACTCAAAGTTGTTGTAAATCCTGGGAATGGATAAGGAACTGGCTGAATGGTAGGAAGGGCATTGGAGTCAGCAAAGGCAGCTCAGAAATTACAGAATGAGCTGGACAAAATATACAAGTGGGCAGAACAATGACAGGGTAAAGTACTACACATAGGAAGGAAAAATAGACAACACACATACTCCATGAATGGTGTTGAAATAGTTCAAGATGAAGTTGAAAGAGTCCATGGGGTCTCAGTAGACTCAACGCTAAATACATCTAACCAATGGAGAGCAGCAGTCAACAGAGTGAATAGGCTGTTGAACGACATAGCCAGAACATTGGAATATAAGACAGAAGAGGTAATGATCAAACTGCATAGTGCTCTGGTCAGATTGCACCTTGAATACTGTGTCCAATTCTGGTTGCCAAGAAACAGGAGAGACATTCAAGCACTGTAGCATGCAAACAAGAGCTACAATGCTGATCCTCAGTATCAGGGGCCTGAATTATGAGGAAAGACTGGATAGACTGGGGCTTTTCAGCTTGCAAAGGAGGCATTTGAGAGTGATCTTATAGAGGTATACAAGATTGTTAATGGTATAGAAAAATGTCAACCAGGAATACTACTTTAAATTAAACTGTGGGAGTGGTTTCAAACTAGTAAAAGGTAATTTAGGACTGATATCGAGAAATGTTTCTTCACAGAAAGAGTGATCAACATGTGGAATAAACTTCCAGAAGAGCAGTGGTGGCAAAAATACCAGAATCATTTAAGAAACAATTAGATGCTACAATGGAGTGTTAATTGTATCATATGATTTATATCAATTAGTGTTAATTGCATTCAGGTGGTGTTTGTCAATTGGGGGGGGGGGGTGCTCGCTTATATCCTTTTTATAGGAGAGCTTATCTAGGGTGTGGTGTGTGTGTAAGGGGGAGCTCTGTAAATAAAGGCTTGGTAGCAACTGAAGACCAGGCTCTAGTATTCTATCTTTCACCACTTGGCTATCCAATTTATAGCATGGTAGCAGAGGATGGTTGCCTAAAAATAGGGGTTGGAAACTACAAGGTTTTTTTTGCACATATAAAACAAAACTTGAAAGCCTAGTGGCCATTGTGGAAAATGGCAGAAAGCAGGTTTAAATTGTCGAGGTACAATTTCCCTCCGATGTTCTCAAAGTTTGAACCGTATGACCAGTGGAAGAATGAGGCTGATATGTGGACACAGGTTACTACTCTACCAAAGAGAAAATGAGGCATGTCCTTGGCGTTGTCATTTCCTGAACAAAGTAAAATCAGAAGTAAGGTATTTTTTGAGATGGATGCAGATCTTTTGGATAATGTTGGAGGTTTTGCTGTTATGGTAGAATTTATGGATCAAATCTACAAGAAAGATGACCTGTTAAGTGCCTATGAGGCCTGATCAGCATTTGATAGATTTTGGAAAACAGACAGTCATTCCATGAAGAGTATATCATGGACTTTAACAAATTGTACAAAAGGTTGACGAAGTTCAAATTAGGAATCCCTGGATTGGTACTAGCATTTAAATTACTAGATTGTGCTAAGGTGTCTTATATGGACAGGCATCTGGTCCTAACTGGTGTCCAGTTCTCGGAAAAGGTGAATCTGTCGGATCAAACGTCTGCTGCCTTAAAAAAATTCCTGGGGAATAGTCATTCCCTTCAGCCTTCATGGAACAAATGAGGCCTTCCGCTGTGACACAAAGAATAGAAGGTTCAATGGTTACCAGGTTTCGAAATGTTCCAGATACTAAACACAGGCGCCAGACCAGGTTTCAAAATTTTCAAGAGACTGGATGCAGGCAGGTGCCTGACGGAAGGATTATGACAGATGGATTAAAAACAGCCAGATTGGTGATGAAAGCAGGTACAACAAATCCAGTTATATCAACAGAAGACAAAGTTGGGACAGTAATAACAGGCGAATGAATCTCAGGAATGCCCAAGGAAAAATCAGCAGATGCTTTAGATGTGACTCTAAGTATTATTATGAGGTGAATTGCCCAGAGTGAAGACGCAGCATCTTTGAAATGGCACATGAAGGAAGTAGTTCTGAGGAAGAGGATGAAAATAATGATGAATTATACTGGTCACAAGGAGCTTTAATCTTGTGATGAATGTATTAGTCGCGGATTCCTTTAATTGTCCAGTATTAGTGCATGTATTTCAACTGTATGTGGGGTAGATTGGTTAAAATGTTATCTTGAGTCACTAAGTAGTGAGGATCGAAGCAAGGTTAAGGAAGATAAAAGTTCTACATGTTTTAGGTTTGGAGATGACAACATCTTGAAGTCACTCGTAATTCCGTGTAAGATAGCTGGAGTAAGCCATTTTATAGGTACAGATGTAGTCTCCAGTGGGATACCTATGCTTTTGGGTAAACCTTCCATGAAAAAGACAAAAATAAAACTTGACATGGAACATGATGAGGCAATCATTTTTGGGAAATTGATTGATTTGCAATTTACCCAGTCAGGGCAATATTGTATCCCCTTAATAAAACCTAATGTTTCTCATTAATACTTGTTAGGCAAGTATTAATGGTATCAGGCAATAAGGATAAGAGAGAAAAAAACCAAACTGTCTTAAAGTTACATAGACAATTTGCCCACCCATCTTGTCAACGTTTAAAGATCTCACTAAAAGATGCAGGTGTAGTTGTTGAGAAATAAACAAGGCTCATAGAAGAGATTAGTGAGAACTGTGAAATCTGTAAGAAGTATAGTCAGAAGCCCCCTCATCCTATTGTAAGTGTTCCATTGGCACGTGACTTTAACAAGGTAGTTGCCATGGATCTAAAGGTATGGGAGAAAGACAGAAATGTTTTCAACTTACATTTTATTGACCTGGTTATGAGACTTAGTATTTCTGTACAAATATATAGTAAGGAGAAGAAGGTTATTTTAGATTTTAAAAAATCAGGACGTTTTGCTAACACTTCAACATCGATAATCTGTGCTTCATCCTGTACTGCCTCATGCTCAGCATTTAATAATAGACGAGAGTATCCGTAATTTGGCTGATGTTTGACAGAAGTATAGATAATGACCCTTGATACTGTAGTGAATGTTCTTTTGCAGCTATGTTCTGAAAACCACTGGATTCTTTATGTTGTGTGAAAACAGAATACAGTTACTTAAACACATTGACCTATTGGTATATTGTACTTTCATTATATGAAATATAAAGTGCTTATGGACACATTGGGCTCAAATTTAACCTGCTGAATTTTTTTTTATTCGTTCATGGGATGTGGGCGTCGCTGGCAAGGCCAGCATTTATTGCCCATCCCTAATTGCCCTTGAGAAGGTGGTGGTGAGTCACCTTCTTGAACCGCTGCAGTCCGTGTGGTGAAGGTTCTCCCACAGTGCTGTTAGGTAGGGAGTTCCCGGATTTTGACCCAGTGACGATGAAGGAACGGCGATATATTTCCAAGTCAGGATGGTGTGTGACTTGGAGGTGAACGTGCAGGTGGTGTTGTTCCCATGTACCTGCTGCCCTTGTCCTTCTAGGTGGTAGAGGTCGCAGGTTTGGGAGGTGTTAACGGAGTGGTAACAGCCTCAAAATGGGGCTGGTAAACTTGCTGCCCGACAATCAGCTCGTTGCAACTTTCACAGGGGCCTACTGCTGTGTGGTTGAAACGCCTGCCTGTTTCAGATGGTAGCATGTGCGATGCATGCTCCAACCAACTTCACAAGCGTTACAGTTGAAGAGGCTCTGGACTGGCAAGTTTCACTTTATTTTTGTGGGGCCTGGAGGAGCAGGAGTGTGGTGTCCACAGCTCACTGGTTGGATTCATATGAGGCCCATGCCTCAAAATTGCAAAGGCTTCAACGCCGAAATGTGTGTTTGGCGGCCAAAAGTTAAAATCTACCGCTGTGAATTAACATGTGATACAAGTCACACAATACATGTGATCAATATGATATATTCCAGGTGGTCTAAGCTGCCCCATCAAACTCCAGAGGGCCGGCACTTTCCACAGCCTCCTTCACACTAATTGCACTTTGCACTTTTCATGGACAGTTAAAGGCTACTGATGCCAGGGTTCACCAACTGTTCTGCTCCTTGCCACCTTTTTCTCTGAAAGTTTGGTCTTTAAGCATAAGAGAGGACAATAAAAGACACGAAAATCCCTCCCAGTAGCCACAAGAGCTGAATTCCAAAGGTGAGGTGAGAGCAATTGCCCGTGACATCATGAAGCATTTGACCGAGTGTACCAGTAAGGATCCCTAGTAAAATTGTGGATCGGGGGAAAAGACTCCAGTGACTGGAGTCATCCTGGCACAAAGGAAGGTGGTTGTTGTCATTGGAGGCCAGTCATCTCAGCCCCAGGACATCACTGCAGGAGTTCCTCAGAGCAGTGTCCCAGGCCCAACCATCTTCAGCTACTTCATCAAGGACCTTCCCTCCATCATAAGGTCAGAAGTGGGGCTGTTCGTTAATCATTTCACAGTGTTCCGCTCTATTCGTAATTCCTTAGATAATGAAGCGGTCCATGGTCGCATGCAGCAAGATCTGGACAACAGGCTTGGGCTGATAAGTGGCAAGTAACATTTGCACCACGTAAGTGTAAGGAAATGGCCATCTCCAACAGAAGAGAGATTAACCGCCTCTCCTTGACATTACCATCACCGAGTCCCCCACCATCAACATCCTAGCGGTCACCATTGAAGAGAAACTGAACTGAACCAGCCACATAAATGCCATGGCTACTGGAGCAGGTCAGAGGCTGGGTATTTTGCAGCGATTGGCTCACCTCCTAAACCCCAAAGCCTCTCTACCACCTGCAAGGCATGACAGGAGTGTGATGGAATACTCTCCATTTGCTTGGATTACTGCAGTTCCAACAACACTCATGAAGTTCGACACCATCCAGGAGAAAGTAGTCTGCTTGACCGGCAGCCCATCAACCACCTTAAACATCCACTCGCACCACCACTGGCGTACTGTGGCTGCAGTGTGTACTATCTACAGGATGTACTGCAGCAACTCCCCAAGGCTTCTTTGATAGTACCTCCCAAACCTAGAAGGATAAGGGCAGCAGAAGCATGGGAACACCATGACCTCCACGTTCTCCTCCAAGTCACACACCATCCTGACTTGGACATATATCGTCATTCCTTCATTCATTGTTGCTGGGTGAAAATCTTGGAACTCCCTGCCTAACAGCATTGTGGGAGCATCTTCACCATACGATTGCAGCGGTTCAAGAAGAAGGTCCACCATCGCCTTTTCAAGGGAAATTAGGGATGGGCAATAAATGTCGGCCTTGCCAGTGACACCCACATCCTGAGAATTAATAATAAAAATATTCGCATTGCTACCCCAGTACGTACAATGTAGTTTGAATTAGCTTTCTATTTTAAATTGTACTACCTTCCTATTTAACATTTCTCTGTGTGAGTACAACATTTCTTCACGTGCATAATACCGTCTACTTTGATTTAATCACCTGTATATGCTCTTCATCTTCATATTAAGACAAGGTGACACTGTTGTCTTACCTTGATGCACTTTTTCAAGTTGTGGAATTTCTAGGAGACTCCTCCCAGGTCCTGACAGCGGTGACCCTGAATTGACTCGGTTGGTGAGGTGTAGTCAGTATCTTTCATTATAGCACAGGTTTGTGCGCCTGCCTCTGGTCCACAAGTACATTATTTTTTCTAAAACGTTTGTTGGATCTCTGTCCTGAAATGAGCCTTCCTTAATCTTCTTTGTGTTATTTTGCAAATGTTTTGCATGTGCGGCAGCTGAATGAATGAAATATTTGTCATTTGTACTAGTTAAATGGCAATTTAGATGCTTCAGAATTGTGCAAGGAACATCACTACAGATGTGTTGTGATTGGTTAATTTTCTTTCTTTCCTGTTAGTAGATGTGTGGAATTGTCATTTTGACTTGGGTTTGCTAAATTTAGCAATATCAAGAAAATTAACCCTTTATTTGCAATGACAAAAATATAGCCCAAAACCACATCCAACAGTTTACAAAATGTTAGTCTTTTACAGTGAAATAAGCACAATATGTAGGGAAGATTTTGTGTGTGCTGTGTTTAACAAAATCATAAACCCAATTATAAAGTAGACATTTACAATTTTGCTACACATAGTGCACAGATAAAATCTATATTTTTATTTTTCTCCCTTCAATGTCCTTGTCTCACCCTCACTGCCACTGAAACCCTCAACCACACCCTAATCACCTCAAGATTTGATTTATCCAATGCTCTCCTGACCAGCCTCACCAGCTCCACCCATCATAAACTCCAACTCATCCTGAACTCATTCTATCCTGTACTGTGTTCAACATACCTAACACCCTGCCATCACTGACCTCCAATGGTTCTTCATCCTTTGGCACATCAAATCCAAAATCCATGTCCTCACTTTCAAGTCTTTTCATGGCTTCATCTCACCCTACCTCTACAACCTAATTCACTCTTACATCCTAGCTCAACACCTCCACTCTCCCAACTCAGACCTACTGTGCATACCCTCTCTGCTCCACTGATACTGTCAACATTCCCCTGCACTCTGGAATTCTCTTCCTAAACTTCTTAGCCTTGCTGACCTCCTCCCTAACTTTCAAAAGGCTTTTCAAGGCCTACCTCTCTGACCATACCTTTAGTTTCCCCAGATCTTTTCTCCCAGTTCCTGCTTGGTGATCTATGATCCCTTTGTAAAGTACCTTGGGACATTTTGTTATGTGCAAGTTGTTGTTACAAAGACCTTGTCTGGTAGAAGGCAATCACTCTGTAAGGTACCACCAGATGTTTCTAAGCGCCACCATTTCAGTTTCAGCATTTCAAATGTACATATTACAACTGATTGTGTGGCTTTATGGACTTAATTGTAGTGCTAATATGCCTCTGTGTGTGGGTTTCAAACTGACATGAGCCATGATTTCAGTTGATGCTCCTGATCCCCTAAGAACCATCCAGTCACATGATTATCATCTTTGAAACTGGCTGGTAAATAAGGATATTGCGGAATGAATGTATTGATACTAGAAATTTGGTAATGAGCAACTTTTTAATGTTCTGTGCATCACACACAATTGGCATGTGCAGGGAGGAAAATCCTTTTCTATTGATGTGGCCCATATGATTATTGTATAGTACATTACTTGAACGTGTGTGCAAGGAATCCTGCCAGTGCACAAAAGTTGCCTCTCTTTCTTTTAAAAATGAATGAAGCATGAAGAATGCATCATTAGATGTTCAACTGCCTACTGTGCACATGATGACATTGTACTCTGTACAACACCAATGTAATCTTGAGTACATTGAATGGGCACTGTGCCAAAGAAATCAAAGGCAGTTGTAAATTTTTCTTTCTGCACTGTACATCAGATACACCAAGATAATTCATAGTTTGCTTACGCACCATTATCTTTAAATTGGATTCTCTTCTATCTCCTCCTTCTAGCCCACCCATGGATAGATTGAGCCACATGTGTTCTTCGTGGCGAACAATCAAAGAAATTATTTCAAACAGGGACATCTTGCACAATGGTAAATACTTGGGCAGGTAGTCTATATTTGGTGAAAAGAACATATGTTGCTTGCTTTATATTCTATACAGGCAGAAATGTTGTCGCTGTGATAGACAGTTAAGTTTATCTAAAGTAGATTGGATTCAGCCTCTAAGTGACATAATTGGCAGATCCCCCACAAATCTATCCTTGGCTCCCTCCTCTTCCTCATATACCTGCTACCCCTTGGCAACAACATTTACAGACATGGGGTCAGCTTCCACATGTATGCAGATAACACCCAGCTCTACCTCTCTGCCATCTCTTTGGACCCCTCCATTGCCTCTGTGCTTTCAGATTGCTTAACTGACATCTAGTTTTGGATGAGTCATAATTTCCTCCAGTTAAGTATTGAGAAGACTGAAGCCATCGTCTTCAGCTCTTGCCACAAACTCAGACTCTATTCCCATCCCCAACCACTGTCTCAGGCTGAACCAGATTGTTCATAAGTCAGCATGCTATTTCACTCCGAGCTGAACTTCCGACAACATATCTTCTCCATTACGAAGACTGCCTACTTCCACCTTCATAACAGTGCCCGCCTTCACTGCTATTGCAGCCCATCTATAGCTTAATCCCTCATCCCATTCATGCCTTTGTCACCTCCAGACTTGACTATTCATATGCCCTCCTGGCCAGCCTCCCATCTCAACTCTCCATAAACTTTGGCTCATTCAAAACTCTTGCTGCCCATGTCTCATCCCGCACCAAGTGCTGCTCACCCGTCACCTCTGTTCTCACTGACCTATCTTAGCTCCCGATACCCCAATGCCTCCAATTTACAATTCTTATCCTCATGTTTGAATCCCATCATGGCTTTGTCCCTCCCTATCTCTAACTAATTCAGCCCCACAACCCCCCCCCACAACCCCATTCAACCTCTCAGTCCTCTGACTCTGGTCTCTTATGCATTCCCTCCTCCTTTACCCCACTAATGATGGCCGTGTCTTCAGCCCCACATTCCAGAATTCTCTCCCTAAACCCCTCTGCATCTCTACCTACTTCTTCTCTTTTAAGATCCTCCTTAAATCCACCTCTTTGACCAAGCTTTTGATCACCCAACTAATATCTTCTTATTTGGATCAGCATCCATTTTTTGGATATGCCTCCATGAAGCACTTTGGGACGTTAATCTACATTAAAGGAGTTATATAAATGCAAGTTGTTGTTGTTGTATTGTCACTGTGCAAAAATGTTTTTCTGCCCAATTTAACCTGAGATAGAAATTTGGTCAAGGCCAAGACCCCGATATTTACGGGGAGGCGGGGAGGGTGTAGGTGAGGCTGAAAACTGCCGAAGGACGACGTGGAGGTCCTACGATCTTAACGGTAGGGCCTCATTAACATTTTGTAGGTCCGTCTCCTGCCCAGCAGCCAGCCAAAGAGACAGCCGGCAGGCGGGCGGGAGGGACCACTAGCAGCAGGAGACCACAGCTGGGGACCCTTGGGGACGGTCCTGGCACTCAGGAGGGTAGAGAAGCCTGTGATCGGGAGGGCTGGGAGAGGTCGGCAATGGGGGTTGGAGGAGGCCGAAGGTGTCGTTGAGGGGCCTGCTCCTCCTGACCCGCAAGGAGTGCTGAAAGAGATACTTACCTCGTGGAGCCAGCAGCTCCTGCCTCCCTTTCACTGCCGAGTTTCCCAAAACCTGGGAAACCCGTGCAGCAGCAGTAAATTTCAAATCGGACTCCCAATTGCGCTGTAGGAGCCCGATTTAAATACATTAATCAAGAATCCCACCTCTCCATGTCGGGACACTCGAATGCCCTGATCTCCATTGCCATAAAAAAGGCAGAGGGCACAGTGGGTTGGGGTTGTGTTGCGTGTATTTCATTTTTTAACCCACCTCCCCGACCGTCGTGGAGAACTTAATATCGAGGCCCAAGTTTCTAGCGTAACTCAATTTTTAATCTAGTTAAAACGAGGTGGGAAATTACAGACAGCTGGATAATTACCCACCTCCCGTACTTATTCTAGGAACAGTGTTCATGTCAGGTTTTCATTTATTTCTTAATACAATGTGCTGCACAAATTCTTGAAGGAATATGATATTTTGGCTCTAAATCTTGGTGCCAAGAAGTCCTCACTGATCAACTGAAAACAAAGAAAACAATAAGATGTTATGGCATCAGGCCTCAGAAATGGCAAGAAGATGGTGACCCAGTTGGAGGTCCCATATGGAGGAGCAATTGACTTAAAAATTATTAGTGTTCTATTTAAATAAATATAAGTAGAAGGTTTTTACCATGAATGCTCAAGGATAAGGTGGAGAGCCATATGTTGAAGTACTCCTGTAAATGATATAGTAATCAACCACCATCCTTATCTGCAAGTCCTCTCACTGTAATGGCATTTTTCTATACAGACATTTACTATGTGTATTGAGAGCCCCTTGATTTAGTATTACCAATTAGTAAGGTGATGAAAGAAATCAGCAGGCTACTGAAACTCATAACATACTGATAACATTAGTAAAAAGCTCACTATCTTGAGAATGTTTCCTGCAAGGTAGTTTAAACTTAAATTTTATGTATTCTTTGCTTCTTCAGGTTGAAGGCCTGACCAGAAATTGACACCATATTTTGCATCAATTTTCTTGTAGCTGGTTGAACTGGAAGCACAATTAAGAAACTCGTTTAATACAAAGACAAAGATTAAACGCTTTATGATTAGAGGCACAGTTTTTCATTGAATCATGAAGGACATCCTGCTGCTTCTTCCATGCCAAATAACAGAAAATTTGTTTTCACGTTTCTACTCTTAACATAAAGAAGTTTCAATGTAACAAAAGAAACATTTAATTTAATGCTGTACTGAGGAAGTGGTGCATTATTGAAGGTGCTGTCTTTTGGATGAGACTTTAAACCAAGTTTATGTGGACATGAAAGATGCTATGATGCTTTTTGAAGATGAGCAGAGGAGTTTTCCTAATGCCCTGGACATTATGTATTCCTCATCTAACACCACCGATAATACAGGTTATCTGGTGTTTTGTGCACAAACTGGCTGTTGTGTTTGCTTACATAATAACATAGACTACATTTCAAAAGTAATTCATTAGTTGTGAAGTGCTTTGAGACATTCTGAGAACACAAAAGACACTAGATAAATGCAAGTTCTGTCCTTTGCACTAGCCCAAGGACACTGAAGTCAATTACAGTGTGTCCTACCACAACACAAGACAAGATGAGCATAGATTGGGGATTGAACCTGTAACTCTTGTGGTCATTATGGTAGATAACTATGTAGTGTGGTGATTTATCAATTGAACTACTGGGGGAATTGAAAGGAAAGAAAGAACCTGCATTTATATAGCACCTTTCACAACCTTAGAACATCCCAAAACATTTTACAGCCAATGAAGTACTGTAGGAAACACGGCAGCCAATTTGCGCACAGCAAGGTCCCACAAACAGCAATGTGATAATGACTATATAATCTATTTTAATGATGTTGGTTGAGGGATAAATATTGGCCAGGACACTGGGGAGAGCTCCCCTGTTCTTCTTGAAATGGTGCCATGGGATCTTTTACTTCCAACTGAGAGGGTAGACAGGGCCTTGTTTTAACATCTCATCCGAAAGATGGCACCACCGACAGTGCAGCACTCCCTCATTACTGAAGTGTTAGCCTAGATTTTGTACTCAAGTCTCTGGAATGGGGCTTTGAACCCACAACCTTCTGACTCAGAGGCGAGAGTGCTACAACTGAGGCACAGCTGACACCATTATAGAGGAAGTTTTGCTATAAGTTTACTTGTAAGTATGTTCGAGTATTTATTATTGATTTTATTCTAACCATAGTTAATGATTGTTGATGGGGATAAAGCTGAATGATTCTCATGGTTTATAGTATAACTACCTATCAAAAAGAGTTTTAAGAGAACACGGCCAGAGTATCTAAATCTCATGGAAGCATTCTGATTGGCTCGAGTGTTGCAGGATTCAATCAAAAAGCGCTTTACCACTTCACTGTTGCTGAACACATCCTTAATTATTTTCACCCAAATCTTTTTAGCTGCCTTGTTGATTCTTTTCTCAGCTTCATCATTCCTCTTTTCTTCCTTCTGTTTATTTTGTTCTTTCCTACCTGAACTATTCCTCTTCACTATTTTTTTTATTTCTCCTCATTTCCATTTAGTTATTCCAACCGGGTTTATTCATCCAACTTTATTTATTTATTTCCACTCCCAGCTGTGCCTCCTCATTTATTTATTCATTTTCCAGATGAGGGCAACACTCTTCATTATTTCTTTATTTTCCTTCTGGGTCCATTACTACTCATCTTCCCTTTATTTATTGTCAGCCTTGGCTCAGTATTAGCAGTCTTACCTCTGGATCAGAAGGTTGTGGGTTCAAACCCTACTCCAGAGGCTTGAGCACATAGTATTGGCTGACATTGCAGTGCAGTGCTGAAGGAGTGCTGCACTGTTGGAGGTGCCGTCTTTTGGATGAGACATTAAACTGATGCCTTGCCTGCTTCTCAAGTGGACTTAAAAAGATCCTATGACACTATTTGAAGAAGAGCTGGGGAGTTCTCCTGATGCTGTGGCCAACACTTAATCTAAACCAACACCACTAAAAACATTGGTCATTTATTTCATTGCTGTTTTTAGGACCTTACTGTGTGCAAATTGGCTGCTTTGTTTCTCCACATTACAACAGTGATTACACTTCAAAACTTCATTGGCTGTGAAGCAATTTAGGACATGCTGAGACCATGAAAGGCACTATATAAATCCAAATTTATTCTTTCTTTCTTATTGATATCCATTCAGCTCTGTTCCCATTTTCAACGTAGCCCCTCCCTCAATGGCACCAATACATTTTATTCTCCTTTACAACCAGACTATTCCACCTTGTGTATTTATTTGATTATAACCAGACCTCTTCATTTCTTTCCTTCTTTGTCATTTTAATCTTTCCCATTTATTTTTTCTTTCATTCTTCTCCCTGCCGCAGCCCTCTTTATTTACTTCTATCCTACATTTTTCCCAGATCTTGACCGCCCTCTTCCATCAGCATGCTGCTGGTAAGAATCAATCCATTCAACTCCATTAGCAATGCCATATTATCTAACATTACATTGAATTCAATATAATACACCACTCCTGTTGTCATCTACAGTGTATCCTCCAACTCATCTCAGCAACACAATGGAAAATCCACTAACAAAATAACATACCTATATTTTCTGGTAATCAATTATAGAAGCTTGAAAAACTTGCAATAATTATGTCACAATCAACAATCGTTAATCCTTCAATGACAGCATCATTACAAAGCAACTAATGAAAGGTCTTCAACCTGAAACGTTAACTCTGTTTCTTTCTCCACAGATGCTGCCTCACTTGCTGAGCTTCTCCAGCATTTTCTGTTTTTATTTCAGATTTCCAGCATCGGCAGTATTTTGCTTTTGATTATAAAGCAACTGGTCAGTGATGCCTGCCAAGACATTTACTGTTGGACAAAAAATAAAGCAAAAATGATTCCCCCAATAATATCACAACATTATGTATAATATAGTAAAAATCTTATGTCTGCGTACATTTCCTGTCAAGTTTTGCCTTATAAATTTACCCAGAGAGTGGTAAGAATGTGAAAATCGCTACCACAAGGAGTAGCTGTGACGAATATCATAAATACATTTAAGGGGAAGCTAGATAAGCATATGAGGGAGAAAGGAATAGAAGGATGTGCTGATAGGGTTAGATCAAGTAGGGAGGGAGGAGGCTTGTGTGGAGCATAAACGCCGGCATAGACCAGTTGGGCTGAATGGCCTGTTTCTGTGCTGTAGACTCGATGTAACTCAACGAAATTCCGAGGTCCACATTCATAATGGAAATTGCCTATATAAACTTGTCACACTGCAATTACACCCTGCTGCCAGTGGTGGTGCTGTAGTGCCCCAGTTTTACCTCCTAAATCCTCAGCCTGTACTGCAGAGAAACTCCTATGCTCTACTTAATAAATTGCCATACATTTTTCTATGACACTTCAGTGCAGTACTGAGGGAATGCTGTGCTGTTGGAGGTTCTATCTTTCGGATAAGATGTTAAACCGAGGCCCCGTCTTCCGTCTCAGCTGGACGTAAAAGATCGAAAAAGAACTGGGGAATTCTCCCGGTGTCTTGGCCAACATTTATCCTTCAACAAGCACCTAAAACAGATAATGTACTCATTTATTTCATTGCTGTTTGTGAGACCTAACTGTGTGCAAATTGGCTGCCATGTTTTCTACATTACAATGGTGACTACATTTCAAAAGTACTTAATTGACCGTAAAGCACGTTGGGATGTCATGAGATTGTGAAAGGTGCTACATAAATCCAAGTCTTTCTTTCTTCTTTCTTAATAATATAAAAATAAAAGTATTATACAAAAATAAGAACATAATGTATGATTTAGGAACATAGGAACAGCTCCTTAAGCCTGCTCTGCCATTCAATTAGTTCATGGCTGATCTGTACTTCAACTCCATTTACCTGCCTTAGCTCCATATCCCTTGATACCATTACCTAACAAAATCTATCAATCTCAGTCTTGAAAGCTCCAATTGTCCTAGCATCCACAACCATTTGGGGAAGAGAAATCCAGATTTCTACTACACTTTGTGTGGAAAAAGTGCTTCCTGATTTCCCTTCTAACTGGCTTAGCTCTAATTTTAAGATTATGTTCCTTCGTTCTTGATTCCTACACCAGAGGAAATAGTTTCTCTGCATCTACTCTAACTGGCTGACGGGTGACCGGATAGAGATCTTTAAGATTATGAAAGGGTTTGATAGGCTCGATGTAGAGAAAATGTTTCCACTTGTGGAGTAGTCCAAAATCATGGGTCATAATTATAAGATAGTCACCAATAAATCCAATAGGGAATTCAGACGAACTTCTTTCCCCTATTAAGTGGGTAGAATGTGGAACTCGCTACCACAAGGAATGGTTGAGGCGAATAGCATTTAAAGAAAAGATAGATAAATACATGAGGGAGAAAGGAATAGAAAGTTATGCTGATAGAGTTAGATGGAGAGGGGTGGATGGAGGCTTGGTGGAGCATAAACACCGGCATGGACCTGTTGGGATGAATGGCCTGTATTTGTGCTGTAAATTCTATGTAATTCTATGTAATCCTATCAAATCCTTTTAACATTTTAAACACTATGGTCAAATCACCCCTCAATCTACAATACTCAACAGAATACAATCTAAATAAATTTGAAAATAATGATTGAATTATGTCTGTATTTCCTGGTCTAATTATCTCCTGTCCTCTAACCCCACTTCACTATAGTTGGTCCTAACTTCCCATATGCAACACCACAGGATACTGACTGCTATTAGATATAATTACAAATAATGGCAGATGTAATGGAATGATTTCCTAACAACATTCTCTTCAAAGGATTCAGATGAAGGTCATTATAAACCACTTGAGTTTTCCTCTCATGGTTTATGATAATCCCTTGATATTATTACTGTCTTGTAATCACTCCGGGGAACTCATTATTCTTTATCGTAACAACAAAAAGGTATAAGAGTGCAGTCAATTACAAAATCATGGTGATAACCGTCAGGAGTTATTTCACCGGTGCAGTATTTTTCTTATACATATAGATAGAAGTGTTAGCTTTGCTTAATCTGTAACACTATTGCCTCAGAGTCAAAACAGATTAACTGGTCATTCAACTGATTGCTGTTGTGAAATCCTGCTGTGTACAAATTGACTGCCATGTTTACCTACATAACAGCAGTTCAAAACAATTCATTGTGTGTGCAGTGCGTCAGCACCTGTTTGTGAGATGTGTGACAAAGAGTATAAAATACAAGTTATTATTTTTAAAATATTTTTATTAACCCACACACCTGTTGGCATATTTCCTGTATTTAAAATATATTTTTATAAAGCTTGCTGGAATCTAGTTAAAATACAATACCACTTCTAGATTCACCAACACTGGGCACAAAAGTATTATCCTATTATTCTTGGGACAGCGTGGAAATAAAATAAAGATACCATTTTCATTTGAAAGTGAATCGTAGAATCATAAAATGGCTACAGCACAGAAGGAGGCCATTTGGCCCGTCGAGTCCGTGCCAGCTCTCTGCAAGAGCAATCCAACTAGTCCCACTGCCCCGCCCTTTCCCCGTAGCACTGTAATTTTTTTTCTTTCAAGTACTTATCCAATTCCCTTTTGAAAACCACAATTGAATCTGCCTCCATCACCCTTTCAGGCAGTGCATTCCAGGTCATAGCCACTTGCTGCATAAAAAAGATTTTCCTCATGTCGCCTTTGGATCTATTGCCAATCACCTTAAATCTGTGTCCTCTGGTTCTTGACCCTTCCACCAATGGGAACAGTTTCTCTCTATCTACTCTGTCAAGATCCCTCATGATTTTGAACACCTCTATCAAATCTCCTCTCAACCTCCTCTGCCCTAAGGAGAACAACCCCAGTTTCTCCACGTAACTGATGTCCCTCATCCCTGGAACAATTCTAGTAAATCGTTTCTGCACCCTCTCCAAGGCCTTCACATCCTTCCTAAACTGCGGTGCCCAGAATTGGACGCAATATTCCAGCTGTGGCCGAACCAGTGTTTTATAAAGGTTCATCATAACCTCCTTGTTTTTTCACTATATGCCTCTATTTATAAAGCCCAGGATTCTGTATGCATTTTTAACCACTTTCTCAACCTGCCCTGCCACCTTTAACGACCTATGTACACATACCCCCAGGTCTCTCTGTTCCTGCACCCCCTTTAGAATTGTACCCTATAGTTTATATTGCCTCTCCTTGTTCTTCATACCAAAATGTATCACTTCGCACTTCTCTGCATTAAATTTCATCTGCCACATATCCGCCCATTCCACCAGCTTGTCGATGTTCTCTTGAATTCTATCACTATCCTCCTCACTGTTCACTACACTTCCAAGTTTTGTGTCATTAGCAAATTTTGAAATTGTGCCCTGTACACCCAAGTCCAAGTCATTAATATATATCAAGAAAAGCAGTGGTCCTAGTACTGACCCCTGGGGAACACCACTGTATACCTTCCTCCAGTCTGAAAAACAACCATTCATCACTGCTCTCTGTTTCCTGTCACTTAGCCAATTTTGTATCCACTGCCCCTTTTATTACATGGGCTTCAAGTTTGCTGACAAGGCTATTATGTGGCACATTATCAAACGCCTTTTGAAAGTCCACATACACATCAACCCTCTCTGTTACCTCATCAAAAAACTCAATCAAGTTAGTTAAACACAATTTGCCTTTAACATATCCGTGCTGGCTTTCCTTAATTAATCCACACTTGTCCAAGTGACTGTTAATTTTGTCCTGGATTATTGTTTCTAAAAGCTTCCCCACCACCAAAGTTAAACTGACTAGCTTGTAGTTGCCGGGTTTATTCTTACACCTTTTTTTGAACAAGGGTGTAACATTTGCAATTCTCCAGTCCTCTGGCACCACACCCGTATCTAAGGATGATTGGACGATTATGGCCAGTACCTCTGCAATTTCCATCCTTACTTCCTTCAGCAACCTAGGATGCATCCCATCTGGACCTTGTGACTTATCTACTTTAAGTACAGCCAGCCTTTCTAGTACCTCCTCTTTATCAATTTTTAGCCCATCCAGTATCTCAACTACCTCCTCTTTTACTGTGACTTTGGCAGCATCTTCTTCTTTGGTAAAGACAGATGCAAAGTACTTGTTTAGTACCTCGGCCATGCCCTCTGCCTCCAAGAGTAGTTCTCCATTTTAGTCACATTTGGCCCCAATCCTCCTCTTACTACCCGTTTACTGTTTATATGCCTATAGGAGACTTTAACGATCCCTTTTATGTTAGTTGCCAGTCTATTCACGTACTCTCTCTTAGCCCCTCTTATTTCTTTTTTCACTTCCCCCTCTGAGCTTTCTATATTCAGCCTGGTTCTCACATGCATTATCAACCTGATGTCTGTCATACCCTCCCTTTTACTGCTTCATCTTATTCTCTATCCCTTAGGTTATCCAGGGAGCTCTGGCTTTGGTTGCCCTACCTTTCCCTCTCTTGCGAATGTACCTACACTGTACCCGAACCATCTCCTCTTTAAAGGCCACCCATTGTTTGATTACAGTTTTGCCTGCCAATCTTTGATTCCACTTTACCTGGGCCAGATCTGTTCTCAGCCCACTAAAATTGGCCCTCCTCCAATTAAGTATTTTTACTCTAGATTGCTCCTTGTCCTTTTCCATAGCTAATCTAAACTGTATGATACTATGATCACTGTTCTCTAAATATTCCCCCACTGACACTTGCTCCACTTGACCCACCTCATTCCCTAGAACCAGATCCAGCAATGCCTCCTTCCTTGTTGGGACGGAAACATATTGATCAAGAAAGTTCTCCTGAACACACTTCAGAAATTCTTCTGCCTCTTTGTCCTTCATATTATCCCAGTCTATATTAGGATAGGTGAAGTCCCTCATTATCACTACTCTGTGGTTCTTGCACTTCTCTGTAATTTCCCTGCAAATTTCTTCATCCATATCCTTCCCATTAGTTGGTGACCTATGGAATACACCCAATAGTGTAATGGTACCAATGAAATGGAAAAAAAACTCTTGAAATAATAATTTTAAAAGATGTATAAAATATACTTTAGTATTATCTATTTTGACGAGTGTACGCTATAAGAACATAAGAAATAGGAGCAGGAGTAGGCCATACGGCCCCTCAAGCCTGCTCCGCCATTTAATACGATCATGGCTGATCTTCGACTTCAACTCCACTTTCCTGCCCGATCCCCATATCCCTTGATTCCCCAGAATCCAAAAATCTATCCATCTCAGCCTTGAACATATTCAATGGCTCAGCATCCACAGGCCTCTGGGGTAGAGAATTCCAAAGATTCACAACTCTCTTGTGTGAAGAAATTCCTCCTCATCTCAGTCTTAAATGGCCAACCCCTTATCCTGCTACTTTGCCCCCGAGTTCTAGACTCTCCAGCCAGGGGAAACAACCTCTCAGCATTTATCCTGTCAAGCCGCCTCAGAATCTTATATGTTTCAATGAGATCACCTCTCATTCTTCTAAACTCCAGAGAGTATAGGCCCATTCTACCCAATCTCTCCTCATAGGACAACCCTCTCATCCCAAGAATTAATCTAGTGAACCTTCATTGCATCACCTCCAAGGCAAGTATATCCTTCCATCGATAAGGAGACCGAAATTATACACAGTACTCCAGGTGTGGTCTCACCAAAGCCCTGTATAATTGTAGCAAGACTTTGTTACTCTTATACTCCAACCCCCTTGCAATAAAGGCTAACGTACCATTTGCCTTCCGAACTGCTTGCTGTACCCGCACGCTTGTACGAGGACACCCAAATCCCTCTGAGCACCAACATTTAATAGTTTCTCACCATTTAAAAATGGTGCGGAAAATGATATACGGGCTCTTTTAAATAGTTTGGAAGTATTGAGCGGAATTAGAAAACAAAAGGACAAAATAAGAACTTTAAAGAGACGGGTGAATGTGAGTGGTGGTGGGGGGGGGGGATTGCAGCTGTTACTTTGAGGCGATATTAAAGAAAAATAATAATAAATAAACGCCAGTTGATAGTAAGCAAGAGTCAAGAGAGAGAGAGTGCAGTCTGTTTAAAAGGGGGAGGGAGATAAATAAAGGCGCCATGTTGGTGAGTGAGGATTTGTGTCGGCCGAGAAGCGCCAGGAGGAGGCGGTGGTGGAGAGGGGGGGGGAGGTCCCTGGCCGTGCGTGTAGGCGCGCCAGTGGCAAACGTGCAAGACAGGGACCCGGGGCTCGACTAAAATACAGTTTAAAAAAAAAACAAATAATAAAAAAATATATATATATATATTCTTTTTTTTTAAAAAAGGCGAGGGTAAGAGGAGCCGTGCGCGTCGCCTGCTCGGGAGGAGGGCTATGAAAGGAGTTATTCTCTCCAGTCCCGCCGTCGCCATGCAGGAGACCTTCGGCTGCGCCGTCACCAATCGCTTCAACCATCTGCTGGACGATGAGTCCGACCCGTTCGACATCCTCCGAGAGGCCGAGGAGAAGAAGCAGAAAAAGAAAAAAGAGGAAGGAGGCGGTCGGAAAAGCAAAGCGGGAACCAGAGGAGCCGGAGCCGGAGCCGCCGCCGCCGCTTTCCCCTCCTCCTCCTCCTCCACCGCCACCACCTCCAGCTCCAGCAGCTCGGCTGCGGCGGCCGGCGCGGCTTCAAACGCGGCCAAATCCGGGAGGAGAGAGTCGCAGAAAGCTCGGAAAATC
The DNA here is from genome assembly GCF_035084215.1 of Heptranchias perlo. NCBI lineage: Eukaryota > Metazoa > Chordata > Chondrichthyes > Hexanchiformes > Hexanchidae > Heptranchias > Heptranchias perlo. The sequence continues at coordinate 79,146,966 of NC_090328.1, forward strand.
CCTGCCAACAACGAGGCCGGCTTCGGGCCCGTGGCCTCGTCCGGGAACAGGCCCGCGGGAGCCGCCGGCACCGAGAATGTCTTCATCGGCAACACGCAGCGGAAAGAAGGTCCGTGCCGGTCGCTTCGGACCCGGTTTTTTTTATATATAACAGAAATACGACGCCTGCTCTGCAGGGCGTTTCGCTTCGTTTTTCAAGCGATGCGTGTTCTTGCAGTTCGCGCGGAGTGCAGTGCGTTTATGGTCTGCGTAAAATACCGGTTTCATATAATCTGTGAAATACAACTCCGTGTTTGTGTTTACGAACATATTTATATTTATATATTGGGGTGGGGACAGCGTGAGCTCGGATTTGCTCTGTGAGCCCCGCGTGTTGCGAGGATGCGAGGAGACTTTGTGGAGAAGTCGGGGGAGGGGACTGGAAAAGTGAAACTTTATTTACATGTTTTAAAACCTGCGGAGCATAAATGTAGCTCTGTGTGTGTGTGTTTATATATATATATATATATATAAAACACTTGGAACCGTCTATCATCACCGATTGTGTGTAAAATCCAGCATTCAGTGATATTCTGCAAACTGGGAATGTATTAATAAGGCGTGCTGGAAATGCATTAACTTCGCGATGGATGTTCGAATCCGGTCGGTAATTTTGTTTTGAGGTTGCGGGTTTAAATGGAGGATGGAGCCGTACAGAGCACGCCGATTGGGTGGGGGGTGGTGGTTGGGATGTCTGGTGCGGGTTAAATACACCGACCCGGACGCTGCGCTGCGCTGAGTGAGCGCCAGGCGCGCCTCCCGCACGAGACTCGGAACCCGACCCGGAATTGTCATGACACCGCCCGGGCAACGTTCTCTCCTCTTAAGGGACTCCCGCGAGGCTGCACAGATGGTTCTTTTGAGACTAGGCGGAGACTGATCGGCCTAGTTCTTTGATGTTTATTTGGGGGTGGTTGAGGAGGAGGGGGCCGTTGAAGGAAACGAGGTAAAAACCCAAGAGATGGGTGATATACTATGCATGAAACTGACATTAATGCAAACATTTAAAAAATGAAATGCATACGTGTCGTTTTTTTTTTGCTGAATAAAGCACAATTGCATTCCTGTCGCATGCAAAGCATTGACTGGTGTCTGCAGCAAGTCATTGGGGTAACTGAGCACATGGTAGATTGGGGTGGAAAGGCTCCATTTTCACTTCAAGCTATCCTTTTAAAATAAATCCAACAGTTTACACTCAGATCACTTGGGTTACACGTGTGCAGCTTCATTTTTAAAGGGGGGGGGTAATTAATCTAGGTAGTCTTGATGCTGCATTGAGTGTCACTGAGAAGAGTAGGTAAAGGTGTAATGTTCCACCCATCAGTTTGGAATTGGACATTAAGGTTAAGTAATTTGCTTCCCCCCTCATCCTTTTAAAGGGAACATTAATAGTACTGTACAATTACGTTGGAGGCTTACTGGTGATTGGTCCTCACTTCTGTTTTATACCTTTTTTTAAAACTGTTGGTGAGAAGCAACCTAATTTTACATTAGTGGGCATTTTTGTTTGCTATTTTTTTTCTTTGACAATCTTCTCACCTCTTCCTTTCTTGAATGTGTTGATTCTTAACTGCAGCATAGTTCCACTGAACCAGCCAAGATTAGTCAATTCAGCAGAGACAAGCGATTGAACCTGGGAACTTCCTGGTCTGTGTGACTTGTGGATAGACTTGCTAAGCCATCGGGGATCCTGTGTGTGAGCTTTAAGTAAATAAATTTGTGTGGTAGTGGGGGGAGGTAATGAGATGATCAACCATGCAGAAATTCAGTTAGTCTGTTACTAGCTTCCATAAACTGCTTCTTATGCCTGTCTGATTCTGTTTCATTGTGTCAAATAGTTGGAATTTGAGATGAATCTGATAGCTTATTTTATGTTGGGAATTATGTTTAGGATCCGAATTTGATTGCATTGAGCTTTTACTAAATTTTAATTCAGGCTATTTGAGAGAGAAAATGCCAAAGGGGATAAGGAAGAATGATATCCTGAATTACTGATGTAAACTGCTTTGGATGACTGACTGACTATTGTGGACTGAACCACCTTGCCTTCATCGGGGATGGGCAGAAGTGTATGTACTTCAGATGGGAAACTTTGCTCATGGGTGGTGATACCTTGCCCCTTACTGAAGTCTTCCTGCCTAGCTGTACTTTCCACCACCTGCCCTGCCAACACGTTGCAGTGAGAGTGTGGCCTTTATCACCAAATCACACCTTGGTCTCTTGCACCTTCTCCTTCATAGGAACAGGAGTAGGCCATTTAGCCCCTCGAGCCTGTTCCGCCATTCAATGAAATCATGGCTGATCTGTGATCTAACTCCATATATCCGCCTTAGCCCCATATCCCTTAATACCTTTTGGTTAACAAAAATCTATCAATCTCAGATTTAAAATTAACAATTGAGCTAGCATCAACTGCCGTTTGCGGAAGAGAGTTCCAAACTTCTACCACCTTTTGCCTGTAGAAGTGTTTCCTAACAACCCCTGAAAGTCCTGGCTCTAATTTTTAGGCTATGTACCCTAGTCTTAGACTCCCCAACCAGTAGAAATAGTTTCTCTCTACCCTATTAGTTCCCCTTAATATCTTGCAAATTTCAATCAAATCACCCCTTAATCTTCTAAATTCCAGGGAATACAACCCTAGTTTGTGTAATCTCTCCTTGTAATTTAACCCTTGGAGTCCAGTTATCATTCTAGTAAATCTATGCTGCACTCCCTCCAAGGCTAATATATCCTTCCTAAGGTGCAGTGCCCAGAACTGAACACAGTACTTAGTCCAGGTGTGGACTAACCAGGGCTTTGTATTGCTGTAGCATAACGTCTACCCCTTTTATTCTAGTCCTCTAGATATAGAGGCCAGCATTTCATTAGCCTTTTTGATTATTTTCTGTCCATGACATTTTAATGATCTATGTACATGGACTCCTAAGTCTCTTTGGACCTCCACTGTTTCAAGCTTTTCACCATTTAGAAAGTACTCTGATCTATCCTTTATAGGTCCAAAGAGGATGACCTCACACTTGCTTACATTGAAATCCATTTGCCACAGTTTTGCCCATTCACTTAATCTGTTAATATCTCTCTGTAATTTTATGCTTCCATCTACACTGGCTATCTTTGTATCATCAGCAAACTTGGATATTTGGCTGTCTGTCCGGTCATCTGAGTTGTTTAATAAATAATGAATAGTTGAGGCCCCAACACAGATCCCTGTGGGACACCACTAGTCACATCCTGCCAATTTGAGTACCTGCCCATTATCCCTACTCTGTCTCCTGCCGCTTAGCCAATCTCCAAACCAGGTCAATAATTTGCCATGAATTCTATGAGCAACTTTTGCTAACAGTGTCTTACGATGGACTTTATCAAATGCCTTCTGGTAGTCCATATAAAGAACAACAAGCACGCGTCACACCTTTTAAAAATCCTCATTGTGTACAATCGCCCCCTGCTCCGAGTTTCTCAGAAATATCCCTCCTTCAGCCTGTCCACTAAGCAGCTCCTCAATCTGTGATTTCAATCATCATATCAGCTCCCCTTGCCCTCTCTCCTCTAAATTCACTGCCCTACTGCCTTCCCCCTAACCCTCTCCCTCCATATAAACTCTCTTGACTGTAATCATGGCCACCCTCTCAACTTTGCTATGTCCTGTGGCCTCTCTACTCACATAGTATCCATTACTGATCAGGCTATCTCTGACCATTTCCTTGTATCTCCCACCACCCACATCCCCATCTCCCTTCCAACCCCACTTCCTTCTGTGTCTGTCCCTGGAAAAAAGCTCTCTCCCACGTCATTTACAACAGCATGATCAAAGTCCCAACAGTCTTAACTTTTGGCTTTCCATTTCGCACAATACTTCTGCATCTGCCGATCTGCTGAGCCATTCCCTTGTCCTTGTCCCCTTGTCCACCTTTATCCTTGTCCCCAGCAAAACCTTTAAATGTCTTCCATCCCGGTCGAACCCCCTGATATAGTCCCCATCTTCGCTCCCTCAAGTCCAAAGGGCACAGACTTGAGTGTATCTGGCACACAACTGGTTTAGCCATTTATCACCTGGTCTGGCTGGATCGCATGAAGTGCTATCGGATCTCGCTCTTCTCTGCCAAAACCACTCACTACTCTAGGTAACCATCTTGGACAGCAAAGAAAACTTAATGTCTCCACTGCAAACTTTTCCCTTGCCCCTTTCACCTTCGCTTCCAAGAAGTGTGAGGAGTTCATGGGCTTTTTTTATCACTAAGGTTGAGATTATTTGTTTTGATGCTTACTCCCCTCTTCCCTTTGTGCACTAAGCCAAATCTTGCCCTGCCCTAGTCGTGAATCTTCTTGTTTCTCATCTCCCCTCGTGCACTCTCAGAGGTCGTCTTGTTCATGAGACCCACCTCGTGCTGCTCCCTTGACTCTATTTCCACTAAACTGTTGACCATCCAACTTCTCCATCATCAAAATGCTACCTCTTGACAATATCATCCATGGACATTGGGCCAGCTTCCACATGTATGCTGATGACACCCAGTTCTACCCCTGCACCACCTTTCGATCTCTCTTGTCAAACTGTTTGTCCAATAGCCAGTCTAGGATGAGACGCATTTTCCTCCAGTTGAACATAGAGAAGACTGAAACCATTGTATTCTTGACACCGATTTCAGCCCCATTCCTGGCCTTGTCTCAGACACAACCAGACTGTTTGCAATCTCTGCGTCTTATCAACCCCTGAGCTGAGCTTCAACTCCATATCCTCTCTAGCCCAAAAACTGCTTACTTCCACCTTTGTAACATTGTCTGCCTCCACCCCTGCCTCAGTCCATCTGTTGCTGAAACCCTCATCCATGCCATTGTCACCTTCCAGACTCTGCTATTCCAACACTCTGGCCAACCTCCCATTTCTTCACCCTCCATAAAATTTGTGATCCAAAATTCTGCTGCCCATATCCTATCTTGCACCAAATCCCGCTCACCCATCACCCTTGTGCTGGCTGATCTGCATTGGCTTCTGGTCCCCCAACCCCTCCGCTATCCTTGTGTTTCAGTTCTTCATGGCCTTGCCTCTCCCTGTCCCTGTAACCTTCACCAGCTGTATAGCCCCCTTCTTTCCGCCCCCCCCCCCCCCCCCCCCCCGAACTCTTTGTTCCTCTGAACCTGGCTTCCTATGTATTCCCCACCATTGGTGCTCGTGCCTTCAGCCATCTAGGCCCCATGCTGTGGAATTCCTTTCCTCCTTTAAAACCCATCTCTCCAAGTTTGCAAATACTACTAATTGGAGACAGGAAAAAATAAATAGAAACAGTGCAACCAAATTCAGACTGCTTTAGACCCTTTAGGTAACTAGACCAATTGGTAGACATAGTTCTATCTGGATAATTAGCATGGGGCTAAAGATCCAAAATAGAGTGTATTTGAAATGGAACATTTATACAGAATGCCAATCCAAGAAAGAGATAAACTTCATACTGTGGATTGTATTAACAGAACCATAGAATTATTATTGTATTATTGCTGTATAAGGTGTTGGTAAGTACTCTGTTTGGAATATAAAGTAAGGCTCCTTCCATTCTGTCCTAAGTGCTTCTCCAGGTCAGGTGCAGTGTGATAAAATACAGAGTAAATCTCTCTACACTATCAAACACTTCCAAGTCAAGTCTGGCTACCTGAAGCAGCATATTACCCTTGAGATAGAGATGAGCAACCAAGATGTGTTGAGGATATTGGAAACTAAATTTATGAGAAGGTTAAGGAAATTGAGCTTCTTTGTTAGAAAAGAGATCTTGAGGTGAACTACTTGAAATTTTGACTGTTATGAATGAAACATTGTTGTTGGTTGGGACGAATTGTTCACTGTGGTGTGGGGTCAAATGCTAGGACCTAAATGGAAGGTTGAAGTAAAAAAGAAAGGAAGCCAGGATAATGGACTTGTGGAATGAGTGCCCAGGAAGGTCTGCTGAAATGGGCATTGTAAGTAGTTTCGAGAGATTATTGGATATTTCTGGATGAAAAAGAGATTGCACAGTTTGGTGAGTAGGTAAGTCGTAGGGTTCAGATCCATCAAAAATAGATGGGCTAATGGCTGTTCACTGTTCCTAAAATTATTTTTATGATTTTTGGGTGGTTGAGAATTTCTCCGAGTTTTAAAACCAGTGGTGCTGTTAGCATTGTGCATTTTCAGTTCTAAGCCATACTTCTAACACCAGAAATGACTTTACTAAGGGTAGGAGGTCTTCTTCAGTTTCTTCTTTAGAATTTTGCATCAAGTTAATAGAATTAACCAGAAATGTCTCCCAAGAACACACATTATTCCTTGAAAGGGAATGAATTTGAAAAATAAATCTGTACAGGAAAAATTATTTGAAACAGCTTAGTGTTGACCCATTGGGTAGGATTGCTTGTGATGTTGTCATGATTTAATAGGCCACCTAGCACCACATGTACGCTGTGAGGGTCAGATCTAATTTTTTGAGAGAAGGACATTTCCAATACTCAGTAAATACTTGAAATAGAAGCCTTTTTGAAAATCAAAATTAAGGTTGTGTGTGTGACTGGAACTGGAGTGTCTGTAGGGTACAGTTGCAAATTGGTAGTTGCAAAAATAGAATGCCTGTAATAGGGGTGTTTTTTTTTGTCACTGAAGTGAGAAGAGGACCTTTTTATGAGTTATCTGTTCTGCATTATCCAGGCCTTTCCATAAAATTCTACTGCTCCGTTTAGGAATGTTGATTTTTCAGCCATAAAGTTTTGGGCATACTGTATCACATCAGGTTGTGTGGAGGCTGTTAAAAATATAATTTTCCTCCTCTTACCCCACTGTGTGCATTCATAGTTGTTAAAAGCACTAGTTGACCTTTTGTTGTTGAACATTTAAAAAAAAATCTTCTGGCTTGACTCTTCTTTCTCTTTCCCCTGTCCCCATGAGGTCAATTTTAAACTATTACTTAAAATGAACTCTCCCTCGAATGGCCTCCTTCCAACGTTTCATCAGTGCAATGCTGCCTTAAATCTACCTCTAGGTGGTATATGAGACCAGTGAGTAATAACTTCCTGCATCACTCTCCTGATTTTGGAAGTTTTGCAAAAGATGTAATTAAATCTGTAACATCACCCAGGAAACCATTTCGTCATCAGCCAGTTTAATACAGAGTAATATTAACACTGGTGCAAGACCTGCAAGCTTACCTATGGGATCGGTTTCTGGCGAACCACTTTGTTACCTGCATTACCTGTGTACATTTAAGAAGCATTGTGAATGGCCAATAACAAATATAAAAGGTATGGTGCCTGGAACATTGTTGAATTTTTCTTAATAGACAATGATTTTTTGCAACATTAAAAGAATAAATAATTAAAACGCATTTTGATGGGAGGATCACTTTTAAAGACTTGCCATTTACAGGATTCTTCCCTGAGTGCTTGTAAATCTTCCATTTCACCGAGTAAACTGTGGAATGAACATGCTGGAGTAATGTAAAAGCTGTCCTCCACCTTGGCCTGGCACGTGACTTCTGCAAGTCCGTATCATCACGATAGCTTAAATGAAGAATGCACAAGGTTCCACAGAGCAGCACTGCAAATATGATTTCCTTTTTTTTTAAAAAGAAAAACTAAATGCCTGTCTGCATTTGCAGGTGGCTGCCTGGCATTAGTAGAAATTATCTCTGGAGCTGCTCAGACTGGCCTAATTTTTGCATTTGTTTAACTTGTGTTTCATCAGGTCCAAAGAGGGGCCCAAAGAGGGCAGAAATGCGAGGACAGAATGAGAACCAGGATATTGAGAGGAAAACAGAGAGACCAGAGCGCAGAGTTGTATTCAGAGAACGCCGTCCTAATGAAACAGAAGGAGCTACTGAATTTTCATTAGAAGTGTAAGGCTTAAATCGGTGTTCATGGAATATGTTAGTTTTGCTCTAGGTAGAGTCCTCTTAAAAGCAAGCAGCATTTTTCAATGTTTCCTCCATGTTCGGTTTTAACCTTGGTAGAAAGAGGGAGAGAGGGTGAGGGAGGTTGCTAGGATTCACAAGCTTGGCTGTAATTTAATACACTAAGGTTATTTTATTCCATTTGCATTTGTAACAATTTCTGTAATCTTTAACTTCCTTGACCTGGCACCCATGGAGCATTCCTTGTTTGATCACTTTGTAACCAGTCAGTAGGTTGTTAATAGTGGCTTGTCAACCAGATTTCTTTGCATTCGTCTGTCCTTCCTTCCTTCCTTTCCCAGTGCATGGAATTAAATGATCAGGGCTGTTGATTTATAGTAACTCTAAGTCACATTCCAGTGTTGCATGACAGGATATTTACTGATGCTTTATGGATTATGAACTTTCTGTTGACAACTGTGGCCGTTGGTTTTTGGGAGGGAGAAGAGAGTAACTGCAAAGTAGGGACAGGTTAACTTACTCCTGAGTAGGTAGAAAAGGTGAAATACTGAAGGCAGTTAAAATGCTTTATGATCTTGCAGCAAAATTGCAGTTAATTTTGTGTCATGGAAGATTATTAAGTATCAATTGTGTCATGGAGATGTGTATGTTGTAATGCATAGGTTTTACGATCTAGCTGATTTATAAAAGTTTTGGTTGAGTTAACTGCTCTATTATTCATAGTTGACTAGGTTGAAAAAGGAAGGTGGCTAATATTTGATATATTTTAAAGGAATCTTGACTGCTACAGAAATTGGTGGTGGTTTTAAAGGAGCTAGAGGAACTTTCTACGTACAAACTACTTATCTCTTTTGCACCCCCCACCCCAACCAAAGAAAGGGATTCTCTGCATATTCAGCTGGCAGTGATGTTTCTGGGATTGAGTAGATGTAGGTTAACCCACAGATTGATCTGGAGTATCTTCTTGCATAGAAACATAAGAAATAGGAGCAAGAGTAGGCCATTCGGCCCTTCAGGCCTGCTCCGCCATTCAAAATGATCATGGCTGATCGTCTAACTCAGTATCCTGTTCCCACTTTTTCCCCATATCCCTTGATCCCTTTAGCATTAAGAAATATATCTGTCTCCTTCTTGAATACATCTAATGACTTGGCCTCCACTGCCTTCTGTGGTAGAGAATTCCACAGGTTCACCACCCTCTAAGTGAAGAAATTTCTCCTCATCTCTGTTCTAAATGGCATAGCCCATATCCTGAGACTGTGACCCCCTGGTTCTGGACTCCCCAGCCATCGGGAACATCCTGAATCTAGTCTCAGTTCTGCCATCCCAGGAATCAGTTTGGTTAAACCTTCGTTGCACTCCCCCCATGGCAAGGACATCCTTCCTCAGATAAGGAGACCAAAACTGTTGCACACAGTACTCCAGATGTGGTCTCACCAAGGCCCTGTATAACTGCAGTAAGACATCCCTGCTCCTGTACTCAAATCCTCTTGCAATGAAGGCCAACATACCATTCGCCTTCCTAACTGCTTGCTGCACCTGAATGCTCACTTTCAGCGACTGGTGTACAAGGACACCCAGGTCTCATTGCACTTCCCCCTTTTCCCAATCTATCACCATTCAGATAATCTGCCTTTCCGTTTTTACAACCAAAGTGGATAACCTCACATTTATCCACGTTACACTGCATCTGCCATGTTCTTGCCCACTCACCCAACTTGTCCAAATCACTTTGGAGCCTCTTTGCATCCTCCTCACAGCTCACATTCCACCCCAGCTTTGTGCCGTCTGCAAACTTGGAAATGTTACATTTAGTTCCCTCAACCAAATCATTGATATATATTGTGACTAGCTGGGGCCCAAGCACTGATCCCTGCGGTACCCAACTAGTCACTGCCTGCCACCTGGAAAAAGACCCGTTTATTCCTACTCTCTGTTTCCTGTCTGTCAACCATTCTCAATCCATGCCAGTATATTCCCCCCAATCCCATGTGCTTTAATTTTGCATGCTAACCTCTTGTGTGGGACCTTATCAAAAGCCTTCTGAAAATCCAAGCACACCACATCCACTGGTTCTCCCCTATCTGGTCTACCAGTTACAGCCTCAAAAGGGTGAAATGGAACTTCACTAAGGTGCACCATATTGTAGGCTACACTGTAATCTGTTGTTGGAATCACTGAGGAGAGGAAATGGTCTTCACAAATCTAAAAATAGTGTACAGAAACTAGGACATTTTCCTAATGAGAGAAAATGGTACTTTTTGGGTGAGATGTGGGAGTACTTTATACAAAAATATTCCCCCTATCCTTTTCTATTTTTAGTCAATTCATTAAATTATAATAACAACCCCTCTCCCATGGATGGGAGGGAAAGTGGAGAGTGAGGAGGACATAAAAAACCTACAGGGGGATATAGACAGGCTGGGTGAGTGGGTGGAGATTTGGCAGATGCAATACAATATTGGAAAATGTGAGGTTATGCACTTTGGCAGGAAAAATCAGAGAGCAAGTTATTATCTTAAAGGCGAGAAACTGGAAAGTACTGCAGTACAAAGGGATCTGGGGGTCCTAGTGCAAGAAGGTCAAAAAGTTAGTATGCAGGTGCAGCAGGTGATCAAGAAGGCCAACGAAATGTTGGCTTTTATTGCTCGGGGGATAGAATATAAAAACAGGGAGGTATTGCTGCAGTTATATAAGGTATTGGTGAGACCGCACCTGGAATACTGCATACAGTTTTGGTGTCCATACTTAAGAAAAGACATACTTGATCTCGAGGCAGTACAAAGAAGGGTCACTCGGTTAATCCCGGGGATGAGAGGGCGGACATATGAGGAGAGGTTGAGTAGATTGGGACTCTACTCATTGGAGTTCAGAAGAATGAGAGGCGATCTTATTGAAACATATAAGATTGTGAAGGGGCTTGATCGGGTGGATGCGGTAAGGATGTTCCCAAGGATGGGTGAAACTAGAACTAGGGGGCATAATCTTAGAATAAGGGGCTGCTCTTTTAAAACTGAGATGAGGAGAAACTTCTTCACTCAGAGGGTAGTAGGTCTGTGGAATTTGCTGCCCTAGGAAGCTGTGGAAGCTACATCATTAAATAAATTTAAAACGGAAATAGACAGTTTCCTAGAAGTAAAGGGAATTAGGGGTTACGGGGAGCGGGCAGGAAATTGGACATGAATTTAGATTTGAGGTTAGGATCAGATCAGCCATGATCTTATTGAATGGCAGAGCAGGCTCGAGGGGCCGATTGGCCTACTCCTGCTCCTATTTCTTATGTTCTTATGTTCTTATCTATTGCTGCTTTCAGGGCCTTGCTGCGGCCTCCTGCCGTACTAACCTGGACTGTGGACTCCTTTTTTAATGGTATTTGAATACTCCGTATGCTGAGTATATTGCATTCACTGTTGTCACTACAGCCAGGACTCTTTTTCTTTCTGAAATGAAAATCTGCATGTGTATTAGTATAGAGTCATGAGAAAAACCAGGTGTGCACATGAAAAGACATTACTGAAATTTAGATATCCTCCACTGAGTCTGTTGCGTACCTGTGCTTAAGGCATGTGAAATCAGCAGCTAGCAAACTAGATTGAGCTTTTTGACTTTAAATGATCGAATTACCCACAATGTTGGAGTAAAACCCTTTTTAGGTGTATGAAGTAAACTTTCACAGAAATGTCTTCAGTATGAGTCAAGTGAACGTGGTCCATTTTTCAAGACTATGTGCAAGAAGAATCTCAAATAAAGAGTTCTTATTTATGGTATTTCTTTTACCTTTATGTTTCTATTGATTGCATTTCACCACATACGATTATAAAGAATGTGTAATTCACTTTGAGGTCTATGCCAGTGGCCCTGAAATGTGCTGCTGGGTTTGACTATTCTCTCTCTCATTGGAGAGTAGCTGTTCTCTACCTGGCAGACAGTATGAGATTGCATTTTCATGCATCAAAAATACCTCCTCAGATAGGAAAGCTTTTTAAAAAATGTTTTTGGAAGAAATGGAGGAGAAAGAGGACATGAGAGCAAATATTTTGACCTCATCTAAGAGCTCCATTCTTCTCTTAAGCTGACTATTTTAAAGGAGAAAGCAATTGGTGTCCTTTGTGTTTCATTATTTGTTCTTTTTTTGTGATTTAAGCAGAGCTTTTTACTTAACCTAGATAGTGGCATATAAATTTGGAAGAATGAGTAAGTTTCAATGTATTATACCACCTATTCTAGAATTCTTTTAAATAAGGAATTATTTATTTTTTAAATTCTCCTTTCCTTCTCTACTTTCCCAGTCTCTGCATCATGCATCATACCTCAAATAAGGGTGAGGGTAGGAACTTGATCCTGGGATTATGTCTCAGCTACTCTTGAACCAGTTTTTAGGAAACTGTAGGAGCTAAGGGACACTGCGTGGTGCTGTTCATTAATGGAAAACTAAGATTAGGAACTTGTGGGGGCAAGTTAACCCTTACACAGCCCATTTTTTTCATTACCTTTTTGAGGATGCGATGGGATAAATATACTGTGGAAATAGAACATCTACTTCAACAGACAGTAGTAGTGTGCTCCAAAAGGTGAACAAAATTTCAGCTAGTCACTGCCAAATAATTTCCAGTGAGTTTTTAAAAAAATAAAATTGAAAAATGCTGCTCATTTAAGTTGAACATGACAAGAGTGCAAGGTGTTTAATGTATTTGTTTTGCTCTTAAACTAGTGAAAGTATCTTTTGTTCTGTTACTTTTCTCTTTCTCCTCCCCCCACCTCCCCAACTTCCGCCGATAAGTTTTCAACTGGCCACAAGAACATGTGCAAGAGAACAGCTTTCTGTTTTCCCCCCTACCTCTGACGATTGCCACAGGGAGGAGCTTGACCTTCACTTAGCAACCCCCTGCACGCTGTACCATCATTTCTGAAATCGGAATATTGTACTGCACCAAATCAGGGCTGTGGTATATTAGTATGAACGTGCATTGGGCCATCATCGTGCCAATTTGACTCTAGCACCGAGTGCCAGCAGCAAGAAGAAAAATTCAGATTAAAACCCAATGTAGCTATTACAGCTGCAAAAGCAATATGAACTGTTAAGCATAGCAATAAGCATGGTACTCAAGCTATGCAGTTGTAATATCCATCACAAAACAATATTGCAATAACTCTTTATTATGAACTTTAATATTATTATTCTAAGCCTTTACAATTTAAAAAAAAAGTATTCTCTCTTCATTGCAACTAACTTTTGTTTTGTAGACCAATTGACAGGATGGACAGGGCATCAGTGAAAGGGCGTGGAGGTGGAAGAGGGCGTGGTAGAGGAAGAGGTGGATTTCCCAGGAGCGTCGATGGATTTGATCTAAGAGGAAAACGAGAGTTTGAAAGGCATAGCGGAAATGACAAAGTGTGAGTTGCTTGAACAGTACAGTAAGTAAATCAGGATGGTAATGATGTAGAAATCAAACAACATGTTGGAGATAAGGTATGTCTGGCCTAATCTTGTAATTCAAAAGCAAAGTTGCAAGTGAGTCGTGATCAAGGCTCACAAGTGGAGAGATAGATAGTGGTACCTCGTTATGGTGTTCTACGTATACACATGCTTAATTTAACAAAATGTAATGGGGATTTAATGCTTTAATATTTGCATTGTGTGAGCATCTGCAGAGGTGGCCTGCTGCTGTCTTGAGCTGCCCTTTTCTTCATCAGTTAAATTTATGGGCATTTGGCTCCAAATACCATCCCTTTCAGCAGTGAGTCATGGGATGTATGAACTTAAATTGGTGAAAGTTAGCTGATCGCTGTGGGTGAAATGAAGCACGTGTGCATTTACACACAGCTTGTAGGTTCTGTACAGTGGCTGACCTGGGCATTTGAACCTTTTAGTTTTTTTTGTGTATATCCAGTTTATGAATTTTGTGACTTTTTATTCTACATTGTCATGCATTACATTCACAGTATGCATGATACATTGTGATATTGAGCTGTAAGTTACTTGTGGATGTTCCTGTGGACTGATTCTAGGGAATGGTATTTGTTTTTAAGGTGTATTAATGTGTCATTGCCTGGTTTTGAATGTGGTGCCAAGGCTTTGAGTTCCCTGAACGGGGTGGAATGGACTGTATGCTTGGTATTTGTGTTGCTGATGTGCCAATCACTTGCTGGCAGTGGGCTAGAAATGGTGATCAGATTTTTAAAAATTCTTCTGGCTTTGGCCTTGGAGCGTATGTGATTTTCTCACTTGGCTATTTTCCATGGTACTTCATTCTACAGGGTCCTCCTCCTGCCAACTCAGTGGGATATGACTTTTCAAAATTAAAATGAAAAAATAGCTATATGACTCCTTGCAATTTAGTTGTAGCGTCTAATTAATAGGAAATTGTTCTCATCCACACACTTAAAAATAATTATTCAAATTCCTGTGTATCCACGTGATATCAAGAAACGGCCGAGTGCACTGGATACAGCAAAGGCTATGGGCCCCGACAACATCCCGGCTGTAGTGCTGAAGACTTGTGCTCCAGAACTAGCTGCGCCTCTAGCCAAGCTGTTCCAGTACAGCTACAACACTGGCATCTACCCGACGATGTGGAAAATTGCGCAGGTATGTCCTGTCCAAAAAAAGCAGGACAAATCCAATCCGGCCAATTACCGCCCCATCAGTCTACTCTCAATCAGCAAAGTGATGGAAGGTGTCGTCGACAGTGCTATCAAGCGGCACTTACTCACCAATAACCTGCTCACCGATGCTCACTTTGGGTTCCGCCAGGACCACTCGGCTCCAGACCTCATTACAGCCTTGGTCCAAACATGGATAAAAGAGCTGAATTCCAGAGGTGAGGTGAAAGTGACTGCACTTGACATCAAGGCAGCATTTGACCGAGTGTGGCACCAAGGAGCCCTAGTAAAATTGAAGTCAATGGGAATCGGGGAAAACTCTCCAATGGCTGGAGTCATACCTAGCACAAAGGAAGATGGTAGTGGTTGTTGGAGGCCAATCATCTCGGCCCCAGGACATTGCTGCAGGAGTTCCTCATGGCAGTGTCCCAGGCCCAACCATCTTCAGCTGCTTCATCAATGACCTTCCCTCCATCATAAGGTCAGAAATGGGGATGTTCGCTGATTATTGCAGTGTTCAGTTCCATTCGCAACCTCTCAAATAATGAAGCAGTCCGAGCCCGCGTGCAGCAAGACCTGGACAACATCCAGGCTTGGGCTGACAAGTGGCAAGTAACATTTGCGCCACAGACAAGTGCCAGGCAATGACCATCTCCAACAAGAGAGAGTCTAACCACATCCCCTTGACATTCAATGGCATTACCATCGCCGAATCCCCCCACCATCAACATCCTGGGGGTCACCATTGACCAGAAACTTAACTGGACCAGCCATATAAATACTGTGGCTACAAGAGCAGATCTGAGGCTGGGTATTCTGCGGCGAGTGACTCACCTCCTGACTCCCCAAAGCCTTTTCACCATCTACAAGGCACAAGTCAGGAGTGTGATGGAATACTCACCACTTGCCTGGATAAGTGCTGCTCCAACAACACTCAAGAAGCTCGACACCATCCAGGACAAAGCAGCCCGCTTGATTGGCACCCCATCCACCATCCTAAACGTTCACTCCCTTCACCACCGGCGCACAGTGGCTGCAGTGTGTACCATCCACAGGATGCACTGCAGCAACTTGCCAAGGCTTCTTCGACAGCATCTCCCAAACCCCCGACCTCTACCACCTAAGAAGGACAAGAGCAGCAGGTACATGGGAACAACACCACCTGCACGGTCCCCCTTCAAGTCACACACCATCCCGACTTGGAAATATATCGCCGTTCCTTCATCGTCACTGGGTCAAAATCCTGGAACTCCCTTCCTAACAGCACTGTGGGAGAACCTTCACCACACGGACTGCAGCGGTTCAAGAAGGCGGCTCACCACCACCTTCTCGAGGGCAATTAGGGATGGGCAATAAATGCCGGCCTCGCCAGCGACACCCACATCTCATGAACGAATAAAAAAGTTTTCCATTTCTGGACTTGGCAGTATATCTACTGTAACAATTGGAATGAATTTGTTAATGTTCATCTGCAGCCGTGTTTCATTTATATTTTGAAAAGTTAAAGGTCTGTGTGTAGATTGAGATTACAGTCATCCCATTTTGGTGGGGGGGGCGGTGGGGTGGCGACTGTGAGCGATCATCTAGGAACTGTTTACCTTTTTAACGAGTGCATGTGATCATCCTTTTTCTCATCTTCATCATATTAAACCCCCCCCCCCCCCACTTGTATATGTATCACTTTGACTACAGGTGGCAGCTTTAGCCCATTCGGTAGCAGCACCTGTAGGTGAGAAGGTTGTGGGTGCACGGGGCTTGAGCACATAATTGAGATTTCTACTCCAGTGGTGCATGCCTAAGGTTCTGAACTTTCAATTAGACAGTAAACTGAGGTCCTGTGTTCCTCTTCTGTGGACAGTAAAGATCTGATTGCACTGTTTGAAGAAGAGCAAGGTGTTCTCCCTGTGTCCTGGCTAATCTTAAATTCATCTACAAAATCACCTAAACATGGATTGATTGAGTGATCATTCATCTCTCAGCTGTTTTATAGGATTTTGCTGGTGCATAATGGCTGCTGTGTTTGCCTATAACAGTTGGTGCACTTCAAAAGTCATTAATTGTGTAAAGCACTTTTGAGATGTTTTGACTTAAAAGGTGCAATATAAAAACAAGTATTTAACAAGGAAATATTGAGAATAATGGTGGGAGCAGTGTAATGAATTTGATTTTTAAACAGCAGCACTAAGTAAGGAAGAGACTGAAGAAATGTAGGCAGGAACTTTGTAAATAATCCAGCATTCAGTTAATCAATCTACACAAAGTAGAAGTATACCAAAGTAGTGGGGAAGCTGGCAGCTCTGAGGAGGTTCTGCACAGACTGTAAATTACCACCTTGAACTTTGTCTTGGGGCCTTTAAAGCCACTATGGATTAAAATCTGTCTGCTTCTTGGACTGCAAAGTAATGGGGGGGGTAAAAATTTTCATTGCTGTGGGGGGCAGAGTCAAGTAGATAAGAATTTTGGAGTCTGCAGGAGCCCTTGAAGAATATTCCTTTTCTTCCTTCCTCTTCATTTGGAGAGGGTGAGGTATTTTACCAATATGTCAAGATAAAGCCTGAAGTCTCCTGGTGATTTACCTACTTTGGATGCTGTTATGGTATCACTTGCCCATGTCTAGCGGTCACGATTGCTTTGCCCTGTTGTACTGATTTTTGAGGTTGGAACCAGTGCCAAGCTCCAGATGACTAATTTTGGGTGGTGATAAACCACCTGAGTGATGGCTCAAGATTTTGCTCTAGTCACTTGCTGAAAACTAGAGCTGGGTGACACCGAACCAATTGAGGTTGAGAAGACTTCTGAGTTAATACTGAAGGAGGATTGTGACCCTGGAGGGTTCTTGTGCTGCTGGGTTAATGCTTCCGAGCTGGAACTGGTAATCAGTTTCTTGGTAGAGAAAAAAATATAATATGGAATACGATGAATAAATAGGAACCAAACTAATCCAAGGGCTGGTGGAAGTGTACCAGAAGGTGGGTAGTCTGTGCTTGGCTTTAGAGTCTCTTTTGGGCCTTGATTCCCAATTTACACTCTATATAGTGTCTGTGCAAAAGCAAAACTCTTGCAGTGTGAATGCACCTTTTTATTGGGTGTTTTTAAATGATATTTAAAATTTTTCCCAGGTTGCACTCTCCAATAGGTAGCAATAAATCAGTGCAATGTTTTATCTCCATTTATTAAGGGTGATTAGATGAAGGATGCAATGTTAAATTTTGGTAATGTAAAGAAAAAGTAATTTCAACTCTCAAAAAAATGATGAGTAATATGCAGTGTTACTGTAGCTGAGAGTATTCATTTATCAGTACTGGAAATGACTCTTCAGACCCACATATGTCTGCAATCATTTTGTTTGGTGGCAAAATATAAATTTAAGGTGTACTATGCGTGGATCATGTCTGAAGTTAGTGCTTCATGTTACTCCCATTAAAAGTGCCCCGATGTGCAAGTACTGTATAACTTCTTCCTGAACTTCTAATTTGGTTTGGCTATTTCATTAGGAATTGCAAAGCTAAAGAATTGAAATTAAAAATCTTTTTTTAACCTGCAAGCTAGGTTGAAAACTCAAGTTTTTCATTCTGAAATATGAAATTGAAGTGATACTGTGTGCAATAACATGTTGGACTCCAATGTGACGTGGCCATGTCAATACTTGCAGTTCCCATGCAGGAAATGTGCCAATCTCAGTCACTGAGGTGTGAGATGGAGACCAGACATCTCACAGAGGAAGGGAAATTGAAGCTAGTCGTCCTGATTTGTGCTTGTGCCGCTCCTAATAATTTTGTTAGATTTCATTAAGGGTGCTACACAACTGGAGATGGTGGAATCTATTGGCACACAATGTACAGAGGCACTGAGTATGGGGATGCAGACCCAATGGGGCTGAAAATTCACGTGGGGATCGCATCCCAGTTTGTGTCTGGGATCTTTCCCACTGATCCTGTCATAGTTCGTAGGGTCAGAGGGAGGTTCCTTAATTTCATTGCCATTGGTGCACATTGGTGCCACTAGGGCATTTAGGGCAAGCGATGAGGTGTGGGGGTGGGGATGGAGGGAGAAGAAATTTTATATTTTAAAAAAAATCTCCTGTTTTCTTTGGGAGTCTAGGCCACAGTCACTGCCTAGACTCTCATTTGAGGCCTGTTTGGTAGCTTGGTATGCCTGGTCTTGCTAGGCATGCTGCTGACTGCATCTTAGCTGATGGGAGGCTGGGGATGCGGGAACATCCGGAATTGGGAGGCCTTGTAAAGGCTGGGTGGAGGCTCAGCCTCTTGCAATACCCTGTGCAATCCTCAATGTAAGGCTAAACCAAGTTTATCCAAGCCCTGGCCTAATTTTCAGGCCTACTGCCACACTCCTGTGAAGGTATGGTAGGAAGTGTGCTGGAAGGATTGTGGAATTATGGGCGCAGTATATTTACACTGTGGCGAGGCATTGGAGCTGCAGAGGCAGGAGAGTTATTCTTAGGCACACGTTTACATGTCTAGGCTGACAGCTCGAGTGGCATTAGCTGAGCTCTGGGAGCTGGTTTGCCTGCCTGCCTGCACCCTACTTCCTGAACCAAACATGATGCTGGATGTGTTCTGGGGCATAAACAGAGCATCAGAACTGTAAGCCAAATTTCTGGAGGTCTGGGAGCAGGTTTGCTGCTTGTTGGCCTTGGCTGGAGAGGTTTCTTGGGGGAAGGAATAAGAAAAATGGTGTAATAAAACAGTAGATCAGCCTAAATCCCCTTTTGTCCTCACCTTTTCAGAAAACATTATTGGGCCAAATTTAACTTGAAAAATATCTCTTTTTGGGCTCTAATTTAAACCTATATTTTGAATAGACCAAACAGTTGGGTTATACTAAGAAACTTTCTGTTTTAGGGGAATGAAACCAGAGGACAAAAGGGGTGGAAGTGGATCTCGAAACTGGGGCACAGTCAGAGATGATCTGAGGTATGAACTTGTACAGCAATGTTCAGGAAACTGCAGTGGAAATATATAACGGCAGATATCCCTTTATTAAATTTAAAGAAATTCCCTTGTTTGGAGAGAAATGTTAAACTCCACACTCCACATTTTGGGCACCCATATATGTCATTAGCAACTGAAGGGTGAATTGTGTAGCTGGTAACAATGTCAGTGTTCTTTAAACAGCTGCTAGGAAATGTGTGGGAATGGCTTTGCTTATTCACAGCTTCCCATCCCCCTCATTTTTGTATGGGCAAGCTCTTCTGTCTCTTCTGGCTGATATTGGATGTAGGGGAAATGTAATTTGAAGTATTTAGGGGGCAAAATGCTACCCACCTTCACCCCTGTTTTTTAAAAAATAGGTTGTAAATCCTAAATTAATTCTCCATACTCTTAATTTATATTTACAGAAGTAATTTTTATGTTGCCTTTATGCTGCATTTGGAGATGCTTGGAGCCTTACAATTGAAGAGCTGCTGTTGCTTTTGTGCAGTTACATAGAAAACATAGAAAATAGGAGCAGGAGTAGGCCATTAGGCCCTTCGGGCCTGCTCCGTCATTCAAAATGATCATGGCTGATCGTGACGCCACAGACTCGGGCTGGTGGTGTATGTGGATACCCCTGTGGTTATTGGGCTCTGATGGCTGAGGGGAAAGTTGAGGATAGAAATCCCGCGAACCTACTTACGGGCAGGACTTCCACCTGCTGCTGACCCTGCCCCAAATCCTGGCAACAAGGTCAGTAGAATGTTTGAGGAAGGTGTCTGCACCTGTAGTGGCACAGTAGAGGTGACCACCTCGCCGAGGAGGTGGAATTTGGAGTGGCACCGTGCACAGAGTGCCTAAGGCCTGAATCAGGCTGAAGGAAGTTAGTCTCCGAATTTTAAAAAATTTAGTTTTTCTCTCCCGGAAGAGAGGGTCAACTTTTCAAGGTAATCAGTGGGATCGGTTACCTCTTTTCCTGTTGGCATCTTCAGTAAGCCCACAACAGAACACACACCTGCTTTCAGCAGACACAGGCCCCACTGCGCATATCCAGGTCAAGCTAGGCAGAATTGCCAGGATAGCCAAGGATTGCCCCTAAAAGTTGTTCTCTGGCGTTAGTGACTTTCTCCTTCCGCCCAGCACAATTTTTAGCCTTGTCTTTAATTAGGTGGAAGATGTGGGTACTGCCCCAATCTGCAGCTCCTCCCCAGCTGGAATTGGACCCTGGATCCTCTTTTTCTCTCCCCCCACCACCACCACCACCACCGGATTGTGGAAGTTTTACCCTTTGGTTCTTGGTGACACAAGGGATTACCTCAGTATCAGTAATTTTTATGAAAAGCACTGCACTAGTACCAGTTGCATTTTCATGAGCGTGAAGCAAAAACTGTGCAAGACCAGCTCTTGGAGAAAGTCTCATTTATGCCAGTACTAGCCCACACCAATGACATTGCACTGCATTCTGAAAGTGTTCTGATGGCAATACAGCAAGTGGTGAAAGAGTGGAAGTTTTGCATCTCAATAGTTAACTGTCTTTTGAAATTGCATGTACTTTATTTAAATTTTGTGTTTCCCTGCTTGGATAAGGACCTTCTGGGAGTGTGGGCAGGTGGCCTGTTCTCAGACCTCTGCCAGTGTCCCCTTTGGCCAGCTGATGGAGGGCTACAAGCTACTGCCCAGGAAGATGTCTTAATTCCTTCCTTTCTGCAGAAAGTTGACACAGCTTCTGTGCAGATTCTAACCTGAATGGAGTTGGCAGATCAAATTTACATTCTCCTCCTCTGTTGCACCAAGTGTTAAGTGTTCTGACTCATGGTGCTACCAGGATGCCCGTTTGTTTTATTTAAACCAAAATACTTTGGTGTATATTTGTCCATGTGGTACAATTTGACATTTTTTAGTCCTTTTTAGTATCAGTGCTGACTATAAAAACCTGCATCAAATGTGGTTAGCAGCATTTTTGTGTGAAGTATAACCTTTCTTAGAATAATACTAACTTCTAACCGTAGATAAAAGTAACTAAATGTGGAGATACTCCAGAGAATGAGTAACGGAGCATGGCTTATTGGTCCACCTATCTTTTAATTCTGCAGGGATAGAACAGAATTCCTAGAAGTTACAACACTGAAACGGGCCATTCGGCTCAACCAATCAATGACGCCGCTTACTCTCCACACGAGAAGATAGTTCTGATCACATCTACCTCATCTGTTCCCAAATCCCTTGCTGTTCTTTTCCTTTGTCCACCTATCCAATCTTGAATGTTGAAATAATTTTTGACTCAATCACCAACCTTTTGGAGTGAATTCCACAGCTTGCATTTGTTGGAAAAGGAGTTTCTCCTGTTCTCTGTTCTAAATCTCTTGCATGTAATCTTATATCGATGGCCCCTCGTTCTACACCCCTCAGCTACTTTTTTTTTATTCGTTCATGGGATGTGGGTGTCGCTGGCAAGGCCAGCATTTATTGCCCATCCCTAATTGCCCTTGAGATTGTCCTGCTTCTATCTACCATGTCCCATCCTTTCATAATTTTAAACACTTTTCTATTGCCCCTTAAACTGTTCTAACGAAAAAAGCCCCAATTTTTCTTCTTAAATGTAATTCTTTGATACCAGGCAGCATTCTAGTGAATCTGCATGGTACCCTCTCTAGATCCTCAATATCTTCCCCTAATCAATCTTCGATGCTACCTTTAGTGTCCTGAGGGGAGAAAGAAGGTATGGAAAAGACCAGAGTTTTGTCATTAAAGACCTATAGTTGTGTACTGTGGGTTAGGGGTATATCTTTCTGTCGGACTAGCCGCTAAACCCAAAATAAACTCCAGGGTTGGGGAGGCTTTTGTTGGCCGGTTAGTGTATAATCTACGCTAGTCTGTAGTGGTGAACCGTGGGTGAGGGGTACAGCTTTTAAAAGGGAAGTGGATAACTATTTGAGAAAGAAAAATCTTTTGAAAGGGCAGGTGAATGGGTCCAGGTGTACAGGCTGATTTGATGATCATTCTGTCAAACTAACCTTAAATCCAAAATTTCTTTTTGACATGAGGGAAGCTCCCTTAGGCTGACCAATGCATAACCTGCATTATTCTAAGTTATTACCAAATAATGTGGATTTGGGGAATGGCCGTATTGGAAAGGACAAGATAGAAACTTAATATAGTCATAAAGTATGATTTTAAATGTCATGGCTGGACTGTGACTAAACTTTTTTTTCACAAATTTATAGAGAGGCTGAGGCTACTCCAGCTGAAGAGGTGACTGAAATGGAAGAGCCCCAAGAAGTGCTTGAAGGAGATGCCGAGAACAAGTGAGTTCACTACCTTTAGATAAGTGTTGTACTTACAAAAATGCTACTTATGGATGAGAAAGGCCATTCAGTTCGTCTTGGTTCATCCATCTAGGAAGTCTTTTTTTCACCTTTTTCCGCCCGCCCCTCCCTCCCCCCCCCCCCCCTTCAATCCAGTTGTTTCTTAAATAATTTGAGGTTTTTTTTACACTACTCTATTCAGAAGTCCATCCTATGTATTAATCACTCTCTCAATCTTTGTGTGATCAATACTTCAAAACTGTTTTCCTTCTTCGGCTGATGTAGAATCATAGAAAGATTACAGCACAGAAGGAGACCAGTCGGCCCATCGAGCCTGTGCCGGCTCTATGCAAGAGCAATCCAGCTAGTCCCACTCCCCTGCCCCATCCCCATAGCCCTGCAATTTTTTTCCTTTCAAGTACTTACCCAGTTCCCTTTTGAAGGCCATGATTGAATCTGCCTCCACCACCCCCTCGGGCAGCGCATTCCAGATCCTAACCACTTGCTATGTTTATGTATAAAGAATAAAGTTTTTCCTCGTCACCTTTGGTTCTTTTGCCAATCACCCTAAATCCATGTCGTCTGGTTCTTGACCCTTCCACCGATGGGAACAGTTTCTCTCTATCTACTCTGTCTAGGCCCTTCATGATTTTGAATAGCTCTAATCAAATCTCCTCGCAACCATCTCTGTTCCAAGGAGAACAACCCCAGCTTTTCCAGTCTATCCACGTAACTAAAGCCCCTCATCCCTGGAATCGTTCTAGTAAATCTCTTTTGCACCCTCTCTAAGGCCTTCACATCTCTCCTAAAGTGTGGAGCCCAGAACTGGACGCACTACACCAGTTGTGGCCCAACCAGTGTTTTATAAAGATTCATCATGACTTCCATACTTTTGTACTCTGTGTCTCTATTTATAAAGCCTAGAATTTCGTATGTTTTTTTTAACCGCTTTCTCAACTTGCCCTGCTACTTTCAGTGATTTGTGCACATATGCCCCCACATCTCTGTTCCTGTACCCCTTTTAGAGTTGTGCTCTCTAATTTATATTACCTCTCCTCATTCTTCCTACCAAAACGTATCACTTAGCTTTTTTCTGCGTTAAATTTCATCTGCCACATGTCTGCCCATGCCACCAGCCTGTCTATATCCTCTTGAAGTCTATCACTATCCTCCTCGCTGTATAATACCCTTCCAAGTTTTGTTTCACCTGCAAATTTTGAAATTGTGCCCTGTACACCCAAGTCCAAGTCACTAGCATACCTCTGTTATTAGCTTTATCCTTTTGTGTTAAAGAATAGTGTAGCTGTCTGCATCCCACAGGATCAACTTATTGCCTTCCAGGTGTTGCTGACTTGTAGGGCTATGCCACCTTTTTCTGTCCACCATCTTTTCTGAATACTCCATGAATGTTGTATTCATCACCACCTCCTGGAGTAAATAACATTTGATATCCTACTACATCTTGGTTTCCTGCTGCCTCAACAGCCTTCACTTCTGGCATCTTTTTTCTAATGCTTCTAAGTGTTTGTTCATATATAACTTTATTGTAGATTTGCCGCCTCTTTGGCCCCCACTGTCTCCCTGTTATTGGTATGTGGTTCCCATAAACCTTAGGGTGGGGTGGATGAGGGAGGATTAAAGAAATGGGGGTGAGGCCAAAAGCTTTGGTTTTCATGCCCACTTTAGTCCCATCAGTCCTATTTTGTTCAGCTTTAATGTCTTGCACTGATGCTGAGAATTTTCTTATAAGGGCTGCATCTGACTAATTTAATTAGCAATTCTGGGTTGAGTTAGGAGGGTAGAAAAGGCCATAAGTCCTTTCTATCTAGAGGGGGAAGAAAAAGCAAAATAACTGCGGATGCTGGAAATCTGAAACAAAAAAAAACAGAAAATGCTGGGAAACACTCAAGGTCAGGCAGCATCTGTGGAGAAAGAAACAGAGTTAATGTTTCAGGTCGATTACCTTTCATCAGAACTGAAAAATGTTAGAGATGAACAGCTTTTAAGCAAATGCAAAGCCAGGGTACGGCGGGGAGGGGGCTGGAAAAGAAGGAAAAGTAGAGGCCTGTGATGTGGAGGGCAGAAGTGATTAAATGACAAAAGTGATGATGAGACATTATCGCCTCCTTTTGCCTTGCACCCTCATCAAATATTTTTAGGTGTTAATCATTACTTTGTGAGTTGCTAATGGCTGTGTTTTACGTGTTACGTTGTAGACTGAATGAAGGGGAACATGAAGCAACTGTAGATGATGGCCCCCACGAAATGTCTCTGGATGAATGGAAGGCACTTCAGGAACAGACTCGCCCTAAAAAGGAATTCAATATCCGCAAACCAGACTCCAGTGTTTTGTCAAAGGCAGTTGTGATCCATAAGTCTAAATATGAAGGGGATGTAAGTGGATTTGATTGTTAGACTTTTCCTACACCTATTAGTATTTATCGAGGTGATCTCATTAAAACATATAAGATTCTGAGAGGGTTTGACCGGGTAAATGCTGAGAGGTTGTTTCCCCTGGTTGGAGAGTCTAGATGTACAACTGCACTGAGTGTTGGTGCCCCCTGCCGCTCGGCGACCCGCTGCCCCCTGCCGCTCATCCACTTAACTCTCTTCCTAATCTCAACCATCTTGAGCTTTTTGGTGGGGGGTGGGGTGGTGGCGGAGGATAAAAATCAGAGTAGGTGGTCCAGCTTAATCAACAACCTGTTTTAAGTCCAGTGAGCCCAAAATATGGAAATAACTTGAAAGTAACATTACCATTTTAAAAAAAAAAACTACTCCTCATTAACTAATATGCTTGTCATTAACAACGTTTGAAAACTAATATTTGTCGCTTCCTGTATTAGGAACAGAAGGAGGAATCTGATGAGGAGGATCACCATTACTTTAGAAGATCTGCAAATGACATCACCTCTAAACTGGACATTAACTTTGGCAGTCTTACACGCCCTGGACGCGGACGAGGTGGTGCTAGAGGTCGTGGAAGAGCCAAGCGAATCACTGAAACCAGGCCAGAGGTGCCAGCTGCAGAGATGGTAAAGGCAGTCTTCATATTGGGAGAGGAATTGCTTGGCAGGGGAAAGGAGAAAACACTTCTAAATAGGACAAGAGTATGAATAAATAACTAGCACTTAGCAGCTGTGAATGCCCCCCTTGGTAACATAATAGGTGAATCCACCAAGTAGTGTAGTATGACTCCTACAGACCAGTAACAGCTTGAGTTCAATCCCTGGGCTGTACTGAGTGACAGCACCCAGGTCACTTCAACGGTTCACCTTGGTATTCTTGCTGTGCATTGCTGTTCACTGACTACTTGTTAGAAGTGGATGTTGCATAGAATTACAAAGAAATTATAATGTTGAAAACAGGCCATTCATCCCAACCAGTCCATGTGGAGCATAAATACTAACATGAGCAGTACTTCTAATACAATTTCTCTTTATCTCCTTTCCTTCAACCACCTGTTAACCTATTCTTAAATGTTGACATGATCACTGCTTCGGTCACTAACTTTGGTAGTACATTCTACAGCCTCATAACTATCCGTAAGAAAAAGCTTCTCCTGCTGTCTAGATCTTTTTTGTATATATATTTCATCTTGTACTATGTCCCCTTGTTCACTAAAAGCAATCTTTCTTTCTTCTCTGTTACATCCCTTCATCATTTTAAAGCCTGCTATAAAATCACCCTATAATCTCCTCTGTTCTAATGAAAACAGCTGCAGTTTTTCAGGTCTTCCTTCATATTTGTGTTTCCTCATACCAGGCAGCATCCTATTGAATCTGCACTGCACCCTCTTTTATTGCATAAACATCCTTCCTATAGTGTGGAGCTCAAAACTGCACACATTAGCAAAACCACAGTTGGAGTACTGTTTAATGTGGTTTCACTATTACATCTCCACTTTTATATGCTATATCTTGTGCTGTAAAACCCAGTATTCCATTAGCTTTCTTTATGGCCTTATCCACTTGCTTTTAATGTATTGTGAACCTGAACCCCCAAATTTCTGTTCTTCCCCATTCAAAGTATAATTATTATTTTTGGCCACAATGTATTGTCACATTTACAGACGTTGAATTCCATCTGCCACTTTTTTTCAATCCCACCATTTTATCACTATCCCCTTGCAGCTTACTTT
The DNA here is from genome assembly GCF_035084215.1 of Heptranchias perlo. Taxonomy (NCBI): domain Eukaryota; kingdom Metazoa; phylum Chordata; class Chondrichthyes; order Hexanchiformes; family Hexanchidae; genus Heptranchias; species Heptranchias perlo. The sequence continues at coordinate 79,173,856 of NC_090328.1, forward strand.
ATTCCTCAATTATTTACTATACCTCTTATATTCGTATCATCTGCAAATCTGGACACTACTCCCTCTAGTACTATATCCAACTCATTGTACATAGTGAATAGAAGCAGTCTCAGAACTTAACCCTGTGGTATATCGCTACCTACTTCTAACCACTCTGAGATACTGCCCCTTATCTCCCACTCTTGTTTCCTCCCTTCTAATCAGTTTTTAATCCAATTTTCTACCCTTCCTCTAATTTCATACCCTTTAATTTTTTTCACTATAAATTAGCTTCACTAACTTCTCTAATACTTTCCTTTTTTTGTTATAATGTCTCATCTTACTTTTAACCAATTCAGGATTTACCTCCTCCCCAATATCTTTCTCTTTTGTAAACAGTGAAGCAAAAGACCTGTTTTTAAAAAAAACTACCCCCAATTCTACTTGAACTCTTAACTCATTATCATCTCCTTTTAAGGGTCCCACCTCTAACATTTTTTTAACTCATTTGTAGAAGACTGTTAATATTTTGAGATTCTCTGCTTATACTCCCTCCTTGCTTTCCGCTTTCCTTATCCCTTTCTGAACCCCTTTCCATATTTTCTTGTATCCTCTTTATTTTTATCAAACCTATAGGACCCGTATACCCCCTTCAATTTAAACAAAAACAAAATGCTGGAATCACTCGGCAGGTGGGGCAGCATCTTAAACAAAGGAAAACATTGGTGTTTTAAGCAAACCTTTCATGAGAACAGATTTCCAGCATCTGCAATATTTTGTTTTTTCTTCAATTTTAGTTTGTTTCTAACCTCTTTGTCCACAGCATTCTGAAGTAGCCTCCTTTTTAATGGGGTATGTGATACACACACAAACTCTGCAACTTTGTGATTTTTTTTTTAAAAACCTATCCCACTGTTAATCTACAGCCCTGGTGTGCCAATTTCTTTTTCCACCCTTGCCTCGGTTAGCTGAATCACTCAGTTTTGAAGCTGACCCACAGCAAATGGCTTAATCATCAGCATCCAGGCTGACATATGAAGAATGGTCCTTGAATGATGCACCAGTGAGCAGCCCTGGAGCTGTTCCCAGGCGAGAGTCATCCTCTCCAGGAGGAAAACGTAGAAGAGAAAAATAACTCTTGCAGTAGCTATCAAAGTAAAAAGTCAATTGCTGCTTAGATAAATAAAGGTACTGTTATGGTGCCACAGAACAACATTATCTAGAAAAAAAGACAGCTGATCCCAATCCATCCAAGTGCTTCTATGAGGAGGAGGGAAATCCTGAATGAAATTAGATATCTCTACTATAATATTCAGCTGTTGTGGAATATTAACCTAGAAGGTAATATCTGACTACTTAAATACAGAATCCCCACCGTTTATAGTGGATGCATTAGTGTGAACGCGATTTGCCTGCTATAAGCAATAGCCGATATAACACGGTAGCACTATTACAATACTCTATTATACGAGAAGAATGTTGTAGATCACGAGACTGCATGCAATGCAACTAGCTTTATTTAAACTGCAGTCAGTGCTTAGTACAAACTGGGATTAGAAGGGTTTATGTTCACAAAAGGTAACTGAACATTAAAGAGGAGAGAAGCATGTATATAGCACTGTTCACAACCTCAGGATGTCCCAAAGTGCTTTGCAGCCAATGAAGTACTTTGGAAGTGTAGTCACTATTGTAATGTAGGAAGCACACACTGAACAAAGGGGTAGAGTAGAATTTCCTATTCCACTAATTTCACAATTTTAAACTCGACAATTGATTTTTTTTAAAGAAAATATTTGCATTTATGTAATGCTACAAAACATCTCCGTATGTTTCGAAATGCTTCAAATACAATTAAGTACTTTTGAAGTGTAGTCACTTGCTCTGCAGGCAATTTTTACTCGCGTATAAAAACATATTTACTTATGTTTGTTCTTTTATTCAGTGCACCTTAATGAGGTGGAAAGCAATGAGTAAGCACAGCTGTTTCTGCCTGAAATATATGGAGCACTTAAGACGCTATGAAATTTACATTAATGCTAATAGTTATCGCTTTTTAGCCGATATATACAACTGCCTGTTTTAAACGTGGATGATTTAAGTGGTGGGGACTGTATCTGGAAAAATTGCCTGCAGAGCGAATGACTACCCTTCAAACGTACATGAAGCATTTTGAAATGTACGGAGATGTTTTGTAGCATTATATAAATGCAAGTATTTTCTTAAAAATCTATTGTGGAGTTTAAAATTGTGAAATTAGTGGAATAGAAGGTTGTAGATGGGAAGCGGACTGCAGGGGTCCTACTGGGGGAAAAATAACAAACTCTTGGTACAGTAACTGTGAACCCAAAAAAGGACGCTGGAGATAGTTGTGATAAACTACGTGTAATGCATATGATCATCCAGACTTCTGATTCTGATTCCTACTGTGCTACACCATTATTTGTTTTGAATTGAGATGGGAAGTGTAAATGAACATTTACTTTTCAGTGATCTCTATTTGATCTGTTGGCCTAGTATTGGGGCTTTGATCACTTAAATGTTACAATTCAGAATCAACTTTTTTTATAAAAATTCTTTTCTCTCCCCAGACACAGATAAGTGCTCCCAATCCTGATGATCCTGAGGACTTCCCAGCTCTTGCTTGAAGCAGTATTGAAGTTTAATAGTTGGCACCAGTCTTGAAAAAAAGAAGTTTTTGGCACATTGAGAGGCTTTTTGCTTCAGTTGTAATACTGACTACGAGGAGTGGCATTTAGCTCCCAACTACTGATTGGACTTTTCTGTTCACTACTGGGTGTGAATAGACCTCGCTCTCCGTGTGTGTGTGTGTGTGTGTGTGTGGATGAAAGATGGGTGGAATGTGACATTACTACTGAGTTTTCAGCACCTCCCTTTGTGCTTAATTGTGTAATATTGGCAAATGTCTTAAACTGCTGAAGAGAGAGGTATATTTGATGTTTTAAAAAAAACAATGCTATATATTAAAAATATTGAATGGTTTGCTTGAATTGTAATGGTTTCCTGAAAAAGCACACGGGTAAGAGAATGCAGCCTGTATTCTGACTAACAAGATGGTTCTACTATTTGGTTAACTGTAAATTTTGAAGTATTGCAGGCATGTTACAGAAATGCCCTACTTTGGTGCCTACCCAGTAGAAGTAGCTGCAATTGCATCTTTGAAGCCATTTTGAACATAATGTGCACATGTCCTTGAACTTGAAGAGTTGGTTATAGATCACAAATTTAAAAAACCAAAAAAAACTTGCTTTGATTTTTTTTTTTCCCCCCTCAATGTCAGCTTTTGGAAGCCGTGTTAAATTTGTGAAGTTTGGACTAACTTATGTGAAGAGTAAAGACTGCATAATTTGCCTTTTTGGTAAATATGGTTGTGAAAACTTGATGGAATAAATGCAGATTTGTTGAAAGTTAGTTCTTTTTTCCTTGTGTAGTATCTCTCTTCCCAAACAAAAAAGATTGTTACATGTTTGAAGTAACAGACTTGTAATCCAGTATCTTTAATATTTAATTGATTGGTGATATTGATTCCTTACATTGCACTGTTTAAAGGTACTCTATACAAGCATGTGTGTACCAGGTGGACTGGGCTCTTTTCATTCTTGAAAACAATCAGGTTTTGGTTTTACAGATGGTTACAGCACCTTTTTATTGTTATGGAATTCAGTTATACATCTGTGGGGGTAACTGAGCAGAATCTGAGTGCTTCCCAGTAGCAATGGAAAAATTTGTGTTCACTTTTGTGCATCTTCCAATAGCTGGCTTGAGTTGTCTTGGCAGATACCTGGAAGCAGGTTGGCTGTCTGATAAACTGGCACAGAAACCTCAAAGTAAGTTTTCTTTTCCTCAACTTGGTCCCTTAATTTCTCTCTTCCCCCTGCATAACTTTTAGCTAGATGCTATTAATCCTATTGCAAATGCCTTAAGACAGTAAATTGGTAGTGTTCCCTTTGTTACACCTTTTAGTCTTGATGCTTCTTACCTTTCCTAGAATGGCTGAGCTATTTACATGGTACTTTTACAATTCTGCTAATCATAGGTTATCATCTCCCAAACTACCACCCTGGGAGAAAAAGATTAATTCCAACTTTCTGTAGGTGATGGAGGCAAGTTCTATTTTGTTATGCAGTATCTCACTGATCATCTTATTGCTATGTGCAGGTCTTAATGTATGCAAAATTGTTTCTATATGCCTGCATAATTCACTGTTTTGACCACATTGAAGGCTGATGCAATTGCTGTTGGAAGGTACAAACCAGAGGCAGAGTACAAAAACATGCTGCAAGGGTTCTGGGTTAGTACCACTGGCATTACTGTTTAGTAAAGAGCTGGTTAAGCTTTGCTGCTCCAACTACTAGAGCCAACAGGCTTATAATTTGTTATGCTATGGCTAAGAGGATGGGCTCAAATCCCTGGAAGTTAATTGTATCTCTATCTGGAGGGGTGTTTGAGGGATACCCTTAGTTTCAATTTTTCACTAACAGGTTCAGTAATCCAGTAGCTGAGCCAGGCAGAACTGCAAACTGCAGTACTCCAGGTCATTGTTGCTATTGACCTGACAGCTTGGGTCATTAAGGGTAGACCTGGGATTCTTCCCATTCTGCTCCAGATAACCTTCCAAGACCAATGTCCTAATAGGCTCAATCAAGCATGATGGGCTTCTATACAATGGCAGACACCAAAAAGGGATGCTTGCAGTTCTTGGTTTCAGTGTGCTGAGGAGTAAATAAGGATAACCTTTCCACTGACAGGACAGATTTAAAATTGTCAAAAGATCCAGGGCAGATGAGAATTTTTTTTTAAACGTAGCAAGTCATGATCTGGAATACACTGCCTGAAAAGAGTTGGGGGGGGGGGGGGAGGAAGGAAGGAAGGAAGGAAAAGCAGATTCAATATTAGCTTTTGAAAGGGAATTGGGCTTACACTTAAAAGGGAAAACTTGCAGGGGTTATGGGAGAAGGGAAAACTTGCAGGGGCCATAAGAGAGCAGGGGAGTGGGCCTAATTGGATATGTCCTAAAAAGAGCTGGGACTAGTATGATGGACTGAATAGTTGCCCGATTGGAAGTCAGGTCCTAATCTGACTCAATTATCCCATCATTATTGCATCAAAGGGCACCTGATGCCACTTAAATCAACACATGATTAATTAAATGAGAAGATACTCATTTCAACTATGCAAATTTAGTTACTTACACTGTTAAGTTCAGTGCTTCCAATGATAAACACTTCTATATGAAGAAAAATACTGGTCACCTCAAAATGGGCATGCATTGGCAACAATGATACAAAACACATAATTTGATCTGTCTTCTGGTGAACCCATGTTCAAGACATTAATAAATTTGCAGAATGGGCCTGTAATTGGCAAATGAATTTCAATATGGATAAGTGAGGTGGTGTAGTTTGGTAGGGAGGCTACATATTGCTTGGGTAGTAAGATTCTAAATGGATGAGAGCAAAGGGATCTCGGGGTACAGATACACAACTCACTAGAAGTAGTGACGCAAGTTAATAAGGCCATTAAAAAAGGTAAACCAAGCATTGGGGTTAATTTCTAGAGGGATAGAATTGAACGCATTGAAGCTATGTTAAACTTGTATTGAACCTTGGTAAGATCACACTTGGAGCACTGTGAACAGTTCTGGTCTCCATATTATGAAAAAGATATGGAGAAGGTGCAAAAAAGATTCAAAAGGAGGATACTAGAACTGAGAGGATATACTTATCAGGAAAGGCTAAACAAGCTGGGGCTCTTTTCTGGAGAAAGAAGGCAGAGGGTGACCTGGTAGAGGGCTTTAAGATGGTAGGGGAGACGTAGAGAAAACGTTTCCACTTGGGGGGGATCCAAAACTAGAGGTCTTAAAAATAAGATAGGCACTAATAAATCCAACAGGGAATTCAGGAGAAACTTCTTTACCCAGGGTGTGGTAAGAATGTAGAACACACTACCACAAAGAGTAATTGAGGCAAATAGCATAGATACATTTAAGGGGAAGCTAGATAAGCACAAGAGGGAGAAAGGAATAGAAGGGTATGCTGATAGGGGTAGATGAAGTAGGCTCGTGTGAAACAAATACCGGCATAGACCAGTTGGGCCGAATGGCCTGTTTCTGTGCTGTAGACTCGATGCAATATAGTAATTAACTTAAAGGGCCATAGGTGAACATGTAGCAAGCTTACTGAGGGGACTTCTCCCCATTGGACAGCACAATAAATCTTCTCCCACCTTTCAGTTCTAGGGAGTGGAGTTATAATTATTTAAAGCTATCATTTTGCTTAGCATCTTACAAATGGAAATTACTGTTTAAAATGTATCCCAGTCTCATTTTATATCTCATTCTTTACAAATGAATGCAAATGCATAAAATGTCATACATGTTTATTTCTCATCATAATCAAAAGGTTTATATACTGCATACATATATTTCTGTACAAAATAAGTGTGTACGTATTGCAACAGAAACTTCCCTGTTTGGGCTGCATATGCAACAGATCAAATGTTACACAGAATAAACCAGAAAAAAGGTAAGATTCTATAGTTAAAAATACCCACCACCCAAGTAGGCTGTAAAATTAGAAAACAAGATATAACCAGTTATACTGGACCAAAGATGCCAGTCAAGACTTTGACACAAGCAGACACACATTATCTTCATCTAGCCAGAATTAAAACTCTAGTTTGACTTAGAAGGAAAAAAAGCATCTGACTGCTACAGATTAACATTTTGTGCAGTGCTGTATTGCTTTTTAGCAGTTTGAGAATACATTGACATAAAAAGATAAGCTTATTTTCTGTAACAAGTCACAAAAAACTGTTGGCTGATGCCATTACAGTACTGTAGCAGACAAACTGCACATTTCCAATCCACAGAACATATAATTGTATAGCGAAACAAAGTCCATTCCAGAAGACATTCACTGCAAAAAATCAGACTGATAAAATACAATTTGTTCATGCATATAAAAATATTATCCTTAAACCCCAATTTGGGTCAAATTTTTACTCACATCTCTCCTACAGACAACAGCACTCCTACTGTTCCAAACCAACCCTACCACACAACAGGTAGAACAATTTTCTAGTTGGTAGCTGATCACAAGGTCACTTAGCTTTTTTAGATTTTGTATTTAAAACAATATTTAAAAATAAAGATTGCTATTGATCATTTCACCTGTAATTCATTTAAATATTTAATGCAATTTTATCTTTTATGCATTATGTAAAAGTAATGGTATCAGTTTATTTCACTCGAAATAAGCCCAATAATAGTTCACCATGACATATGCTGCTCGCTAAACTATTTTTGAAAGTCAAACAATTTTAGAAATTATTTTAAACTATTATTCACTTAAAACTGTACAGATACTAGCTTTAGGATCTTTTCTGCTATGGATGGTGGTCTTTGGGGAGGGACACTGGGTTCTTGCCTAGGGTGATTTTCTTTTGTTGGTATAAAATAAGATCCCTCAGTATACTTTTTAACACTATTAATACAGAAACCATGAAAACAGAGTTCCAACTGACAAGAACCTCATCGGGGCAAATGCACATCCAGTTTAGAATCTCAGAAGGCATGATCTGGTAATATGGAATGTATTTATAATTATTAGGAGGGAGACAGCAAAAGGGATCATAGATGAAAGTTGAATTTTTAAAAAATTTGAATCAAAAAAATTCAAATTTCCTTCAATATCTAGATACTTCAGGTTCACCATAATATGGAAAAAAATTGTAAAGTGAAAATATATGGCATGTAGTTTTCACCATTTCATACAAGGTAAATATTTCATTGTACTATTCTACTTTGGCTATAAGATGGTGCTAAAGGCCTGACTTCTACCTGACCGTTCAGGTACAATTGTACATTGTGCTACAGGACAGTGGAGGTTTGACGAATTCATGTTTGCATTTAAAAAATGTTTCTTAATATTCTTATACAGTTCCTTTTAGTACAGCAGGTTGCAGATGCCTATATACTATCCATTATCACCATCGCTTGCTATGTAGTGCACAGGGAATTCTCTCAGGGTGGAATGGCAGCTGAGTTCAAGTTCAGGACAGTCATTTTGCAGAATCCTTCTGATGATGTGAAAGGTGAAGTGGTGCTGCTCTGAAACAAATTCCTCGTTCAGTATATTGAGAAAAATCTCATTCTCCAGTTTCCTCCGCAAATGTTCCGAGGTGTCACTTCAAAAAGTGAATGTTAACGGAGTAATGGTACTTTAGTGCTAATAGCAGAGTGACTTGAAAAATAGTAGATATATAAAAAAAGTTAGTGTATTACAGGAAACCAAAATTTATCATTTTAAAAGTTAACTAAACACAAAATCAGAACTAATTCAAGAAATTGACCAAAGGCAGTACTATATTCATTTTGGAAAGCAAACATGGTGGAAACCAAATGAAATCCAATACGTTTAACTGCATTTCTTTGAAATAACAAAGCACATGAACATATAAATGTACTACATAGTGTGTGGTACTGTATCGTATCAAATCTTAGTTTGATACGATACAATCCTTAGTTTGTGATAAATTCGCCCCTCGACTTTTTTTTGAGGGAGGCCAAGAGTAGAAAAGAGGAAAGAACAGATGAATCAACCAATGTATGGCTGTCAGGTGAGGATAGGATCAGACTCAGCTATGATGCCTCTCACAAACAGCTTGTTAACACTCACTGTCCAGCTCAGGTGCCAGAGGGGCTGCTGCACCCTTGAAACTATACTTGCACAAGTTACTGCCTTCAGGAAGAATAGAAGATATTCGTGCTGAATTACTAATATGTAAGTATATTTGAAATATGAAGCTTTGAAAACCTCGGTGTCAAACACAAAAGGACTATTGCTGAATTACTTATTTGGTTGATTAGTGCGGAGTTCAATAAAATGCAGTCATGCAACTTTGCAGTTTTATTTCAAGCTTAGGAGGTGCTCTGTTACAACCCACATTTACCGTGCATATTTCAACCTAAACATACGTTTAAAAAGTAACAGTTCAAGTGCTTTACAAGTCATACATGTGGGAGTTCTGATCCTCATATTTGTGATGCCTGCACTGAAGTAGATTCACTGAGGAGCAATTGAAACAGTATGTATTCTGAATATGTAAAATAAACTGACCCCAAAAATAACATCTGCTTTCACTGTAGATGCTCGAAATAAACCTGTTTTCTTTATAAGAATTTTACATTTACAAGCTGAGTTAGTCCTTTTTTTAACGCATCAGACTTTGTTAGTGTGACTAAGCGTACTCCAAGGCGGCCTTTGAGACACACGACAACGCAAAATCGTCGAGCAGAAATTGATAGCCAAGTTCTGCACCCATGAGGACGGCCTCAACCGGGATCTTGGGTTCATGTCACGCTACACATTACCCCACTAGCGAACAAATGTTATCTGTTTTTAATATAACGGGTCAGCTGCTGTCTTTTCTATGTTTCTACCTCTCTATCTCTTTTTGTTGTTTGTTTTTTTTGGTGATTTGTATATTCTGAGACCTGGCAGGTAACACCTGTCTGTCTGCACACTGATTGCCTTAGCAACAGGCAGTTGAAAAAACTGTCTGTAATCACCAAGCATTGTTCTGTGAATTATAAATGCGATTTCATTTCGAGGATTTCATTTTCACATCGTTCACCTGAGGAAGGAGGTAGCCTCCGAAAGCTTGTGAATTTAAAATAAAATTGCTGGACTATAACTTGGTGTTGTAAAATTGTTTACAATTGTCAACCCCAGTCCATCACCGGCATCTCCACATCATGAATACAACAAAGTCAATTTAAAATAAGAGGCTTGGGGAAGGAACGCTGTCTGATAAGGCTCCCTTTCAGTCAACTGGACTTGTTATACTGTGCCCCCAGGCCCTGCCTTGTTGTGGTGTGAGGTACAACACCTTGGCAAACCAACACAACAAATTTGATTTCTGCATTAAAACTTTATATACTTAGTTGCTAATGACAGCACTGTACAACAGTTTCAGCAAATTGGGATCTAATTCAGCAATAGGACTGCTACTGTGCTGGCAGGCAACATTGCATTTTTTATATTTACAGAAAGATGGGGGAAATTAAAGGTACCATATTCTCCCTAAACATGTTTTTCTCCCTCAGGAATCAAACTGTGGAAAAAGTAGAGCAATATGGAAAGACTGAATAAAAATTTTTTTTTAAAAAAAAGAGTTGAAGCTGAAGTTAAACAATAAGGGAATAAAACAAGACCACAGCACATGTACCTCCATATTGAGAGTGAAATTTAGTACTGAAATAGGTCAACTGAGAAATAACCAACATCTGTAAGTGCAGTACATGAAACACATATTGGCAATACAAAACCAGAATGAAGATTTTAGCATTGACAGAATAGGCTCAAATTGTTTATCTGCCTCAATGCAACACTAACATAATTTTGCTTATAAAGTGACCAGGTGTAGCGAATGTAGAGTATAGATTAAAGCTAGGTTAATATTATTTCAGGGAAGGCCTCAAAACCTTAATAGTCCATAAATCACCAGGATACTAGAAGCCATAGGTGTTGCTAGTAATGTCAGTAGTAGATAAATGAGTTAAACGGAGCACAAAAAATTACATTCCTTCCAAGTATGAATTTGTAATGTGTTAATTACAAACCTCTCAGTTTTAAATATAATTCAATCTAGGATTTAAAAAGTTATTAATTGTTTGAATATGCAGGTCAATTGCCAGATTTACACAATCATTTTCTATATTTCTTGATCAAAATTCTAAACCCGTTCTTTACAAACACATGAAAATTTCACCACATCTAGCAGACAGAAATACTTGTGGAAGATGATTTATTCTATCTTTTAGAGAAGGCAGCACAGCATTTCCAACAACTCCAATGAACACATACATTTAATGAAGTTAGTGATGGACTAAACTGACCACTTCTGATGGATTTCTTTTAGAAAGAAGTTAATTGGCATTTATTAGTGATGGCACTGCAGTTGGGCATTAAACTACAAGACCTGGGTGGTCAGATACCACAGCACATCATTTACACAGATGCAAGCTTACTTTTTTTTTTAGAAAGCCAAAAATGAAGGCAAATGTTTTAGACATTTCTAAGCCCAAGGTAGTTCTCAAATCAATTTCAAGGTGGGAAACTGTTCAAAATGAGAAATAGGCACTTACTGGGTTAGAGCAGCTTAATACCATACCTCATACAGACATGCTGGAGCTGTTATCTGGAACTGTTCTCTCAGAGGAGTGGTTGTTGATGCTGTTGTTGTTTACAATGTTTGTGTTGTTTAGTTGGTTGACAGAATAGCTTGGGGGTCTAGTACCTGCTTTTGCATCACTCAGCTGGCTGGTATCCTTGTGACTAGTCAATGCATGCAAGTTGCCTAGTGAACTGGCTAACTTAGAGCTTAGGGGTTGGCTGCATTTCAAAGGGAAAAAAAAAAATCAGAAATAGAACAGCATCACTCCAAAATAGACCTTGCTGAAACTTATGCATTACTGCTTCAACATCATCTTCCTTCCATTCCTATAACTTTAAAATTGTATACTTGTTAGTTACAACTGTCACTGCAGTTACTTTAAAAAAAGCCAAATGGTATTGTTTCACATAATCATGTGTATATATTTCCCCATTATATTATTCTTCATTTTATTTTCACATGTAGGTGAACAGACCACCACTCAAATGGGAGAATACAATCACTTAGCACTATTCCGTAAGACTGAAGTCATGGAATTTGCAGCAGTCATACTGTCTTCCACCATCCTGGTGCAAATAAAAGCTTTTCTTTACAAGTATACTTCAGTTCTTTCCTCCCTTCCCCAACACCAGTTCACATTTTTTTTAGTAAACTACAAAAAGTTAATGTTTTCTGGACTTAATGAGTACAATCATGCTTCAATTGTGTCATTTTAAAGTTTTTTTTTTTTGCAAGGTTTTTGCAAACATTTAGCACAAGATTTGGGCTTTTGGCAACATGGGATCAGAGGACAGCATTTTTCTGAAACTCCGCACTCTGCTATTTTAGTTAACCCATTTAACTTCGTAAGTGTGGGTTTATGCACTGCTCATACATGCCTTAGATCAGCTCACTGGTATTACCCATTTGTGGACATTTAGGCAATAGATACTGTGGTTGTAGGAAAAAAATCTCAAAAATGACTTGGTGCTTCATCTTTTGAGAACTTGCCTTTTCAACTTCAAAATCTATCTGAAGTGATTTATATTTCTGTTGAGGAATGCTATAAATACTCAGCGTAAAAATCCTGCAAATGTTCGTGTAAAATATTACTGCAGGACTCAGTTAAAATGTGGGTCAGAACATACCAACGGGAATGGAGGGAAAAAAGGGGGGGTGGAGGGATAGACAGATAATTTGATATCACTTAATCCTTTCTAAATAGGCATTATGTCCAAAATAATTTGCAGCAAAGCTTCACCATTCCAATTGTTCCCTTCCGATTTAGCCCAAATCTTTCTTTTCCATTCTACACATCAATTTGTGTGGGTCTTTAGTCAAATTTGCCTCTTCATACTCCTCCACCTACAATAAACCAGCAGGACTGATTTTTTAAAAAACCTCAAGTCTTATTCCTGCCTTTGTCATAATCTTTCCAGAGGACAAAGGAAAATATGTTTTAAAAGTTAATGGAAATCTATTAGAAATATGTGACTTGTATGTTTTTCTATAACAATGATGTGAATGAAGATTGTTTGCATGAGTACTGAAACCTATATATTTACCAGCCCTAAATGTAAACATCTATGTTTGATTTAGACTGCACAAGAATAAAGTTTTAAGACTGTAGAAATATAGAAGATATGTGTTATAGATCTTTGGACATGCAGAACTGTGACTTATAATAAACAGACACTAGATGGTGGACATATTTTAAATTGAACTACTAAAAATAGTTGAGCATTAATGCAGCCCCCATATATTTTACAATATTGAACAAGAACATTTTATCTACTACAGAGTTCTTCCTAGTCAGGAGTAGCCAATGTATGTAGCATCCATTCTCATCTTTTCAACAGCGTTAAAAAAGTCGCATTCTGATGGTCATGGATAGTGTTGCTTTCATTATTTAGTATCAAAGATTTAAGCCAGTTTATGATGTTTTACCCTGCAGGGGCCAGTACTTGTTTAGTTTTACCAATCTCCCCAAGTTGCCAAAATATTTTTTTTTTAAAAGCAGGAAATTGAGAATCCATTTCATGTTTAATCATAAGAACATAAGAACATAAGAAATTGGAGCAGGAGTAGGCCAATCGGCCCCTCGAGCCTGCTCCGCCATTCAATAAGATCATGGCTGATCTGATCCCAACCACAAATCTAAAGAACACAAGAAGTCGGAGCAGGACCCGGCCACACAGCCCCTGGGCCCTCTCCGCCACCCACAGGGCATTGACCGATCCGAACTCAGCTTCATGTCCAATTTCCTGCCCGCTCCCCATAACCCCTAATTCCCTTTACTTCTAGGAAACTGTCTATTTCTGTTTTAAATTTATCTAATGATGTAGCTTCCACAGCTTCCTGGGGCAGCAAATTCCACAGACCTACCACCCTCTGAGTGAAGAAGTTTCTCCTCATCTCAGTTTTGAAAGAGCAGCCCCTTATTCTAAGATTATGCCCCCTAGTTCTAGTTTCACCCATCTTTGGGAACATCCTTACTGCATCCACCCGATCAAGACCCTTCACAATCTTATATGTTTCAATAAGATCGCCTCTCATTCTTCTGAACTCCAATGAGTAGAGTCCCAATCTACTCAACCTCTCCTCATATGTCCGCCCCCTCATCCCCGGGATTAACCGAGTGAACCTTCTTTGTACTGCCTCGAGAGCAAGTATGTCTTTTCTTAAGTATGGAGACCAAAACTGTATGCAGTATTCCAGGTGCGGACTCACCAATACCTTATATAACTGCAGCAATACCTCCTTGTTTTTATATTCTATCCCCCTAGCAATAAAAGCCAACATTCCGTTGGCTTTCTTGATCACCTGCTGCACCTGCATACCAACTTTTTGATTTTCTTGCACTAGGACCCCCAGATCCCTTTGTACTGCAGTACTTTCCAGTCTCTCGCCATTAAGAAAATAACTTGCTCTCTGATTTTTCCTGCCAAAGTGCATAACCTCACATTTTCCAATATTATATTGCATCTGCCAAATCTCCGCCCACTCACCCAGCCTGTCTATATCCCCTTGCAGGTTTTTTATGTCCTCCTCACTCTCTACTTTCCCTCCCATCTTTGTATCATCTGCAAATTTTGATATGTTGCACTCGGTCCCCTCCTCCAAATCGTTAATATAGATTGTAAAGAGTTGGGGACCCAGCACCGACCCCTGTGGAACACCACTGGTTACTGGTTGCCAGTCCGAAAATGAACCATTTATCCCAACTCTCTGCTTCCTGTTCGATAACCAATCCTCCACCCATGCCAGAATATTACCCCCAATCCCGTGATTTTTTATCTTAAGTAATAATCTTTTATGTGGCACCTTGTCGAATGCCTTCTGGAAGTCTAAATACACTATGTCCACTGGTTCCCCTTTATCCACCCTATACGTTATATCCTCGAAGAACTCAAGCAAATTTGTCAGACATGACTTCCCCTTCATAAAGCCATGCTGACTTTGTCCTATTAAATTATGCTTATCTAAATGTTCCGTTACTGTCTCCTTAATAATAGACTCCAAAATTTTACCCACCACAGATGTTAAGCTAACTGGCCTATAATTTCCAGCCTTCTGCCTACTACCCTTTTTAAATAACGGTGTTACATTAGCAGTTTTCCAATCTGCCGGGACCTCTCCTGAGTCCAGGGAATTTTGGAAAACTATCACCAAAGCATCCACAATCCCTACTGCCACTTCCCTCAAGACCCTAGGATGGAAGCCATCAGGTCCAGGGGATTTATCCGCCTTGAGTCCCATTATTTTACTGAGTACCATCTCCTAAGTGATTTTAATCGTATTTAGCTCCTCCCCCCCGAGAGTCCCCTGTTTGTCCAGTGTTGGGATATTCTTAGTGTCCTCTACTGTAAAGACTGAAACAAAATATTTGTTCAGCATTTTTGCCATCTCCATGTTTCCCACCATTAATTTCCCGGTCTCATCCTCTAAGGGACCTATGTTTGCCTTAGCCACCCTTTTTCTTTTTATATAACTATAGAAACTCTTGCTATCTGTTTTTATATTTTTTGCTAATTTCTTTTCATAATCTAACTTCCCTTTCTTAATCAATCCTTTAGTTACTTTTTGCTGTCTTTTGAAGAATTCCCAATCTTCTATCCTCCCACTAAGTTTGGCTACCTTATATGTCCTTGTTTTTAGTCGGATACTATCCTTGATTTCTTTACTTAGCCACGGATGGCTGTCATTTCTTTTACACCCTTTTTTCCTCAGTGGAATATATTTATTTTGAAAGTTGTAAAATAACTCCCTAAATGAACACCACTGCTCATGTACCGTCTTACCCTTTAATCATGTGCACAGAGTTAATACACTTTCTAAACTAATGTATTGATTTTTCTGGAAATCTCATACTTAGTACCGTTCCAGAGACTGTTGTATTTAGTACATTAAACTGCTTTTTAAAAAAGTATCCGTAAAAGTTAATAATTTTGTCTTACCTCCTTAAATTACTGTTTGCTGCCATGGATCGGGTTGTCCGTTTGCTCGTAGGGCCTATGCCAAGAATGGCACACGGTTTAGAAGAAGGTTTGCAACTCTGTGTGCTAGACTGCAGTATTATCCTATGTTTGCTTGCAGTTAAAATGGAACAAATAGAAAAATGTACATTTAAAAAAGGTCACCAAACTAGCAGTCTGTTTACATTAATGTGCAAACTGATCATTTTTGCTATTTGTGTCCAAGAGTGAAAAATTTATGTTGATTATAATTTGCTGCTTCTTGTGTGTTAAATAAAATGGTGCAACTTTGTGGTATTGCAATTTTTTTTGCCACATCAATATTATTAGGGACAAGCTGAATGGAATTTTGAATCACAAGTTAATTTGAATTAAATTAAAATGTATATTAAGAGCAGGGTCAATTCAGATGTCCCTTAATAAAATATTTTAATTTATTATTTGGGATATCCTGTTTATATACATTTTGCACACATTTCAGAATTATACTGGCAGCAATGCATTAAAACTCTGCCTCTTCCCCTCCATGGTTTGCATGCTTCTGGTGGTTGACAATGGAACTACTTATAGTTTCTCCTCTCTCCCTCTTTCCACTCATAATATTTTCAGCATGATAGTCAGTTACTGCTCATGCAACATTTATGTTTGAAAATGGGAAAAAACAAACTTGCAATTATAAAGCGCCTTTCACGACCTCAGGACATTCCAAAGAGCTTCACAGCCAACAAAGTACTTTTGAAGTGCAGTCACTGCTGTAACGTAGGAAAATGCAGCAGCCAATTTGCACACAGTAAGGTTCCGCAGAAAGCAAGGTCTCACAAACAGCAATAAGAAATAACCAGATAAATGGTGGCCAGGACATTGGGAGAACCCCCCCTTCTTTTATTCAAATAGTGCCATGGGATCTTTTACTGGATCTTGGTTTAACGTCTCATCTGAAAGACAGCATCTCCGACAGTGCAGCACTCCTTCATTACAGCACTGAAGTGTCAGCCTGGATTATCTGCTCAAGTCCATAGAGTAGGACTTGAACCCATGACCTTCTGATTCGGAGGCTAGAATATTACCACTGAGCGAAATCTAACATAACAGAAAATGTTTCATGTTAACTATGGCCCATCATTTCATATTCTTTCTCTGCCTTGCTTCTTTCCTGTCTATAACTTTCTCTTTTCTCTTCAACTCAAACCTTTTACTATGCTTTAGCTATGCTCTGACAATTTAACTTAGTGTAAACAAATTATGTAAACTGGTGACTAAATCACAATGCTATTTACATCTGTATTTGCATCAATCCTGACCTTTGAAGCTTGAAATTTAGTAAAATTAATTCCATCCAAATGTTAGTTAAGGATAGACAGGATAAACCGAATATGCTTCAGCAAGTAAGCTTAATATCAAAGACAAGTGAACTTTTACTAAATACCAAAACAAAGCAGCATTATTTTAATGAAAGAACTCTCAAGACAAAGCACTAACAAATTCTAAAGTATTTTTAAAAGAGGTTTAGGTTTAAATGCTGTGCTTATCTCTGTACATTAGTGGCATCAGGCTAAAAGGTTACAATTACCAAATTGTACACTACACTTTAAAAAGGGAATTAGAAGAGTAAGTGCAACTCAGAATTACACATACGATCTCTGGTCGATTTAGAGGAGATCTTTCATTAAAGATCATAGTTAACCACATTCTTAACTTTACATGTACATGTTGGTAAATTGTGAAGACCATATAAATTTCACTATAAAAGTGAAATGATGCAATTCAAAATTACTTCATAACCAGAATTATATGGTTTTAAAACAAAGCCAATTACAATGCAATAGTCCAATGAAATGCCATATTTAAAAGCTGTCAGTTGTGATGCAGTGGAAAAGCATTCCAATAAAAAAAAGACACCTACCTAAATGCCTGGGACGATGACCTCGTGTGCATTTTGTTCTCCTCCAATCTGAAATAGATGATGCAAAAATTAATTCATTAGGCAAGTAGGTGTCAAGTCAATCAATACACAACTTGCTGGCATAACACAAACCTCTGATTTTATATCATTTTTACAGGAGAAAAAGGGACACATTACATTAAATGGTACAAGACAAGCAGTTAACCATAGAGTAAATACTGTGTCTTATGTACATCGGAAATTTAAAAATAAATATTTTGTTTAAAAGCCTACAGAGTGAAACTAACTGTGGTCTTTGAGGATTGGGTTAAAGGAGAGAAAACTAAAGTCATCAGTTGGTAATTTTCTACGGTTATGGACTCAATTATAAGCCTGTAAAATATTACACAAACACTATAGGTTCAAAACATCAAGAAGTGTTTGATCTCCTTAAATATAGCTCAAGAAGCATGGCTTGTAATTGGGAAGTTTGGTACCTACTGATTTCAATGAGTAACCCAACATACTAGCTAAGTTCTGCAGGCACTGCACATAATATACCATTAACCAACAACATGCACACGGATTCTCAAGAATCACAAATCAGCACTCTGCAAATTAGCTATAGAACTGCTGAAAGCTTGGTATAACAATCTCACAACTGACATTTACTTTACAGATAAACCAGCGAGTTGATTTTCTGCTTAAAGCACTAAAAAAGTACAATCACAAAAACAGTGAAAACAGCAAGAAAGTCTGAAATAAGCATTATGCAGCAGGTTTTAAGTTCTTTGGATTGCACAGATTTTGACATTTACAAAAAAAAAGCACACAAATTCAGAATCACTGAATTAATTAAGGTAAAGTATTTGGGGGAGAGGGAAGAAATGGTCATTAGCTCAGTTTATGACCCAATATAAGAAGTTTGTTATGACTACTAGGCGACCAAAAGGTCACACACACCTATCTAGTACCACCTATCTGCTACAGAATTAAAGATTAACTACTATTACGAAATACTGCACTGGGAAATGTAAGCTACTGGCAGATTGCTACATATTACTGTACATGACGTACAGGTTATTCTTGAAACAAAATGTACGAGCCACACTGTCCAGTAGAACAGCTTAGTTTCTACTGGTCTGGAATCAGAAACTTACAAAGAAACTGCTTCTGCCATGAATATATATTTTAACTAAAATTACATATGTCCACAATAGTGTAAGAGCTCGAGGGCAAATGATTATCCCTGCAATCAAATTCAGTCAATAGTTGCTATGTACTATTTTAGAAAAAGCAGCATCTAATTTAAAAGAGAGGCAATACCAATTGGTTAAGGATAGCACCAAATTCCAGTGTCCTATCTCCCTATTTTCCATCAAATGCTTTTTCTTTATCAAAGGAAAAATAAAAGCTGGGTGAGCTAAGATGTCAGAATGATGAATCACATTAAAAACACACCACCAACAGAGTGCCTACTACTACAAATATATCCTGTCTGATCAATATGTATCAATTTGGATACCAGGTAGAGGAGGGGGTACTTTATGTTTTTCATGTGGATTGCTCATTGTATCGCTCCAGTTATAGATGTACATACAACAGTAAACAAAAATACACCTAATTAAATTGGTGCCATTGCAGGGACTTGTAGAAGTCCATTCAGAAACTTTTAGGTCCAGAAGGCTTGAACATTTTCCTCTCAAAATTCTATTCTGCTTATCTACCTGTAGTGCTTCCAAGTATCTATTAATCATCTTAGGAGTATCAGTTGAATTACAAGGGGCTATAAAATTGCCAAAAACCTGTTCATTTCTGTGGAATCACAAGGGGTGGTACCATCCCAAGGTGTGCTGCAGGGACAGTCTGCTCCGCCTGTTTCTTTTTCTTGCATGGAATTAGTCAACAGATGGCCAGTTTTGTACCTATGCTTATAATGCCAAGTATGTCAAGCACATCATGCACTAGCTTCTTATCTGCAGTCAGGATGCAGTTCACCTCCCTAACTTGTGTCAGTGTCTGCAGTCATTGAATGGTCACATCTATACTGTGTTTCAAACTGTTCAATTGAGTTTTCCAAAGCTTTTGGGAAAGGAAAGATTTTTTAAAAATTGAAATAGAATACTAGTATACTAGTTGATCTCCCATGATTTCGCTCAGTGAATTGGGGATTACTTGGGTTAATCAATGAAAGTCAGCATGGATTTATTAAAGGCAAATCGTGTTTAACTAACTTGACTGAGTTCTTTGATGGAGTAACGGAGAAGATTGATGAGGGTGGTGCGGTTGATGTGTATATGGATTTTCAAAAGGCGCTTGATAAAGTACCACATAATAGATTGTTAGCAAAATGAAAGCCCATGGGATTAAAGGGGCAGTGGCAGTGTGGATACAAAATTGGCTAAGGGACAGAAAGCAGAGAGTAGTGGCGAGTGGTTATTTTTCAGACTGGACGGAAATGTGCAGTGGTGTCCCCCAGCGGTCGGTCTAGGGACCACTGCTTTTTTTGATAATTATTAATGACCTAGACTTGGATATGCAGGGCATAATTTCGAAGTTTTCAGATGTCAAGAAACTTGGAAATGTAGTAAACATTGAGAAGGATAGTAACAGACTCCAGGAGGTCAGCACTGGTGAAATGGGTAGACAGATGGCAGATGAAATTTAACAGAGAAGTGTGAATTGATACATTTTGGTAAGAAGAATGAGGAGGGGCAATATAAACTAAATGGTACAATTTTAAAGGGGGTGCAGGAACAGAGAACTGGGGGTGTACGTACATAAGTCTTTGAAGGTGGTTGGACAAGTTGAGAAGGCTGTTAAAAAGACATATGGGATCATGGGCCTTATTAATAGAGGCATAGAGTACTGCAGCAACTCGCCAAGGCTTCTTCGACAGCACCTCCCAAACCCGCGATCTCTACCACCTAGAAGGACAAGAGCAGCAGGCACATGGGAACACCACCACCTGCACGTTCCCCTCCAAGTCACACACCATCCCAACTTGGAAATATATCGCCGTTCCTTCATCGTCACTGGGTCAAAATCCTGGAACTCCCTTCCTAACAGCACTGTGGGAGAACCTTCACCATTTGGACTGCAGCAGTTCAAGAAGGCGGCTCACCACCACCTTCTCAAGGGCAATTAGGGATGGGCAATAAATGCCGGCCTTGCCAGCATGTCCACATCCCATGAATGAGTAAAAGAAAGAAAGTTATGCTAAACTTTACAAAAAACTGGTTCGGCCCAGGCTGGAGTATTGTGGCCAATTCTGGGCACCACACTTTAGGAAGGATGTCATGGCCTTAAAGAGGGTTTAGAGGAGATTTATTAGAATGTACCAGGGATGAGGGTCTTCACTTAAGTGGGGAGACTAGAGAAACTAGGATTGCTCTCCTTAGAGCAGAGAAGGTTAATGAGAGATGTGATAGAAGTGTTCAAAATCATGAAGGGTTTTGATAGAGTAAATAAGGAGAAACTGTTTCTAGTAGCAGAAGGGTCGGTAACTAGAGGACACAGGTTTAAAGTAATTGGCAAAAGAATCAGAGGCAGCATGAGGAAAACTTTTGTTACGTGGCGAGTTATGATGATTTGGAATGCACTGCCTTAAAGGGTGATGGAATCAGATTCAATAATAACTTTCAAAAGGGAATTGGATAAATACTTGAAGGGGGAAAATTTGCAGGGCTATGAGGAAAGAGCAGGGGAGTTGGACTAATTGGATAGCTGTTTCAAAAAGCCGGCACGATGGGCCGAATGGCCTCCTGCTGTGATGTATCATTCTATGATTCTATAAGTAGAAGGGAACCAATGATGTAGGTAAAGAAAGGCCTGAAGTTTAGCAAAATTAATTTAGGAGATTAGGAAACGAGTTTAGGAGCAGGAGTTCACAGGTGGTAATCTCAGGATTACTTCCCCAGCCATGCACTAGTATAGGACAGAAAGATTAGGGAAATTAATGCATGGCTAAAGGTGTGGTATCAGGAAGAGGGATTCCACTTTATGGGCCAGTTCTGGGTCAGATGGGACTTATTCCACAAGGACAGGCTACATCCAAACAAGTAGGATGCTAATGTACTTTCAAAACATTTAAATAGGGAAGTGAAGGCATATTTACAACAACATGCATTTATATACCACCTTCAACATAGTAAAACTAGGGGAAAATAAAACCAACCAGTATCAGCTAATAGAGCAAGGAGAAATTGATGAGGATAATATTCATGTAGAAAACTATTTAGCAAGAGGGATATGGAGTAGAAGAATAAAAACAAGCGAACTAGTTATAAATGGAAAATTAAAAGGTAGCAGTAGCTTAGATTAAAACAACATGGGTAAAGGAGTAGTGTTTAAAGAAGCAAAAGGAGGTTAAATTGCACACAGCGTGTGGGAAATAAACTGGAGGAATTGGAAGCAATTATTTTATAGGAAGATCTAAATTTAATAGCGTTAACAGAAACTTGGCTGCAAACTGGACAAGAATAGAAAATAAACATACTGGGAGATAATATAAAAGAAAGGAAGTGAAGTGGCAATATTAGCAAATTAGGGAATACAGAGGGTTGACGTAGACAAGGAAGGGGTGCAGACAGTCAATATGGTTGGAGCGCAAAGATTTTTTTTTAAAAAAGGGCTTGTTACATTAGTAGGGGTGTACTACAGACTTCAAAATTGTGGACAGGAAAGAAGAGGAAATCTGCAGTCAGATGAGAGTGATAAGTACGAATAAGAAAATTAAGTGAGTGGACGGGAATGGAATATCAAAATATGTATAGGACTCCTTCCTAGAGTCTCAATAATTTTAAAATTCTCATCTTTGTTTTCAAATCTCTCCATGGCCTCGCCCCTCCCAATCTCTGCAACCGCATCCAGCCCTACAACCCTCTGAGCTCCTTCAACTCTTGCCTCTTGTGCATCCCCGATTTTAAATCGCTCCAGCGTGGGCTGCCGTGCTTTCAGCTGCCTAGGCCCTAAGCTCTGGAATTCTCTCCCTAAATCTCTCTCCTCCTTTAAGACATTCCTTAAAATCTACATCTTTGACCAAGCTTTTGATCAAAATCTGTCCCAATATCTCCTTTTGTGGCTCTGTGTCAAATGTTGTTTGATAATCACCCCTCTGAAGCGCCTTGGGACGTTTTACTATGTTAAAGGCGGTATATAAATGCAAGCTGTTGTCATTATATTAGTAGATCTAGATCAGGTAGAGGTGAGCTTAATGTGGATGTGCACCTTGGGAGTAGTGACCAGAATATAAGGTTCATAATCCAACTAGAAAAGGGAAAAAGTCAGTACAAAAACTAGAACACCAGATTAGTGCAAATTTTAGGAAGATGAGGTCAGGAGGAAGGAGAAATCGACACACAGGACTGCAGAACAACAATGGGATTTTTTAAGAAAGAGATTGCAAAGGTACAGAATTAAGTATATTCCATTAAAAAGGGAAACTACTAAAAGATTCATGATGCCATGGATAAAGAGGTTGAAAATCAATTAAAATTGAAGAGGGCCTACAAGGATGATAAGAATAATCATTTATCAGTGGTTTGTCTAAGGCATTCTCCCTTTTCCAAATCACTGTCTTCTGCATTTCTCTTCATTCTTCCACTCTTCAGGTGGTCCAGAAGTATCCTTCTTTTCCTCCTTCTTGGTCTTTTTCCTTCTGTCTACCCTTCTAACACCTCTTTCAATATCCCATCCCTTCTCAGCACATGCCCAATCCAATTCAGTTGCCCTTTTCTGATAACGTCAAACTATATTCTTCTTGTATCATAGCCAACTCCTCATTACTTTTCTTATCTATCCACTTTACTTTCTCCATCTCAAAGCTCTCTAGAAGCCTGACTCCCTCTTTCCTTAGTGTCCATGTTTCAGTACCATACAACACCACACTCAGTATCAAACTCTTCACTAATCTTTTCTTCAGTTCTTCATTCAGTTGTCCAGTCAATATCCTCTCCCTTTTATTAAATGCAACTTTACCCATCATAATCCTAGCTCTGACCTCCTAGACACATCTGCCATCTTCAGTTATACTTCCCAGATATTTAAATTGTCTCATCTGATCCAACTGTCCCTCATTTATTAAAATGCTCACTCTTTCACCTGCATTCCTAGAAACCTTCATGACTTTGGTCTGGCCCACACTTATCTTCATTCCATAATCCATTGCTGCAGCATTCAGGCTATCTACCAACTATAGTCCATTCATAGTACTTGCTACCACGGTTTTGTCATCAGCTTTTATTAGCTGACTACCAACTTTCACTCCTTCCTCTACCTGATTAAGATCTTCTCTTACCATTGCTTCTGCATACATGTTGAACAGCACAGTTGACAAGCAGCATCCTTGTCACACTCCTCTTCCAATTAATCCTGGTTCTGACTCTCCATCTGCTACCCTAACATTTGGAGTTTTTCTCATATACAAAGTCTTTATCAGGCATCTATCTCTCCAATCCACACCAACATTCCTTAACACCTCCATTAGTTTGCTCATCACAATTGCTAGCATTTAGCTTCCCTCCACCACCCCCCCCCGCCGCAACCCACCGAAGTATCATGATGAGAATAATCATTTAAAAAACTAAAGGGACACAGGATCGGCATTAAGAGGAGGAGAGAGCGCAGAGCATGAGGAGCAAGAGAGCAGAGTGCGGGATCAGCAATAAAAGGAGGAGCGAGAGAGGAGAGAGCGCGGTGTGCGGGATCAGCAATAAAAGGAAGAGCGAGAGAGGAGAGAGCGCGGTGTGCGGGATCAGCAATAAAAGGAGGAGCGAGAGAGGAGAGAGCGCGGTGTGCGGGATCAGCAATAAAAGGAGGAGCGAGAGAGGAGAGAGCGCGGTGTGCGGGATCAGCAATAAAAGGAGTGAAAGAGGATAGCGCGTGAAGCACGGGATCAGTGATAAAAAGAAGAGGTGAAAAATCACCTAGTGATGTCAGCACAAGGGAAGGAGCTGATTGGTGAGTGGCTGGTGAGTGTTTCTTTTGAAAAAGTCTTTAAGTTTACTTTTGTTAAGTTTAGTTAATAATCTAATAGATAGAGGCATAGCAGGCCACTCAGTCCCATTGAATGCACATCTTGTGCCGTAGGTACAGTAGCATTGTGGTTATGATACTGAACTAGTAATCCAGAGACCGGGACTAATAATCCGGAGTCATGAATTCAAATCCCGCCAAGGCAGCTGGGGAATTTAAATTCAATTAATTAAAAAAAAATTGTATCAGGAAACTACCGGATATACCCTGGGTATGTCCTGTCCCACCGGCAGGACAGACCCAACAGAGGTGGCGGTACATGTTATACAGTCAGGAGGGAGTGGCCCTGGAGTCCTCAACATTGACTCTGGACCCCATGAAACCTCATGGCATCAGGTCAAACATGGGCAAGGAAACCTCCTGCTGATTACCACCTACCGTCCTCCCTCAGCTGATGAATCAGTCCTCCTCCATGTTGAACACCACTTGGAGGAAGCACTAAGGGTAGCAAGGGCATAGAATGTACTCTGGGTGGGGGACTTCAATGTCCATCACCAAGAGTGGCTCGGTAGCACCACGACTGACTGAGCTGGCCGAGTCCTGAAGGACACAGCTGCCAGACTGGGCCTGCGGCAAGTGGTGAGCGAACCAACACGAGGGAAAAACTTACTTGACCTCATCCTTACCAATCTACCCGTCGCAAATGCATCTGTCCATGACAATATTGGTAGGAGTGACCACCGCACAGTCCTCGTAGAGACGAAGTCCAGTCTTCGCACCGAGGATACCATCCAACGCGTTGCGTGGCACTACCACCGTGCTAACTGGGATAGATTCAGAACAGATCGAGCAGCTCAAAACTGGACATTCATGAGGTGCTGTGGGCCATCAGCAGCAGCAGAATTGTATTCCAGCACAATCTGTAACCTCATGGTCCGGCATATTCCACACTCTACCATCACCAACAAGCCAGGGGATCAACCCTGGTTCAATGAGGAGTGTAGAAGAGCATGCCAGGAGCAGCACCAGGCGTATCTAAAAATGAGGTGACAACCTGGTGAAGCTACAACTCAGGACTACATGCATGCTAAACAGCGGAAGCAACATGTTATAGACAGAGCTAAGCGATTCCATAACCAACGGATCAGATCAAAGCTCTGCAGTCCTGCCACGTCCAGTCGTGTATGGTGGTGGACAATTAAACAACTAACGGGAGGAGGAGGCTCAGTAAACATACCCATCCTCAATGAAGGCGGAGTCCAGCATGCGAGTGCAAAAGACAAGGCTGAAGCGTTTGCAACCATCTTCAGCCAGAAGTGCCGAGTGGATGATCCATCTCGGCCTCCTCATGAGATCCCCACCATCACAGAAGCCAGTCTTCAGCCAATTCGATTCACTCCACGTGATATCAAGAAATGGCTGACTGCACTGGATGCAGCAAAGGCTATGGGCCCTGACAACATCCCGGCTGTAGTGCTGAAGACTTGTGCTCCAGAACTAGCTGTGCCTCTAGCCAAGCTGTTCCAGTACAGCTACAATACTGGCATCTACCCAACAATGTGGAAAATTGCCCAGGTATGTCCTGTCCAAAAAAAGCAGGACAAATCCAATCCGGCCAATTACCGCCCCATCAGTCTACTCTCAATCAATGCTCAGTTTCGGTTCCGCCTGGACCACTCGGCTCCAGACCTCATTACAGCCTTGGTCCAAACATGGACAAAAGAGCTGAATTCCAGAGGTGAGGTGAGAGTGACTGCCCTTGACATCAAGGCTGCATTTGACAGAGTGTGGCACCAAGGAGCCCTAGTAAAATTGAAGTCAATGGGAATCAGGGGGCAAACTCTCCGGTGGCTGGAGTCATACCTAGCACAAAGGAAGATCGTAGTGGCTGTTGGAGGCCAATCATCTCAGCCCCAGGACATTGCTGCAGGAGTTCCTCAGGGCAGTGCCCTAGGCCCAACCATCTTCAGTTGCTTCATCAATGACCTTCCCTCCATCATAAGGTCAGAAATGGGGATGTTTGCTGATGATTGCACAGTGTTCAGTTCCATTCGCAACCCCTCAAATAATGAAGCAGTCCGAGCCCACATGCAGAAAGACCTGGACAACATCCAGGCTTGGGCTCATAAGTGGCAAGTAACATTCACGCCAGACAAGTGCCAGGCAATGACCATCTCCAACGAGAGAGTCTGACCAACTCCCCATGATATTCAACGGCATTACCATTGCCAAATCCCCCACCATCAACATCCACGGGGGGGGGGGGGGGGGGGGTCACCATTGACCAGAAACTTAACTGGACCAGCCATATAAATATGTGGCTACAAGAGCAGGTCAGAGGCTGGGTATTCTGTGGTGAGTGACTCACCTCCTGACTCCCCAAAGCCTTTCCACCATCTACAAGGCACAAGTTAGGAGCGTGATGGAATACTCTCCACTTGCCTGGATGAGTGCAGCTCCAACAACACTCAAGAAGCTCGACACCATCCAGGACAAAGCAGCCCGCTTGATTGGCACCCCATCCACCACCCTAAACAATCACTCCCTTCACCACCGGCGCACAGTGGCTGCAGTGTGTACCATCCACAGGATGCAATGCAGCAACTCGCCAAGGCTTCTTCGACAGCACCTCCCAAACCCGCGACCTCTACCACCTAGAAGGACAAGAGCAGCAGGCACATGGGCACCACATCACCTGCAAGTTCCCCTCCAAGTCACACACCATCCCGACTTGGAAATATATCGCCGTTCCTTCATCGTCGCTGAGTCAAAATCCTGGAACTCCCTTCCGAACAGCATTGTGGGAGAACCTTCACCACACGGACTGCAGCGGCTCACCACTACCTTCTCAAGGGCAATTAGGGATGGGCAATAAATGCTGGCCTCGTCAGCGACGCCCACATCCCACGAACAAATAAAAATGTGGGAACTCCAGGACGCTTCCCGTGTCCTGGACAACCATAGGTGTAGAGAGTCATCGGCTGGAGGAGTTTGAGCTCCGGGTTTCGGAGCTTGAGCAGCAGCTGGTGTTACTGCAGTGCACCCGTGAGGCTGAGAGCTATGTGGATAGCACGTTTCTGAAGGTGGTCACCCCACAGCTTAAGAGAGTGCAGGCAGACAAGGAGGACCAGGCATGTAGTGCAGGAGTCCCTTGGGGGCATCTCACTCTCTAACCAGTATTCAGTTCTGAATACTGGTGGGGAAGAGGGTACCTCTGGGGAGTGCAGCCACAGCCAAGTCCATAGCACCATGCGTGGCTCAGCTGTACAGCGGGAGAGGAGAAAGGTCAGGCGAGCAACAGTGATAAGGGATTCTATAGTTTGGGAAACAGATAGGCGTTTCTGTGGCTGCAGACGAGATTCCAGGATGGTATGTTGCCTCCCTGGTGCCAGGGTCAAGGATGTTACCGAGTGGCTGCAGAACATTCTGGAGGGGGAGGGTGAACAGCCAGAGGTCGTAGTCCATATCAGTACCAACAACATAGAGGGATGAGGTCCTGCAGGCAGATTTTTAATTAGTTAGGAAAGAGATTAATAAGCAGGACCTCAAAAAAGGTAGTAATTTCCAGATTGCTCCCAGTGCCACGCACTAGCGAGAATAGAAATAGGAGGTTGGAGAAGATTAAATGAGTGGCTGAAGAGATGGTGCAGGAGAGAGGACTTTAGATTCATGGGGCACTGGAACTGATTCTGGGGGAGGTGGGACCTACACAAGCCGGACAGGTTGCACCTCAACGGGGCCCGGACCAAAATCCTCGTGGGGAGATTTGCTAGGGCTGTGGAGGAGGGTTTAAAACTAGCTTGTCAGGGGGATGGGAACCTGAGCGTACATTCAGCAGAGCTGGAAATGGAAGGCAGAAGATTAGTAAATGAGTTTGGATGGCAGAGGAAACAAAGGTTAGAAACTAGACAACAAAGGTTAGAAACTAGACAACAAAGAAATTTGGCAGTGCTTAAATGGTATATACCTCAATGCAAGGCAGATGAGCTAAGGGAAAAAACAGGCACGTGCAAGTATGATATCTTAACTATTACAGAAACATGGGTAAACGGGGCAGGAATGGCAGCTCAAAATTCCTGGTTACAGGGTTTTCAGATGAGATAGAGAGAGGGGGATAAAAAAGGAGGGTGGCAATATTGATTGAAGAAACAATTACGGCTGTGAGGAGGGATGATATGCTGGAAGGATCATCAAATGAGGCCATATAGGTTGAGCTAAAGAACTAAAAAGGGGCAGTCACACTGCTGGGAGTGTACTATAGACCCCCAGTCAGAGGGAAATAGAAGAGCAAATATATAGGCAAATTTCTGAGAAGTGCAAAAACAATAGGGCAGTAATAGTGGGAGTTTCAACTACCATAATATTAACTGGGATACAATCAATGCAATGGGTATTGATGGCACAGAATTCTTAAATTGCATTCAGGAGAGCTTTTTTAGCCAGTACGTAACAAGCCTAACAAGGGGCAGTTCTGGATTCATTTTTAGGGAATGAAGTTGGGTAGGTGGAAGGAGAGCATTTTGCTGGTAGTGATCATAATTGCATTAGATTTAGCATAGTTATGGAAAAGGACAAAGATAGAGCAGGAGTAAAAGTTCTGAATTGGGGAAAGGCCAATTTTACTACGCTGAGAAGCGATGTAGCAAAAGTGGATTCAAAACAGCTACTTGAAGGTAAATCAGTATCAGAGAAGTGGGGGGCATTCAAAGGGGAGATTCAAGGGGTTCAGAGTAAACATGTTCCCACAAAGAAAACAGGTGGGACTGCTAAATCTAGAGCCCCCTGGATGTCAAAGAGCATACAGGGTAGGATAAGGCAAAAAGGGAAGCTTATGTCAGACACAGAGAGCTCAATATTGCAGAAAGCCTAGAGGAGTATAGAAAGTGCAGGGATGAAATTAAAAAGGAAATTAGGAAAACATAGAGAAGGCATGAAAAAATATTGGCAAGTAAAATTAAGGAAAACCCAAAAATGTTCTAATAAATAAATAAAATAGCAAGAGGGTAACTAAGGAAAGAATGGGGTCTATTAGAGACCAAAAAGGTAACGTGTGTGGAGGCGGAAGATGTGGGTATGGTTCTTAATGAATAAGAAAATGAATAATTTTAAAAAATCACAAAAGGGACGATGCAGAGATTGTAGTTAAGGAGGAGGAGTGTGAAATATTGGATGGGATAAACAGAGTGAGAGATGAAGTATTAAGGGGATTAGCATATTTGAAAGTAGATAAATCGCCAGGCCTGGGTGAAATGTATCCTAGGCTGTTAAGAGAAGGAAGTGAGGAAATAGCGGAGGCTCTGACCATCATTTGCCAATCCTTCCTGGCTACAGGCTTGGTGCCAGAGGATTGGAGGACTGCTAACATTGTACCGTTGTTTAAAAAGGGAGAAAGAGATAGATCGAGTAATTATAGGCCAGTCAGTCTAACCTCGGTGATGGGCAAATTACTGGAATCAACTCTGAGGGACAGCCTAAATCGTCATTTAGAAAGGCATGGGTTAATCAAGGACAATCAACATGGATTTGTTAAGGGAAGGTCATGTCTGACTAACTTGATTGAATTTTTTGAGCAAGTAACAAGGAGGGTCGATGAGGGTAACACATTTGATTTAGTGTACATGGATTTTAGCAAGGCTTTTGACAAGGTCCCACAAGGGAAAGTGGCTAGTTGGATCCAAAATTGGCTCAGTGGCATGAAGCAAAGGGTAATGGTTGACGGGTGTTTTTGTGACTGGAAGGATATTTCCAGTGGCATCCCCTTGCTTTTTGTGGTATATATTAATGATTTGGACTTGAATGTGGGGAGCTTGATCAAGAAGTTTGCAGATGATACAAAAATTGGCCATTGGGTTGATAGTGAGGAGGAAAGCTGTAGACTGCAGGAAGATATCAATGGACTGGTCAGGTGGGCAGAAAAGTGGCAAATGTTATTCAATCCAGAAGTGTGAGATAATGCATTTGGGGAGGGCAAACATGGCAAGGGAGTACACAATAAATAGGAGGATACTGAGAGGTGTAGAGGAACAAAGGGACCTTGGAGTGCATGTCCACAGATCCCTGAAGGTAGCAGGACAGGTAAGTCCTCTTCACTAACATCTGGGGACTTGTGCTAAATTGGGAGAGCCAACATCCCAGACTCTTCCATCACCATTACCATCACCATCCCTGGGTACATCCTGTCCCACCAGCAGGACAGATCCACCAGAGGTGGCGGTACAGTGATATACAGTCAGGAGCGAGTGGCCCTGGGAGTCCTCAACATTGACTCTGGACCCCATGAAATCTCATGGCATCAGGTCAAACATGGGCAAGGAAACCTCCTGCTGATTACCACCTACCACCCTCCCTCAGCTGATGAATAAGTTCTCCTCCATGTTGAGCAGCACTTGGAGGAAGCACTGAGGGTAGCAAGGACACAATGTACTCTGGGTGGGGGACTTCAATGTCCATCACCAAGACTGGCTCAGTAGCACCACTACTGACCGAGTCCTGAAAGACGTAGCTGTCAGGCTGGGCCTGAGGCAGGTGGTGAGCGAACCAATACGAGGGAAAAAACCTACTTGACCTCGTCCTCACCAATCTACCTGTCGCAGATGCATCTGTCGATGACAGTATTGGTAGGAGTGACCACCGCACAGTCCTTGTGGAGACGAAGTCCCGTCTTCACACTGAGGACACCATCCAATGTGTTGTGTGGCACTACCACCGTGCTAAATGGGATAGATTCAGAACAGATCTAGCAGCTCAGAACTGGACACCCATGAGGCGCTGTGGGCCATCAGCAGCAGCAGATTTGTATTCCAGCACAATCTGTAACCTCATGACCCAGCAAATTCCTCACTCCACCATTACCAACAAGCCAGGGAATCAACCCTGGTTCAATGAAGAGTGTAGGAGTGTAGAAGAGCATGCCAGGAGCAGCACCAGGCGTACCTAAAAATGAGGTGCCAACCTGGTGAAGCTACAACTCAGGACTACATACAAAGCAGGCCGCTTGATTGGCACCCCATCCACCACCCGAAACATTCACTCCCTCCAGCACCGGCGCACTGTGGCTGCAGTGTGTACAATCTACAGGATGCACTGCAGCAACTCGCCAAGGCTTCTTCGACAGCACCTCCCAAACCCGTGACCTCTACCACCTGGAAGGATAAGGGCAGCAGGCACATGGGAACACCATTGCCTGCACGTTCCCCTCCAAGTCACACACCATCCCGACTTGGAAATATATCGCCGTTTCTTCATCGTCGCTGGGTCAAAATCCTGGGACTCCCTTCCTAACAGCACTGTGGGAGAACCTTCACCACGTGGACTGCAGCAGTTCAAAAAGGTCGCTCACTACCACCTTTTCATGGGCAATTAGGGATGGGCAATAAATGCTGGCCTTGCCAGAGATGCCCACATCCCATGAACAAATAAAAAAAAGTGGTTAAAAAGGCATAAGGGATACTTTCCTCATTAGCCGAGGCATAGAATATAAGAGCAGGGAGGTTGTGCTAGAATTGTATAAAACATTGGTTAGGCCACAGCTTGAGTACTGTGTACAGTTCTAGTCACCAGATTAAAGTGATTGCACTAGAGAGGGTACAGAGGAGATTTACGAGGATGTTGTCAGGGCTGGAGAATTTTAGCTATGAGAAAAGATTGGATAGGCTGGGGTGGTTTTCTTTGGAACAAAGGAGTCTGAGGGGAGATTTAATTGAAGTATATAAAATTATGACGGGACTAGATAGAGTGGATAGAGAGGACCTATTTTCCTTAGCAGAGGGGTCAGTGACCAGGGGGCATAAATTTAAAGTAATTGGTAGAAGGATAAGAGGGGAGCTGAGGAAAATTATTTTCATCCAGAGGGTGGTGGGAGTCTGGAATTCACTGCCTGAAAGGGTGGTAGAGGCAGAAACCCTCAACTCATTTAAAACGTACTTGGATGAGCACTTGAAATGCCGTGACCTACAGGGCTACGGATGAAGTGCTGGAATGTGGGATTAAGCGGGATAGGTCTTTTTCGGCCTGCACGGTGGGCTGAATGGCCTTCTGTGCCGTAACTTTCTATGATTCTATGAGAATATGAGACAATAAGAGGTTAAGAGCAGGTTAAGGAAAGCTGAATGATCAGGATAAGCAAAGCTAATAGGGAGAAAAACAAAAAAACATAAAATACTTCACTATTCCTTTTGATAAGTAGATCAGTAAAAAGAGAACTGTTAAAAGCAGGGTGGGACTCCTGAGAGGAGATAATTGTGAATTTATAGATGATCAAAAATGGCAGAGGTATTTAATAAGTACTTTGCATTGGTGTTTACTAAAGAGAAGAATATAGAGAAAGTGAATCTTGAAGTGGTTGAGAGCAAGATGAGCAATATTATGATGGATAAAAGGAAAATTTTAGAAAGTGAGTTAGGTTAAAGGAAGACAAAGTGTCAAGGCCTAACTGGATGCATCCTAGAATCCTGAGGGAGGAAATTATAGAAATCCTAGAAGTTATATTTCAGGGATTAAATGGGGAGAGGACTCACTGTGAGCAATGTGGCAGGTGATCTTCATTAAATTTGGAAAGGCCAATTGGTCCTTTATGCATATGAATTAGGTTAACTACAAAAGAAGGTTTTGAGTCACTGGAAAAAATAAATGCTTAATTATTATACCTCAGCCTATCTGCTGCTATAACCCTCATCTATACTTTCGTTACCTCCAGACTCAACTATTCTAATGCTCTACTGGCCTGCCTCCCTCGAATTTAAAATTCTCATCCTGGTGTTCAAATCCCTACTCCTGTTCCTATGTTCCTTCCTATATTCCCTCCACGGCCTCGCCCCTCCCTATCTCTGTAATCTCTTCCAGCCTGACACCTTCAGAGAACTCTGTGTTCCTCCAATTCTGGCCTCGTGCATCCCCGATTTCCTTCACCTGGTCATTGGCAACCATGCCTTCAGCTGTCTAGACCCTAAGCTCTGGATTTCTCTCCCAAAACCGCTCCACTTCTCTCCCTCTCCTCCTTTACGACACTCCTTAAAACCTATCTGTTTGACCAAGCTTTTGGTTACCTGTTCTAATACCACATGTGGCTCAGCATCAAATTTTGTCTGATAACATTCCTGTGAAGCATTTTACTAGGTCAAAGGCGTTATATAAATGTAAGTAGTTGTTGTTAGCTGTACAATATTGGTCTAGGTTGGGTGAAACTCGAGAAAAGGTTAGTCATATTAAACATAATTATACTTTTAGATAAAAGTTGGTTCTTATGGTTATAGGTGGGAAACAAAATTGCAAGCTTGAGACATTGTAATATAGCAGAAAGATTACAGCCAACGCAACATGTGACCTGAAGGGCAAACATATAGGTGATGCATACAATAACATTACCAGGTTTCAATGCAACGATTTAACTGCTTTCTACACCATCTGGTAGCGCATAGCTGTATCTGCCATATATACAAACAGGGTAGATTCAAATTCAGATAAGAGAATTACTTTTCAGCTGATAAATATTTGGTTAACAGCTACATAACTGTTGTCATGGTTGTTGAGTACGCAGAAGCTTCCACAGAACTTGATTTTTTTTTAAAATACCAACTTTACTTGTGGGATTTACTAGGAAATCACAGACTGTTATATGTTATATACCATTTTATATCAACAACAACTTGCATTTATAAAGAGCCTTTAACGTAGTAAAACATCCCAAGGCACTTCACAGGAGCATTCTCAAACAAAATTTGACAAGAAGCTGCGTGCTTTTTATGCAGTTATCATCTAGATCAGAAATTACAATACTACAGGAAGCAGCAGCACAAGCAGTAATTTCATGTAATCATTGGGTTTTCTGGCCAGTTTTACAACATAATATCCAAATGACATAGTTTAAGACTCCCAGGTTATAATGACAATTTATTTTCACACTTCTGTTTTCAAGGCTATAGTTTCCTCAGAAATAACCCTCTCCTTCAAAAAAAATGGGCACAAGCAACCATTTGTTTTAAGTTGGAGGTACATATGCCTTACTTGGTAAGGTGCCACATTCCAATTACAAAAACCTAAAAAGAGAACAGTAATTTTGCAGACTAACAAGAAAACAAGCTTTATGAATCAGATCTTCCCATCGTTTGCTATCAAGCAGCAGATGCACGACAGGCATGCAGGCAGTGATTAATTTCAAAACCTATTTTTATTATCTGGCCTAGGCTTATATATTACATAAAAACCACTGCTGCATCAGCCAGTTAGTTACACTGACCACAAATGATCATTGCTGCAATTGAAACTCTATGTAACTACTATGCTCCAGTTTCATCATGCAACTAAAGAAATAGTAGCTAATGCAGAAAGTCCACATTTACAATGGAACAGCTAAGAAAACATGTGCAGTAACAGATGGAATTAAGTTAAAATACTGTAATGCCAGTTTGTAGAGTGCATGGAAAATACACATACATGACTTCAAAACCACAATACAGATATTTTTATTTTAGTGAAACCAGCACTAGAAATGGTTAGAAACACTGAAAACTTTAGTACTAATCAAACTATAAAACAACTTTAGAAGCATAACAAATCAAACAAAATACACCCCCACTGAGTTTAAGAAACAAGAGTAGTGATAATTATTAAGCATGCAATGGAAGAGATTTGGAAAGTGCAATGTATAGCCAGTGATTAGTCTTTCAAAAAGAAATGGAAGTGGCACACTTACAGTGCTACCTGCCTGGGTCCTGAAGTTTACTAGTTTCCTAACCCATCTAGACAGATTAGCAGGATGGGAGAAGGGTAGGCACAAACCATCCACCAGATGACAATGCTACACAGTGTAGATACCAGCATAGCTAGGAGCCATCTAGAAGGGGAAAAAAGATGAACAAAAAATGCAAATGGAAGAGCAGAAAATTTAAGCTAAAATGCTGTTGGCAAAGTAACTGCTGTAAAGCTATTATTTTTGGAGCAAAAATGTAAGCCAGGTGCCATGCAAAATGTGGATATTCATTTCTATAAGAGTATAGAACATTTGATCATCTGGAGAGATGTTACTTAGTCTTTGACAACATCAACCTCCACATACAAATTAGGAACTTCCATTTCATGGCCCAGGGAGGGAGGGTATGAACTTTGATAAGCCCAATGGCCTTTTCTCATCATTGACTTAAGTTCTTAAGAATCACCTAAGATCAATGGCATGTGTGATTCAGGTAACCTTCTCCCAATCTGCTGTGTAAGACTTCAGTCTGGGTTGCTCCCCTAGTTCTTAGGCTGCAGAAATTAGTCCCAAGATGAACATTTTGTACACTGGCCCAAATAGCAGTCACTACAAGAGCATTACAGAGGATTTACAGCATAGAAACAGGCCATTCGGCCATCAGGACTATGCTGGTATTTATGTTCCATGAGCCTCCGCCCACCCTACTTCATCTAACCCCATCAGCACAACCTTCTATCCTTTTCTCCTCATGTACTTATCTAGCTTCCCCTTAAATGTATCTATTTTATTCGCCTCAATTACACCATGTTTCACATTCTAGGTAAAGAAGTTTCTCCTAAATTCCTTATTGGATTTATTTGTGACTATCTTATATTTATGGCCCCTTGTTTTAGACTCCCGAAACAACAACTTGCATATATAGCACTGTTAACGTAGTAAAATGTCACAAGGGACTTCACAGGAGCGTTATCAGACAAAATTTGACACCGAGCCACATAAGGAGATATTAGGACAGGTGACCAAAAGCTTGGTTAAAGAGGTAGGTTTTAAGAAGCACCTTAAGAAGGAGAGGTAGAGGGGTTTAGGGAGAGAATTCTAGAGCTTAGGGCCTAGGCAGTTGAAGGCACACCCGCCACTGGAGGAGCAATGGAAATCGGGGATGTGCAAAAGGCCAGGACTGAAGGAGCGCAGAGACCTCGGTGGGTTATAGGGCTGGAGGAGGTTACAGAGATGGGGAGGGACGAGGCCATGGAGGGATTTGAAAACAAGGATGAGATTTGGAGGAGTGAGGCCTTGGTGAGATTTGTAAACAAGGATGAGAATTTTAAAATTGAGGCGTTGCTGGAACGGGAGCCAATGTAGGTCAGCCAGCACAGGGGTAATGGGTGAATGGGTCTTGGTGCGAGTTAGGATATGGGCAGCAGAGTTTTGGATGAGCTCAAGTTTACGGAAGGTGCAAGGTGGGAGGTCAGCCAAGAGAGCATTGGAATAGTTGAGACTGGAGGTAGCAAAGTCATGGATGAGGGCTTCAGATGCATTTGAGCTAAACTGGGGCAGAGATGGGTGAGGCTTCAATCGGAAACATTTTTTCTACATCTACCCTATCAAACCCCTTCATAATTTTAAAGATGACTATTAGGTCAACCCTCAGCTGTCTCTTTTCTAGAGAAAAGAGCCCCAGCTTGTTCAGTCTTTCCTGACAGTTATAACCTCTCCGTTCTGGTATCATCCTTGTAAATCTTTTTTTGCACCTTCTCCAGTGCCTCTATATCCCTTTTTGTAATATGGAGACCAGAACTATTCACAGTACTCGAAGTGTGGTTTAAATAAGATTCTATACAATTTTAAACATTACTACGTACATAACGAGTTCTGTGACTAACTTTCCCCGGTGGTTCTACCCTGCCAAGGAGCAACTTAAGGAGCTGTGCTTTACTACCTAATTTCTGATCTTTATTTGGTATTGAATTATCTGAAGTTTCATTTCCAAATGAAACAAATAACTGCCTGGATTGGCCAAATATTTAATTTGTTCCATTGAAAGGAAGTACTGCTGAGTAGATCTGTATACTATGTAAATGAAATGAGGGTGGATAAAACTTCACTGTCATGACATCCTATGACAAACTATAATTTTTGGCAAGAAAGACAAATTATACACAAGAACTTTCCTATCCAAATGTGAAACAAGGCAGCTGGTAAAGCGATGAATGAGTGGAAGAACCGGAGTTTACAAGAACCTATATGTTCAAAAGTTAATTTGCTCAAATTCAAATCCCAAGTAGTAATAACCTGAGGAATGAAATGCTTTACTTTACAGAAATTTTTCATGAATGAGGTAGGAACTGGGTGCTCTCCAACCAAGCTCAAAATAGCAGCAATATGGATTCTCATTAGCCTCAGAGAGCATGCGATAGGCCAGCATTTGTACATATAACCAAACTGTTGGCAGGTCACTTTCCAACAGCACAAGCGGCGATCCTAGCACCAATGGGAGTATTGCCTCCATTTATAAATATTCCTTGTAGATGCTTTCCTAAATGCCAATAACGTAAATCACAAATTTCTGGAACTTCTGCTCCTCTGAGCTAGTTTCCTCTTAAAGAGTCATCAGTTAGAGGAATGGGGGTTTGTGGCTAGAGAGAAAGTGAGAAAAAAAAGTGATACCAAATTGGATTGTGCATCCAAGTCATTAGATCCTCCCTGTAGAGGATCCAGATAGCCTAATCAATGCATGGTCTGAGATCTAAACCCTGCTCAGCCAATAATGGGCCACAAGAATCACCACTGTTTCACTTCTTTAAGACTTCTAAGTAATGTGTGCTACAAGGGGGGAAACACAGACACACAGAAAATTCCCCTGCCTGGAGATGATCACGCCATTGAGAGCTACTACCTGGTAATCTCAGATCCTACAACAAATCTGTCATCTCTTAGACCTAGTGGCCACTTTTGGAATGATCACTGGATAACCTATATTTTGAAAATCCAACGATTGCCTTCAAATAGATGGTCCTTCAGCAGAACACTGCCTTACCCGTGGACATCCATCATTTGATTTGGCATCCCTGCAAGGTAATGGATCTGTGAAATTCACCAGATGTCAAGGCCAGATTCCCACAACATTGAGGCAAAGTGCTGGCAGCAGAATCCCACCTGTAGATTCAGATCAGAATTCATACCTGCACAGGTGTGTTGCAAACCTGCTTCATCAAGAGAGTTCACAGCCAACCTCACAGTTTGAGGCTGTACTGGCATCATATAGGGGCCCTTTACTCCCAGGGTCCAACCTCCTCCAGGTGGTCTCTTAACTCTGCAAGGCTTTTGCTGATGGATGTATGCGTGACCCAGAAGACTGCAATGCTTTCTTCTTGCTGTACAAGCAGACATGAAATGCGGCTCAGCAGGGAAGTGTTTTTTTTTGCAAAACTCGAACCAGAGTTACTTCTGTGCCTGGAGGAATCATGCTTTAATATACTGTAGCCATATTGATTCTTACAACTCATCTGGTAGAAGGCGAACGATATTTGATCAGGTGTCATATTTCTCCATTTTCACAGATCTTTTTTGACAGTGACGACATGTCAGTCATTGGAAAAAAACACAGCACATTAAAAACTGAAGCCAAAACAGTCTCTTGCTGCCAGTATTAACCAAGCTAAGGCTCGGCAGGCCAAGACCATTCAAGATTCCGCCAGAGACTTTTTGTGAAGTGTTACCAGAGTCTTGCACAAAGTAACTTAACTACGAAAAAAAGCCAAAGTAGATTGTAGGAGGACTTTAGCCTTAACTGCACTTATTCAGATATATGCAAGAATAAAGGTCCAAGGAACAGCTCAGAATAAATACAGAAGGGAAACAGGTAACCTGATGCACATATGGTGCAAAGTCTTTAAAGGAGTAATCTTCCTCAAGCAATTTTTGCCCAATGAGATGAAAATTCCTATTTGTATGAGAGGCTCAACAGATTAATCTAAATTTCAAATCTTGCCTCCATAATTGCACTTCAGAAGTAATCATATGTGAAGCACTTTGGGATATTTGTGAGATGTGATAAAGCTACATAAATGCACGTTTTTAATTGATTTGAGTAGCTAATTATAACATACTTCATTTTCTCAAATTCAAACATTACTGAAACTTGAGAAAAACTGTTCAAACAAATGACTTTGTAAATCACATACAATATTTTAAAATTTAGGTACAAGATACATAATTGAAAATCAACACTAATTGAGAATGCTTCTCAAGAGTTCAAAAGGGTTGTAGTTAAAAAGTCAAAAAAAACATCGGCCTCCCAATTAGATTTGTAGACTGGAGTCCCAGGGCTAACAGGCTTTTCACTAGGTTATGAAGATGGTAAGAACTTTGCAGTGAAGAGAGTCCCTTTTCTCCTCCCTTTACAACAAAGTCACCTCGTGTGTTGTCTAGAGAAACAGTAACAAGTCAGAGAGAAGCCCAATACCCAGATACCCCTGTCCTGAAGAGCCAAAGGAGATTACATGGGGACCAAATTATTCATCTACAGAAAACTCTTTGGGGGGAGGGTAGAGTAGGAAGAAATTAGTTATAATTTTTTTTAAATATTGATTTTCATTTATCCAGGTTAGAAATTAGTCCACAGACTGAAAGAAAATAAAACAATGCCAGTATAGTTGTACAGCATGGTTTACCATGATACATATTGATATTTCAGCATTACCCATGCTTACTTTTTTGACTGCCTGATTGAAGTGTGCATTTTTCCTTTGCATTACAGGTTAAAATGCTGACATCTCCTACATCAAGGGGGTGTGGCAAAGGGACTTTCCAGGCTTCCACCCAATCTACCTCCTAATCGGCCCAACGGAATCTACATAGGTTCCATTATGTACCTTTAAAGGCCTCTAAATGCAGCAAGTAGTTCAGATGGGATGACTGCTCCTTTGGCACCTGCAGAGTCTAAATGGCATCTGTGGAGACGTTCTTGGACCTCCTGCACTGCATCGAAGTGACGTAACGCTGCTCCGACTTTCCAAGCATTCATTGGGACGGTGCTGCTGATGGATCTTTTGCCCATTTCAAGTATGTTAATGACTCCATCCTTGTAATTTGGGATACAGTCTACAGCAGGATCTATGGTGGCCAGGACTTCCACTCCACCGCACATCCGCTGGCAGAGCACGTCTCCTGGAATTTTGAGGCCATAATATTTTGTTGTTCATAGGTTGACATGTCTTTTTTTTTTGGAGTACTGTTTAAAATGTTTGCTTTACTTTCTAGAAGGGCTGTCTGTGTCTCCTATCGAGGTCATGTGCAGAAGCTATTTCAAGAGGGATGAGCCACCTCTAACAAGCTAAAGAAGGCTCCTTGTCTTGCTTCACAGGTGTAAGTTCCCATGTCTTTGAACTCTATATCTGAATGGCAGCTTTATTTAATTGTGAAAGCTACCTTTAATCTTCCCATATTTCAATTCTTGTTTCAAAGCAGAATGTGGGTATGTATAATTGTTGCCTTGCATCTAGCTCGTTAGTCAAGTTCAGCTTTATCAGGTAATTGGGCCCCAGTGGATAAGTGAAATATCCACTTTCATGTAAAACAACAAGGAACCAAGTCCAAATTAAGTGTTACCTTCACGATAGTTTATTATTTTGGAAAAGGGACTGCAAGTTCAATTAAAGTTTCAATCCAAAACTGCTGTGTTCTTTGGAGTAACTGCAACAATTTGCTGTGACTGCTTGCTTCTGTAAATCACTATCTGAATAAATCAGTTTGAAAATTTCTGTTACAAAAGTGTTTGGTGTGACTATATCAGTAGTCTTCTGCAGTGATATGCACATAGTGAAAACAATACTCTATAATCCAGAGACAAAGTGGTTCATGGTGTATAAATTAATCTGGGATGCGTGCCCTGAGCAAACAAAGTTTTTAATCTTCGTTGGGCACAGAAAAGGTATCTGAAGAAGCCAGAATCTTAACAGTTACCTCCAGGTGGAGGGAGTGGTTGGTGCATTGCTTAAATACACTGCCCCATCACCTCCAATACCGCTGTTTAAATCAAGCCACACCATAGGACGAAAAGTTCCCTTCAAAACAAATTCATAAGGATCCCAAATCAAATATTTTGGGACATTTCAACTCTCCTCCTATGAGGAGTGAGTCCACAGCACGAAGCTGTCCACATTTCAGTTCTAACTGGCACTTAATTGAATCTCACAAGGACACTGATAATAATTATATTGGTGCATAATCAGTATCATTGAAACTGGTATTACTAGCCTGGGAGTGAAAAAAAATTCAGTTCCTTAGCACTGACAAAATTGTTCCTTTGGGTTGGTTATACCTTCCACGCAGGACCAATAGAGCTGCAGGTAGAAATCTGGACTCCCAACCCAAATAGTGTGAAATTTTAACCACGTTCACTGTTGGACATTCCTGCCCTCACTGTGCTTTGCAGTTCTCGGTGAGGCTACTTAGACGGAGCTTATTATATGGCAGCATAGCTGTCTTTCTTGGATAGAAATAATTCAGCAAAGAAGCCAAAACTTCTGTTGGTTAACTATAGAACTTGTATTAGTTAAGGAGAAATGCTGTCCCACACACTGGACTGATTTAGAAAGAATGGTGCCAGAAAGCAGCAAAGGTTGGGGTGGGGGGGTGGGAAGAGAAAGCAGGGGAATATCATTATTACAATTTACATGATCATGATGACAACACACAAACAGGCAGAAAATTAAGTTCAAGCTGGGATGAAAATGGTCAAAACACCTGATTTCACTCCAAGCTTCATGACAGCAGCCACTGTTGGTCAACTCCTGAGCCTCACTGGCCACAGCACCGATCCTGGTTTTCAATGGTCTACTGGCTGCCTTAAAGAAAGCAACTTCACCATGGGTTAGAACCACTAAAGGGCATTTTGCAAAGCTGGAGCTTGGAAAAAGCAGAAAGAACTTGGAAGTCAAATGATGGCACCACAACAAAAAAATCTATTGCCAAAGTACGCCGAGCAGTTGGATACTTTTGAAATTAAAAAAAATTAAAACATACACGCACCCCATATACTATTTCATATACCTTAAAGAATAAGAACTTTTAGCAACAGGGAAAGGCCCTTAGGTCCAACACGCCCATCCTTTCTGATAAATCAACTCCACTTATTCCATCATATCCCTTAATCCTCTCTCTCTCTACAAATGCATATAATTGCCTCGTGAACCCATTTCAACTGTCCATTTCAGTGGTTGCCCCTGGTAACGTATGCCACAAATGTACTATCTTTTGAACAAAGAGATGCTGCTGGGTTCCTATCTTATTCCTAATTTTTAAATTTAAAGCTACTAGTACACACAAGATTCATGTCTGAGTATCCATATCATTAGCTTGTCAATTTCATCTATAGACCTTCAAGCAATTTAACATGATGCCCAAGTATTTTTGCAAATTAATTTTAAAGTGTTCTTTTTTTCTCCACCCCCTCCCCCCCACCCCACACCAAAAGTAATTTGGATTAGGTTACTGTAGTAAGTCATTCTATTTCTTACTTCTAAAATCATGTACATTTAAATTAAGCTTCAGTATGCTTAGAGATCTGGTTCATTCAAACAAGCTCAGGGTTCCAGGCAAAAAAAGTATTCATTGCCCACAAAGATCGGTAAGCCTTTAATAACTGACCTACAAGTTCTATAATAGTGTATAACAAACAACAAAAACATAAATCCCAAATTTGAAAATAGTGCATTTCTCTCCCACACATTTTCTCCCTTACTTTCTTGAAGGCGTTAGCTCATGCTGGAGTATGGTTAACACCAGCAGTCACTTTCCAGTAACTTGTTCAAGTGGTAGTCTTTGACTTGTAAGCCTAAGCAGCAAGCTTTAGAAGGTTATTCATCCACAAAGCCCATCATCCTAATCCTTTCCTCACTCAATATTTACACACATACATTTTCCATCAGAATCACTGGTTAGTGCTCAGGTGCAGAACCTTGGTTGATTTTCCTCCCTCTGGTCCAGGGAAATTGTAATGCTCCCTGCTACCGCAGTGGAGATCAACTAAATTAGTAAAGGCAGGGATTGAAACAGGGACCTTCCTGGTCTATATTGCTGAGTTCCACTCTAGGCACATTAATACATTTTACTAATAGACATTGGGGCAGTTCTTGTAAGTGATCTCTGAAATGACACCCAAAAAAGAAACCTTTATGACCAAATTATTTTAAATTAGTTCTGTGCACTTTTATAAGGTTAACTGAACACATGCTTTTACTTTAGCTGGAGATTGGTCACAAAGGCATTGCTAAATGTGTACCTATAACATCAGAGGATTTTCTTTTAGCAACTTCATGAGTTTTCCCCCCCAAAAATAAATAATGCCATGTTGGTAGAGTAAATTCATTATGGGATA
Organism: Heptranchias perlo; assembly: GCF_035084215.1. Lineage (NCBI taxonomy): Eukaryota > Metazoa > Chordata > Chondrichthyes > Hexanchiformes > Hexanchidae > Heptranchias > Heptranchias perlo. Next base: position 79,217,412 of record NC_090328.1, read on the forward strand.
CTTTCATCATCAAGAGCACCATTTCAAATGCTGGTTCTGGAAGGATGAGAAAATGATCAGGTCAATAAAGTTGATTTAAGATCACTGCAAGATCATTTTCTCTTGTATCATTCCCCTAAATTGATCAATGGGTATATACATCATGAGGCACAATACTGAGTCATAGCGATCAAGATAATTCCAAGTTTGATTCATGGCTGTAGTGGATCTCAGTGAGTCTTGATTTTCAACACAATAAAAATGGAGGAAGGAAGAGCATGTAGGACAAGATGCTCGGAGCTTAGAAGAAACAATCAAAGTTCAGAGGAGCACTGACCACAGTAGTATTGATAAAATAGAAACAAGAAAGGTTGCAATGAGAAAAGAGAGAGATAGGCTGGAAATAAGGGAAGGATGCCATGAAATGGTGGCTTGCCAACTGGTGTGCAGTGTTAGCAACCTACATACAGGTTATAGATGTGCCGCTCAGTTTAAGCCCCTCAAATATAGCGAAGATTCACTAGATGACCAAAGTTAAGGCATTACAGTTATGAAGAGAGACTTGAGAAGCAAGGGGTTTTTTTTCCCCCCATTAGGGCTGAGGTGGTCAAGATTATAAGTAAAATGCCAATCAGTGGAAACAATCTGTTGCTGAGGCAGCAACAAGAGGACACAAATTTAAGATAAAAAGAATTAAAGAGAGGGTTAGAGAATTTTTTTTTCCAAACACAGTAGTTAGAATATGAACATATGCCACAAACTATTGCTGAAGCAGAGCCCATAAATTTCTTTTAAGGGGAATTAGATAGCTGCTTGAAAAAAAAAGATTGGACTGTATATGGTGAGTAAGCAGAAGGGTAGGATTATACTCGGCGACTAATAGAGGAAAAACACAGACACACTTGATGGGCTGCACAGCCTGCTTCTGTGCTATAACATCGTGATTTAGCTGTTTGCAGTGGGTTGTTATAACTAGCTTCAATGTCCTGCAAGGGGAGGGGACGGGACAGGAAAAAGAAAAAAGGGAATATAGAGCCAGGGCTCCTGCTCCAAATCACTATCTAGTAATGCCAGCTTGTGTGGGCTACAGGTAAGGATAGGATCATGTTCAGATGTAATGCCCATCGTTCATTAGTCTGTCAACATGTACTGTTTACGCTAACTTACGAACACAGTGATACTTAGAAAAGCATCAGATTGCTGTCAGCATCCATTCACCTGCACCCCAGCATAAGTTATTCCCTTCAGGAGGACGACATAGGGAAAGAGGAAGGGGAGAAGACACGGTACCATACTTTTAAAAAAAAGATTAAACACAGAATTCCTATGCCGGATACATTTCTAGCAATTCTGATAGAACATTAAAACTTCATGTTTCAGCAACATTATGTGCAGCAAACCTAACCAATGTAACACAAGACATTAAGCCATCTGCAGGAAAGTTTGCACTACTATTAACAGCAGTCACACATGCACCGAAGCATCAATTCATGCATCGTATTAATGCTAAAATGGAAATACCCATTTTCTACTTACATGCTATCAATCTAGGCTCATTTTGAAACCAGTCCCTGAGGTGGAAGGGCAGTGTGCTAACCTATGGCACTACCCAATCTCTGGGTTTATGGCTTTTGCACCAAAGATTAATTTTATTGTATCTTAAGCTGCATTCTTTTTTATTCCAACTGAGCACAAATTACATGATTGTCATAAGGTTTCTTCTAAATGAGGGGCAACATTCAGATCAGATTGCACAAAAGAGGCTGCAGCCAAAAATACAATAAAATGGATCCTCAATAACCACAAGCCGAGAGTCTGGGTGTTGCAGTAGGTTAGCACACGGTCCTCCCATCTCAGACTGGATTCATTGTCAGCCCAAAGTGATGGGATGAAAGTTTCCTCCTATGGTTGGTTTAAGGGCCACATGAAATGAATTTGGGCAAGTCTCAACCCAGTTCTCAACAAGTGTGATCCCAACACGAAACTGCTCAGCCAACTTGGCACTCATTTGAGAGGCCACACTAATGACTGGTGTGGGATACAGAGCTATCCATTGTGCAATAGGGATTGCTCTTGAGGTTGGCATTAAGGCACATTACTGGGCTCAGGAAAGGAAGCTTTGCTCTGCAGCTAGTTGTGCTATTCTTGACCCAGGCGTACATAATGCAGACACTGGCGACATGATTTCAACCCCTAGCCGGGAAGGGAGCCGGGGGGGGGGGGTGGTGGTGTCAAATTGTGGACGGAAAACCCCGGAGTACGGGTTTATCTCTTTTTGTCGGTTTGCCAACCGACTGACAGGCTGGTCTTAGTCCGACAGGAGAACAGCCAGGGAGAGGAGAGGACATGTTCAGGTAAATCTTTGATTGTATGGACATGGGTGGGCACTTGGGCAGGGAGGGGTTCAGTCAACTTACCTGCAGTTTTAGGCCTTCTCGCCTCCTTTCGCGTGGTGTGAGGGAGGAGGCCCGGAAATCCTGGCCCTCAGGGGTTGTAATTGCAAATCCTGCAAAAATGGAGACCCACAACCTCCTCGAAAGGTTTCAGTCACCAACCCGCCTCCTGGGAGCGGGTTGGTCGTTCGCCCCGGTGAAAACCGGAAATGGGCGGGTCTGAAATGGTTGCAATTTTGAATGCCCCCCCGCCCCCAACCCACCCGTTTTTCAATGTTAAAATCATGCCCTGGGTATCTGAAATAGCAATATGCTCCACTTTCCAGAAACAACATCCCTTATCTGGATAAAGAACAAAAATGTATCTAAAATGTAAAAACCCAAACCTTTCCACAGCATTTCTTGCATACAAGTCATCAGATGCAAATACCTATTTATGACAGCACTACCGTTCCTAAAGGTACTCACTTTATTGAGCCAGTAGTTGCAGCTCTAGCTGGTCTTCTACTCTTCAAGACCCTAAGTTTATCCCCTTGGGTCATTTCATTTTTATTAGGGTAGTGATCATTGTTATCGTTATCATTGTACTGTGGAGAAAAGAGAATTAGCAAATTTTCCAAAATACACTAAATCAATACGTAGGATCACAACGGTTACAAATATAAAAGGACCTGAAGATCACAACAACACAGATGAGGTCAGTTTTACATCCTGTTTATATTGTGCATGTTTACTTCAAAGTAATTGTCTGTCTTTGTTTTGGCATTTTGAATCTACATAGTTTAAATTGCAGGGTGGATTCCAGAGTAATGGCAGCAATTAACACAGTTTTATTTGTGGTATGAAAAAAATTCTAAGTTGGTGACTTAAGCCTGTGCTAGCTCAGCCCTACTTTTTAGAACTCCCTGTCTAAACCCCAACCATCTCTCCAAGTACCTTTAAAAAATCTTCTCAAAACCCATGTTTTTGGTCAAGCTTTTGGTAACTTCTCCTAATCTTACCATGTTCGGCATCTACTCCTTTATTTTTTCTTTTATTCTTCTTTCCTCCCCTTCCTCTGTAGAGCACCTTGGAACATTTTCCAATTTGAAAAAGGTCCTATATAAATGCAAGTTGCCATGTTGGCATTTCAGACCCAAGTCACTACTGCCACATTACAAAGATATAAAGGAAATGCAGCACAAGGGCTTTTTATTAACGTGTGAAAGGAGGTCAGTCACACATCAATTAAATAATATTCCATTCAATAATTTGCTTTTCTGTAGTTTCTCTGAGCTACACATCATACTACAGCTAAGTGGGCAGGAACGCAGACAACTTGCTTCAGGCCTTCAAAAATGCATTCTTAACTGAGCTCGAAGAGGAACGCAAGAACTGCCTCAGACGCCTTTCTCCCCACCTCCAAATTAGTTAACCTGCATAGAACTTAAGAACTTTCTGTATGTGGAGCAGGGAAATCATGGGTATGAACCCACCTCCAACTACTTCACGACACAGCTAGCTGGCACCATCTTTTTCAATGCATTCTGGAACTGGCCGTTCACATGAGGTGATGTGAAATTAAATTGCAACTGAGCAACAGATGAATGCCACATCTATTGGAATATATATGAAATAGTAAATAGAAAAACTACTATGGGTTGGAAAGTACAGAGGTGGTACTAAATCAAAGATCTAATAATAACAACTCTAAATCAGTAGCCAACATTTTAGAATTGGGGTTTAAATTAATTAGAACATTTTAATCCAAAATTCCTGCTCTAATTTTCAATATGGAACAGAACCACCTCTGGCAGTTTCCTCACATCTGTTGGTGGAGGGTTCGGTATTAATCCATCCGCTGCGGCCACCATAAATATGACCAAAAACAGAGCAATATAAATAAGTTAACACTTGAGGGAAGATCCTTACAGCTCATTTATGTTTCTTTAATGAGACCCCGCTTTCTTATTCCTGGACAACTCATACCATTTTTATCCCAACAATGATCCTTCATACAGCATTTTTTAAAAAAATGCAGCTATCAGACACTGTCCCTTTTTAAGCATTTTTTAAAATTGGATTTTTCAGCCACTAATTTTACCATTCAGAATTCTGTTTATAATGTATTACTTGGCATCATTGCTTGCAATTTTTTGCATCACACCAATGTCAAAACATTCACAATAAGGCCATGGTATTGAAATAGTAGCAAGGTAACCAGTAAAGGATGATCATGCATCACAGTGCTGCAGTTCAATACTTAAAAATAACTCAGATGCCCTGTCGTATAACAGCTAGTGATTATGAAGTAATAATCAGAATCGTTCAGATTCATAATTCTCATCTGAAACCAGATTAAATTGCAGCCTTGTACACTCCTGAAGTATTCTACATATTGAGATATGCACACACATGCACACTGTAAGCTGCATAAGGTGCTTATATTCAGTTTTTGCCCTGTTTATTTTGTACCAAAAATGGCCATCTTTTAAATATCTAACAGAAAAAAAAAATCAATATCTACCTTGTTTCTGTCAACCAGAATGTAGAGTTCACAAAAGATTTACAGTTGAAAAATGCTATTCAGCCCATTTTGGTTCAAGCATCTAGAAAGCCCCTACAGTCCTCGACTGCAGCACCTAAATGATACTAGGGATTTTGCCTCCGCTGCTCTATCCAGGAGTCCAATCCAAGTATTGAGCACTGTGGGCTCGATATTAAGAAGAGGCGGGTTGGCAGCGTGGGTGGTGGGGGGGGTCGACTGGGTAACCCAGTGAAATCCGTCCGTTCCCCACGCGATCGCAGCCTAATTGAAGGCACTTACCTTGGCTTCCGGGTTTCGCGCTGGAAAACTGCGCAGCGGGCAGACCGCGCAGCCGCATCATAGGCTGTCAGCTGGAGGAGCCCTGACTGACTAATGCTGCAGAAAGGAGCCAAAATTACAGCATGGAGCAGCCCAGTGGGAAGGCTGCTCCCAGGTTTAATGATGCCTCACTCCAGGTCCTACTGGATGGGGTGAGGAGGAGGAGGACAGAGATCTTCCTGCACCAAGTCCTGTTCACCAGTCACTCCTGTCCTTACTGAGCTACACATTTCTCCCGGTCCCCCAAATGCCTCCAATTTAAAATTCTCAACCTCATATTTAAATCCCTTTATGACCTCACGTGTCCCTTTCTCCGCAACCTCCTCTAGAACTATCTGTTCCTCTGACTCTGGCCTCCAGCGTCTCCACTCCCTTTACCCCACTATTGGCAGCAATGCCTTCAGCTATCTGCACCCCATGCTCTGGAGTTCCCTTCCTAAATCCCTCTGCCTCTCCACCTACCTCTCCTACTTTAAATCCCTCCTTAAAACCCACCTCTATGATCATGCTTTTGAGTCTCCCCCCTCCTAGTATCTCCTTCGTCGGCTCACCGTCCATTTTTTTCTAATTACGCCTCTGTGAAACACCGTGGGACATTTTTCTACATTATAAGCACAATATAAATGCAAATCATTGCTGTTTTGGCAATATAGTTCAACCACTGGCGTCATTGATTGCAGCTCAGCACTGAGTGGACATATCTCTTATGCCCCCTGTAGGCAGCTACCAGGAAATATCAGTGACAGCCAGGCATAACACTACCCCACTGAGACACATTGCATTTTTTTTTTGCTTAGAGCATCTCCCCACTCAATGTGACTAAAATTGAGAACTTTGAGCAGGAGCTGAGTTTGTGGCAACCCTTTGCTCCATGGTGCTGAGCTTTTGTGAGCTAATGCTAAATGCTACATGGGTCCAAGCATTAAAATATATTTCCCAATCCTTTTAAAACTAGCCAAGTCAATTATGAGTTTAAGCAAGCAGGTACCTGTGCAACCTGTGAACAATACCTTAATTTAATATTACCTCCTTGCAAATTGACTACCACGTAATTATCGAAAAGTTCCCAAAACACAAAAAAAATTGTAAACGAAAGATGTAAAAATCATCGTGTAGTAGCTGCCCTCCAAATTCACTTCCAATCTATATCTAAGGTTAGCATGTTCTAAATGGACTAGACAGACTAGATGCAGGGAGGATGTTCCCAATGGCTGGGGAGTCCAGAACCAGGGGTCACGGTCTCAGGATACAGGGTAATCCATTTAGAACAGAGATGAGGAGAAATTTCTTCACTCAAAGGGTGGTGAACCTGTGGAATTCTCTACCACAGAAGGCATTGGGGGCCAAGACGTAAAATATATTCAAGGAGATAGATATATTTCTTAATGCTAAAAGGATCAAGGGATATGGGGAAAAAGCGGGAACAGGGTACTGAGTTAGACGATCAGCCATGATCACTTTGAATGGTAGAGCAGGCCCGAAGGCCGAATGGCCTACTCTTGCTCCTATTTTCTACGTTTCTAAATCTCCAAGCTTTGCTCCCAATACACCTTGCTTTTGGTAGACCTGCAGGGTGCTGGTAGAGCTCCCAAACAGGCAACTTCACCATAATCTCAGAAAAAAGCACAGACATTTACAAAGTTTAGAAAAAATTGTTAACTAGTATGGAGGGTTTTTTTTGACATTTTTAGGACAATATCACTGTAGAGTATTATCCTTGAATAACCATTTCTGTGATATGCAGTGAAACAGAAGAACATGATTAATGCTATCCAAAATTGGAGGAAATTGTTCCAACACTTCACTTACCATGTGACTTTCTTGCTCGTCACTCAACTGGTTTTGATTATCATTAATGGAAATATCGTCAACCCCAGAAAGGATCCTCGTAACGCCAACCTTGTCCTTTCCATTCTGTTGTTCTTTTAATTTTGCACGGAAAAGGTCGCCCTGGGCCCATAGATTCACTTGTTTCCTGCCAAGCATAATACAAACAATATAATGGAGATAAGAATGAGAAAGGCCTTTAATCCCTTCTATCAGCCTTGTTTTGGAACCTACCCAGAACATTCTCATCTTTCTCCTGCCAAGGTGCTAAACCTGCAATTCCTCTACTCTCCACTAAATCAGGAACCAACCCACTTCTTTATTCACAGTTCCATGCATTCATTTGCAGTAAGTTTTACCTGCGGACATTTTGCCATACTTTGATTAGTGCAACTTAATATATCCAATTTGTTATGTACCCCCTTTAGCTTTCAGACTGTTGGCAGGTCCAAGCAAATAGCAGGCTCCTGGGCCACACAGCTCTTTTTTTAAAAAAGAGCTTCTGGTCACACACAAACTTTATAACAGCAATGAAGTTTTTCAAATATCAGTACTTCATTACTGCGGTAACCTGAACTACAAAAACCTAACTTCAGATTAAACAATCTGCTCTGATCACCATCTTCTCTCATCCATTCTCCCTCTCCCCTATTTTTAATTCAGTTTTTCTATCTGATCTAACATGCTTATTCTTTCTTTGTCCCATTTAAGAATTTAAAAACACGGTACTCGTCATATTTTCAAAGTGGAAATAAATTACAAAAAACTTCTATGTTCCCACGCTATGCAACATTGTAATAACATTATTGGTGACATTTAGCTGTTATTTAGAAACAGTAGTCCATAAACATTAAACCAGCGATCATTTGTAGGCTTAGATAAAATATTAATGTATACAAAATTAAATACTGAACAAAATGGTGCTGCCTGTTTGGTATAAACTCAGTAACTTAACAATAACTTCATTTAATCCATTTTTCACTCATCTTTCAAAAAAGCCTCAGTTACGGTGAGCACAAAAGGTCTGAAGAACGCAAACTTGTACACTTTTGTAATCTTGGGCCAGAATTTACCGTAACCGGCGAATGAACAGCACCTGCCGTTTGTTAGGCTTGCCCGTTTAATTTCCATGAGATTTTGCACGGCAAGTTGCTGTAAGTGGGGCATCTGGGACCTATGTGAACAGGGCAAGCAACTATGTATCTCCTTAACAATTCTTCAATTTGATTGGTTAATGAATAGCACAGAGTCAGCACCAGGAAGTGCAAGTTAGAATAGTGAATTCAATGTCAAAAATAGTACAGAAAGCGACAAAGAGTGAGGAAGAAAGATTTGATTGAGAGAGAGAAAAACAACAAAGAAAATGTAAAAAAAATGTAATTTAATTTATAAAAAAATCTCCAACAACAATTAAAAGCTGAAGGAATGAGACTCCACCCTTGTAAAAGTTAATCTTCAGGACCAGAGAGATTGTTTGGCAGTAATTAAGACTTAACACACCATTAAAAAGGGTACTTAGACTGAAATGGACAGGCCCTAATTTCTGTGGCGAGTTTAGTTCGTATCTACCATGCATGTACAGGAACTTCACACCTTTTTCGCATTTAACCTCGCACCTATCCTCACCTGAAGTTGTGCGATTAGCGCTGTTAGCCTCACCTTTATTTTGACAGTAAATTCTGGCCCATTAAGATGACTCAACGAACAGAAGGGGAAAAGTATTTCCATAATGGTCTCATGTCTGCTGCTTTTCAACGTCATCACTTCTTGTCTTGAAGGTAGTGATTCAGGCTAGAGTAAAATACCACAGGTGCTGGATGCTCTCCAGCAGCTCATCCAAGCACACATTTTTCACGTGAACCTGGAACGTGAGCATCAGCAGGCTAGGGAACCAAGGGGGACAATGATGCAGATCCTGATCCTGTTCTCTGGCCATCCACATATTTGTACTTTCCTTGTATGGGATGGGTGGGCATCACGCATCAGGAACGAGAACCCTGGTGATTTTTTCCCCTTCCTACGCTGGTGCACTGAGGACAACTGTATTGCTCCACCACTGTCCAAAGACTATGAGGGAATGTTCCAACTCTGTATGACTTGGTACAATGCCATATAGTACACAACTCTTTAGATCTCCCATGTCAAAAATGCTACCAGGCCTCTGCCACTTTCAGAAGGTATCTGGCAGTTTGTAAGAACAGACCAGTGACTTTGATCTGCTCTCCAACTTCACCCCCCACTTCCTCCAGAAGTGCATTTCCTTTGCTCACCATTAGACCATGTGGCTTATAAACTCTCTGTGGTGATTTGTAGTCACAAACCTGTGTTTCATCACTGAATGCACAAACTCAGAGAACCAACACGTTGCTGATATAAAATTGGCAATGACTATGTGCCAATTTATTTTCCCTGCAGTAATGCAGGATGTAGTTCAAGCAGATATCAGGTATGGGCAAATAACATTTATTAAACTATGTTTAAGATGTTTTGACAAAATTTTCATGCATGGTACTCACTCTTCTAAAAAGTGCTGCTGAGGTCCTATAACTGATCCTGGTCTACATATTCTGATCCAGGCAATGGCTTCCGCTGCTGTTAGTTTGTAGTGCTTCATGATATAACATGCTATTAGGGTACCAGTTCGGCCTAAGCCAGCTATAATAATATTTCAAAAAAGTACACAGTCATTTCCCATGTCTGAAAGATTCAAAATGTAGTAAGATATAGAGTTTTGCTCAAGGGAATTCACTGGAAAACAAAATGCACATTCACCAAACAAAACTAAATACTTGCAGTGTTTCCATTAAAAACCAAGAACAGAATTCCTATTACTGGAAGCAACTAAGCACCTTCCTATTTGTTCCCCAGAAAAAGAGACAAATTTTATACAGAATTTTACTAGCACCTGTAGTAATTTTTGAATTTGAAGATGGCAACCTACTGTTACTAATTACTGGCTTAAAATCCCAAATGCTGAATTTCCAAGCCAGAATACAATCTCTATATAATCTAGAAGTCATCAATAAAAAACGTGATTCATCTCCATTACATTTCTGAAAGATAAAAGCAGGGTTGGGTGGAACCCTACAATGGGCCAGAAGGAGGGTCCCATCTAAAACCTTTTTGTTTCTGATGCTGATGTGTTTTTACATTTTAGATTTTCACATCACAAGTGTTCTTTTTAGCTCTACCACTAGGATAACACTAAATGTTAACACCAGTACTGCAAATGAAAATCAGGAACAATACCTTTACAGTGCACGGCAACAGCACCCTCTGCATTTTCACAGATATTCAAGAACCTTTTGACTATAGTATCACTAGGTGTACTTCCATCAACAAAGAAGAGATCGTAGTGCTCAAAACGAGCATCTGTGAATCGCTTGGCATCATACATTTTCTTGTTTAAGCGGATAATTGTGGTGACATTGTGCTTCCGGAAGTACTGGAAATAGGCCTCTGGAGCATGCAGCGGGTAGCCTGAAAGAAGTGAGAAAGACTTTAGTTCATTTCCAACATTTAGTACACTTTCAGACTCAACACAAAGTTAAACCAAAAATTGCTGAAAATACACAGGTCTGAGTTCTGATGAAGGGTTTACACCCAAAACATTAATTTGTCTTTACTCTTTACACAGGCTGACTGACTTGCTGTGTATTTCTACCATTCGCAATTTTTTTTTCCTTTTGATTTACAAATATAGTAAGAGCTGGTCAGTTTCAGAAATGTCCACCTCGGATCAAACCAGAAATTTCATGCAGAAGAATTAAAAGAACATTAACTAGTTGCCATTTCTTTAAAAAATGATATTTAATGAAGTTTACAGAGGGTGGAGGAGAGGAGATCAGCTAGGAGGGCATTGGAATAGTCAAGTCTGGAGATGACAAAGGCATGGATGAGGGTTTCAGCAGCAGACGGGATGAGGTAGGAGTGGAATACATCATGTTTATTAACACCTGCAGAAAACAACATCTGGCATAAATGGTGTACAAAGTTTTAAAAAACTATTTTAAATACAAAATATGTTATACACCCTTAACAAAATTTAAAAATGGTCAGGCAGGCAAAAAACAATGTTGCGTATAATGGATGTTAGAGGCTGATCTTCATCACATCCGAGATATTTGAGTGTCTTTTTACATTGGCCATTCAGTAGTCATCTCCATGTTTGTAAAATCATATTTGTCAATCAAGCACACTATGGGTGACCACTGATTGCTGACTTGAATACACCAGCTTATCTTCAGATAGCCGTCTAGTTCTTTGAATTTGCAGAATCAGAAATTATCCAATTGTATATGAATTTAAGTCAGAACTTTTATTTGGTGGGGTGGTGGGTGGGCACGAGACAGAAAGTGATGAGGAAGTTCAAGACAACAATCTGCATTTATATAGCATCTTTAATATTGAACAATGTTCCAAGGCACTTTACAGAGGTGTATCAAAAAAAATGGACAACAAGCCAAAGGAGGAGATATTAGATGGGATGAAGAGGTGAGTTTTAAGGAGGGTCTAAATAGGCGAGGGGGGTGGAGTGGTTTAGGGAGGGAATTCCAGAGCATGGGGCCTAGGCAGCTGAAAGTATGGCTATCAATGGTGGGACAAAGGGAACCAATGTAGATCATCACTGACAAGGGTAATGGGTAATCTGGACTTGGTGGGGGATAGGATACGGGCAGCAGAGTTTTTGATGAGCTGAAGTTTAGAGAGGGTGGAGGAGAGGAGGCCAGCTAGTAGAGCATTGGAAGAGTCAAGTCTGGAGATCACAAAGGCATAGATGAGGGTTTCAGCAGCAGACAGGATGAGGTAGGAGTGGAATACATCATGTTTAATGCTCAAAGATTATACTCTTTTAAAATAAAAATTCTCTATCTCTCAAAGGTACTGACTGTTACTGGGGTATGGTTCTCAGTTCCATTGACACCAGAAACCCTTCATGATCTTTCCCAAGGTGACCATCATTCATTTGTAGCTTGACAATGCTCATTATTAATGATCATGGATGGTACTACAGTGGAGTCTGATTATGCTCTCACCCAGGTCCACATACAAGCACTTTCCCACAGGAAGCATTGAACAGTGATTACGAGGGGGAAACATAGCTGATTTACCAGTCCCTAGGGCATGGAGGCTAATCACTTAGTTGTGTGTAAATTTATTAAACCAAACTGCTTTCTTTTGAATGTTTAAGATTGGGGGAGGAGAGACGTGGTGGGGGGAGATATGACAGCTAAGCCCATGATGTGCCAGTGAGCATGTTGAACGCAAGATCAGCTGATACATTAACCAGATGGTTCAACAGATACACAGCTCACTGGCATAAGATAATGTTTATTTGTACAGGCACTGTACTAATTTTAAAGTCAGCAGCTGTGATCTCAGCAGAGGCTGGTAAGTGATTTTTTTTAAGAGGGAGTAGGTGCTGCCTTCAGTACTCACCTCAGTAGCTAGGAGTCGTAGGTTGGCACAGGAAGCCTGCGGAGAGTCAAGAGTGGACGTATGGGGACCTTGAGGTCTGCATTTCAAATGTAGGAGCAGAGGAACAGAGGAAGGTGCTGCTGGAGAGGACTGAGATGGGTGGATGGGTACAGACTGTGCATTCAAACAACAATCAACAGTATAATTTGGGAACTCCAATTATCTACTGAATTTTGGAGAGGGGGAGAAAGAAGACGGAGTCCCTCCTTAATGCCAGATAATCAAAGTCCAACTGTACTTTGTAAATGAGGTAACAGTAGTACTTTGGGGATTACTTTAAATTTACACAATGCCAACATTCTCTAGAATTTTCCAATTCTAACTTAAAAGGAATATAATCACAATCGAAAAACAACAAAAAAGCAATTTTTGGTATCTTTCTGGACTAAATTGCCATTATACTACTACCATCACTATTGATACAACTACAATAAGCTACTACTACTTGGCAGCAGTGCCTTTAACCATCAAGACCCCACTCTGAAATTTACTTCCTAAATTTGGCCTCTATATCTCTCTCCTTTTTAGACCCTCCTTAAAGCCCTCAACAATACTACTACAACAACTTGCATTTTTGCATCTTTTAACTTAGAAAAAGGTCCCAAAGTACTTCACAGAACATTAACAATAAAAAAATGGATGTTAAGCAATGTTAGGGGAGTGACCAAAAGCTTGGTCAAAGAGATGGGTTTTAAGGAGGGTCTAAAAAGGAGAGAGAGATAGAGAGGCCAAATTTAGGAAGCAAATTCTTGATAGCTAAAGGCACTGCTGCCAATGGTGAAGTGAAGGAAGGGGGAGGGGATGCGCAAGAGCTAGAGTCAGAGGAACAGAGAGTTCAGGGTGGTTTGGGGTGGGGGGTGGGCAGAGGCTACAGAGCTAGGAAGGAGATCTAAAAAGGATAAGAATTTCAAATTTGAGGCATTGGGGGATTGGAGTCCACGATGATGTGGTTCAAAGAGGACAAGGATGATTGGTGAGTAGGACTTGGTGCTGGTGGGATGAGCACTAGAGTTTTAGATGAGCTGAAGTTTACCATGGGTGGAGGATTTGAGGCCAGCCAGAACAGCATTGGAGTAGTTAAGTCCACTAAACAAAACCCAAACACATGGGTCTTTCGTGGCATTTTGAAGTTTGTAGGCACCATTGCACAACTATCAGATGCCTATCTCAAGTGAAGAATTAAATACTTAAAGCATCGTATTCATAGACTTGAGGACTAACCTAAGAATTCAATACCTACCATTTTCTATTTTGCTCTTTGGATGTGGTCCACTGAAGGCTAAGAACTTGCTGGGGATTATCCAGTTAAAATCTCCATTTTCTGCCCTCTGCAAACACATAAAATGTGCTGTCATTCATACATGTCTGTCAGTCTTGAATGTTTATTAGGGAAATGCATCAGAAACCTTACTTTGAAAATGCAATCTCCTAATCCATCTAAAAACACTAACCTCATAATGTTCATATTCATCTACATCAAATGTATTAAAATTGAAGAACTCATACTGCAGGGCCTGCAAATGAAAGATTTTAAGAATTATGCTTAGTAACCGACAAGACTATAAAGACAACAGGGAGTAGAAGGGGTTAATCCAGAACAATTTCAAGTAAAATCACAACTTCACAATAAAGAGACATAGGCACAAACGGACAACGGGCAGGTTCAGGACTGATGTCAAGAAGCACATCACAGAGAGTGGCTAATTCCTGAAGTAAACTTCCAGCTAGGATAGTGAAGGCAAATCTTTGGAATCATTCAAGAGGCTGTGAAATGGGGGAGGGGATAAGGACATTCTGTGCATGGATAAGCCAAGGGGCCTCTCATCTATATTTTGTGATCTTACTGATGTGCACAGAGTTGGCAATATTTTCTGAAAACCACTATTAACAGGAGCTTTATTAAACCACACATAGCAATCACCGCAAACACAGTGCCAGAAAATGCTAATTGATAATGGATTAACCACATTACCTTACTGACTGCATGTAAACAGTCCAAGACTGTTAGGTTATATGTGCACGTACCAAATGATGCATCCCTGCAATAAAAAAAGTTTTACACTTGTCAAAAAGTGAATTAAGAAATACATTTGCTGTTAAACACAAACTTTGTACATCACCTTACAATATTTAAAGCTTGTTGATAAAAAGTGGATGGGAAATATTAAATACAGGTCAACTTTATTTTCTTAAACCCTTCTTCCCTACAATATTGGAATTTAAATTTTTCTTGCATCTCAGGAGCTTGAGCATTTAATTAATTTACAAATCCTGCTGCACCTCCTGGCCCTAAAATTGTTCAATTCACAAATGTGCTGTGATCTAAAAAAAAGCATAAGGATATTTATGTTTTAATTAAACACTTCATTTTTTTTGCAAAGGCATGGCAGCTCAAGCTTTGTAAATATGCATCTTGGACTTCAGCAGAAACCATTAGTATTGGCCAGGTTTTCAGTATTGCAAGAGGGTCATTTAAATTCTTTTACTCATAACCTACTACAAACCCAAAGTCTGCCAATCCAGTCAAAACTGAACACGTCTGACTTATTTGGGGGGGGGGGGGGGGTGCGGGGAAACAGGAGAGAAAGAAGTGGAAAGAAAGGATTTAGTATTCATCATAGCAAGATTCACTGGCTGCTCACCCAACAAGATGTTCCCACACACAAATTACTTGTTACCCTTGTTTTGATTCTCTGTCCAATTTCTCTTCCCTCCTCTACTTTCCCCACATTATCCCAAGTGAAACAGTTGGTCACTCTTCAATAGGAGCCTCTGGTCTTCTGACATGCTCAGTCAGATCACATAACTTACCTTTATGGATAACTGCTCCAAAACAAACATACAACAAATCCAAAATCTTGCTGCTAAAGGATTTTAAAGACCCACTCAGAATGAATAATAGTTGCTGGCACAATTAAATACCTAACTTCAGCATCATCGGTATCACAAGCAACTCAATATATACATACAAAAGGCTGGTACTTCAAAGAACCTCCACATCATGAGCAGGTAACCAATCCAGCAAAGAATGACTTACAGATAGTGGAGGTGAATATCCGCAGATGTTCTCTCATTCATCTGCAGTAACTTCAGTGGAAAAATCATGGAAACGCTGTTTACACCATTTTGACGGGGTTTCCGCAGTTTTTCCACCAAAATGACAGCTGATGATCGCGGTAACCCCGGCAGAAAGTAACCCCCAGTATCTCTGGTCACTGTTTTAAGCCATGCACGGCTGTGATATGGATGAATAGTTTGAATATTGCATTTTTCTTCTCCCCAAGGCAGCAATACTTCACTTTATTGCCATTTACTTCCTTCACTGTAAATTAGTTTCCCCAATAAAAAAATCTTATGAGGCATATATTTACACTAATCATGCTTCTCGTCCTCCTAAAAATTTATTCTGCATGGAGTATAACTACAGGTTCAAATTCAAATTGGAGGGTATGACATGATAGCTATCACTGAGGCATGGCTGCAGGATGGTCAGGACTGGGAACTAAATATACCGGGTTATAAGGTCTACAGGAGAGACAGGGAAAATGGAAGAGGGGGAGGAGTAGCCTTAATGATTAGAGATGAAATCACTTCAATGATAAAAGGAGGATATAACGAGAGGTAAGCAGCCAACAGAGACCTTATGGGTTGAATTGAGAAATAGGAAAGGATCTAAGACTATAGTGGGAATTGTGTATAGGAGCCCTGGCAGCAGCTCTGAAGTGCTAGATTGTATAAATGCAGAGATTAGACAAGCGTGTAACAAAGGCATAGTGGTCTTAATGGGGGACTTTAACCTTCTCATAGATTGGGAAAAGCAGACTAGCAACTGTCAGAAAGGTAGTGAATTTCTTGAGTGTGTTCGGGATAGTTTTCTACAGCAGTATGTCTGGAGGCAACAAGGGGGCAAGCCATACTAGATTTAGTAATGAACCAGATTTAGATAACGGCTTAACTGTACGCGAACATCTATCCAATAGCGATCATAACATGATCGAGTTCAATACAGTGTTTGAAAGGGGAAAAAAAAGTGAGTCAGCTGCTAAGATTCTAGACTTGGGTAAGGCCGACTTCAATGGGATGAGACAGAGACTGTCCACAGTAAACTGGGCAAATCTGTTAATGGGTAAAACGACTAATGATCAGTGGGAAATGTTTAAAGAAACATTTAACGTGATACAGAATCGGTTTATACCCCTGAGGGGCAAGAACTCTACTTGCCAAAAAAAACAGCCAAGGGACAGTATAAGACATAAGGAAAGGGCATACAAAAAGGCAAAAAATGGCACAGATCCTGGCGAATGGGAAAGATACAAGGATCAACAAAGGGTCACAAAACAGATAGTAAGAGCTACAAAAAGGGAGTATGAAAAGAAACTTGCAAGGGATATCAGAACCAATACGAAGAACTTTTATAGTTACATTAGGAAAAAGAGGGTGGTCAGGAGCAATGTTGGCCCCTTAAAAACTGAAAATGGGGATACTGTCATTGACAATGGGGAAATGGCAGACATGTTGAACGGTTACTTTGCGTCAGTATTTACAGTCGAAAAAGAGGATAGCATGCCGGAAATCCCAAGAAAACTAATATTGAATCGGGGACAGGGACTCGATAAAATTAAGTAAAGCAACTGTAATGAAGAAAATAATAGCACTAAAGAGTGACAAATCCCCAGGACCAGATGGTTTCCATCCCAGGGTTTTAAAGGAAGTAGGTGAGCACATTGCAGGTGCCCGAACTATAATCTTTCAAAGTTCTCTAGATTCAGGAACTGTCCCTCTGGATTGGAAAATTGCACGTCACGCCACTTTTTAAGAAAGGAGAGAGAGGGAAACCAAGGAATTATAGACCAGTTAGCCTAACATCTGTTGTGGGGAAAATGCTGGAGTCTATAATTAAGGATAGGGTGACTGAACACCTCGAGAATTTTCAGTTAATCAGAGAGAGCCAGCGTGGATTTGTGAAAGGTAGGTCGTGCCTGACAAACCTGACTGAATTTTTTGAAGAGGTGACTAAAGTAGTGGACAGGGGAATGTCAATGGATGTTATTTATATGGACTTCCAGAAGGCATTTGATAAGGTCCCACACAAGAGACTGTTAGCTAAGATAGAAGCCCATGGAATCGAGGGAAAAGTACGGACTTGGTTAGGAAGTTGGCTGAGCGAAAGGCGACAGAGAGTAGGGATAATGGGTAGGTACTCACATTGGCAGGATGTGACTAGTGGAGTCCCGCAGGGATCTGTCTTGGGGCCTCAATTATTCACAATATTTATTAACGACTTAGATGAAGGCATAGAAAGTCTCATATCTAAGTTTGCCGATGACACAAAGATTGGTGGCATTGTAGGCAGTGTAGGCAGTGTAGATGAAACATAAAATTACAAAGTGATGTTGATAGATTAGGTGAATGGGCAAAACTGTGGCAAATGAAATTCAATGTAGACAAATGTGAGGTCATCCACTTTGGATCAAAAAAGGATAGAACAGGGTACTTTTTAAATGGTAAAAAGTTAATAACAGTGGATGTCCAAAGGGACCTAGGGGTTCAGGTACATTGATCATTGAAGTGTCATGAACAGGTGCGGAAAATAATCAATAAGGCTGATGGAATGCAGCCTTTATATCTAGAGGACTAGAGTACAAGGGGGCAGATGTTAGGCTGCAGCTATACAAAACCCTGGTTAGACCGCACCTGGAGTACTGTGAGCAGTTCTGGGCACCGCAACTTCGGAAGGACATACTGGCTTTGGAGGGAGTGCAGCGTAGGTTTACTAGAATGATACCCGGAATTTCAAGGGTTAAGTTACAAGGAGAGATTACACAAATTGGGGTTGCATTCTCTGAAGTGTCGAAGGTTAAGGGGTGATCTGATCGAAGTTTATAAGATATTAAGGGGAACGGATAGGGTGGATAGAGAAACTATTTCCACTGGTTGGGAATTCTAGGAGTAGGGGGCACAGTCTAAAAATTAGAGCCCGACCTTTCAGGAGCGAGATTAGAAAACATTTCTACACACAAAGGGTGGTAGAAGTTTGGAACTCACTTCCGCAAACTGCAATTGATACTAGCTCAATTACTAAATTTAAATCTGAGATGGATAGCTTTTTGGCAATCAAAGGTATTAAGGGATATGGGCCAAAGGCGGGTATATGGAGTTAGATCACAGATCAGCCATGATCTTATCAAATGGCGGAGCAGGCACAAGGGGCTGAAAGGAACAGGAGCAGGCCAATGTTCCTATGGATAACAAAGTATATACGAGCTAAATTACACTCTTCAAGTGAAACAATACTTAGCGACTGGGATTACTTGGGGAATAAGTCTCTGAATCTAAAATGCAGTCAGGAAAAAGGAGACAAAATGATCAATAACTCCCGTTGAAGAAGTCAGGTTATTTGTTAGGGTAAAAGTAGCCATTTGAGACCCACCATAGGTATGCAAACCAAACAACACATTTAATAGGTCAGTATTTGTCCAGCGGTCATTAGTGAGCAGAACTCAGTGTCCTTCTTGCTTCTACACATCAATCTCAGCCTTCAAACCCCAAATAAAAAAAGTTAGTACCAGATGGATCCAATCTCAGTGAGCCATCAGAAGAAACTGCACCAACCATTCATCTCCCTTTTTCCTTGGCAACAGTGAGAATGTCGTGACAGCAAAGTAATAGTCACTACAAACATGTCAGAGTTTAGCAATGCATACTGTTAAACCTGGAACTTGGAAGTGTATGAGACAATTCCATGCATTGTCCTGATTAGGCCTACAGGAAGAGATAACATTCCAAACTATTCAATATCAATGACAGGAAAAGGAATTAAAAAGTGTTACCTAAAAGGTTGGTATGTGTTATTTCCCCCTACCAGTAGTCTGTAGGTTTCTTCTGGAGTTTTCTTCAAGTAAATTACCTTGAGGAAACAAAGATTGAGCATGTGAAGTTTTAAGAATCCTATTGCAGCACTTTAGTGACTAGTTTTAATTATGAAATACTCCTGTAGGAAAGTCTTGAACGCATGAAGTCCAAACACCAATTTTCCAGTATGCATAACAGAGCTATATACATTCAAAATAAGTCAAAGGTCTAAATTAGCACTCCTTCCAGGTCTCGTACATAAATTAAACCCACTTGGAAAGCTCAGCAACATCTTGTCAGAATATGCTCAAACATGACAAGGAATCATCATGCAACACCAAGCAGTGCAATGCTGCGCACATTTATCTAATAAATTAGGATCATGACGTTTAGAAGACCACAGAGAAAGATTCTCTTTCCAACCCACTCCACAGGATTGCAATGAATAAAACCAGCCTTTCAACTGTGTCCTAGCTTCGTAATACAGTCATGATTTATTCTCCATGCATCGATTCTAGAGCTAATGTAAAAAAGATCAGCCAAATCCGCCTTCTAGGAACTATGTACAGGGTACTGGGGTTGTGCATTCTTGCAATCTGACCTCATTTCCTCCCGTAGTGTGTTATACATTGCCTGACATGCTCACCATTCTGTCATAGTACCTAGCACAAAAGTTGGCAGATTTTAAAGGTACAGTGCACTAACCAAATATAGAATTAAAAGAAAACTTAAAAATACTAAAAGGTCAGGAGTACAAGGAATGTTTTTTTTTCTTTTGATTACATAATATTTATAGCAGCCACTCCTTTTGAAATATAAACCACCTTCAATTTATCAAGGTCAGAGGTTGGATTCTATGGATGGATGGATGGATGGATGGATGTATAATATACATAGAGCGCTAAATTGGGCTGTGTAGCGCCCGTTGTTTCGGCGCGACACGGGCTCTTCAACATCCAAGATGGCGTCTTGGATGCACACGCACGTTTCCAGCGTGACATGCGTCAGATGCCATTTTGATATCAGAGTTAGCGCAGGCGCAGATAACGAACATTGGAATCATGTAAAGTAGGGAGAAAATGGCTTTAATCAGTGTGCAACGCTGATTTAAAGTGATGGACACCATTTTGGGACTTAACACTCAACTCAACGCAGAGTCTTAACCCCGACCATCTGAACGTGTCTTGGAGTGCCTGGAGGACCCCCCACCAGCGCTATTTAAAGGGACCATGCAGGACTTACAGGTTAGTGGCTGGATTATTGCTTCTGGCTGCTGAGACATTTGTAACTGTTTTTGGAGGTCTGCTACAATTGAATACTAGGACACGGGGACATAGCCTAACATTTAGAGCCAGGACGTGCAGGAGTGAAGTTAGGAAATGCTTCTACGTGCAAAGGGTGGGAGACGTTTGGAACGCTCTTCTGTCAATGGCAGTTGATGCTAGCTCAATTGAGAATTCTAAATCTGAGATTGATAGATTTCTGTGAAACAAGGGTATTAAGGGAAATGGGGCTAAGACGGGTATATGGAGTTAGGTCACAGGTCCACCCTGATCTGATCGAATGGTGGAACAGGCTTGAGGGGCAAAATGCCACCGCCACTTGCTGCCTCTTGATATGTGCCAGCTTCTCCTGCAAGAAAGCGGGACGTGTGTCTGGGTGATGTGCCTATCATGGTTGAATAGCTGCCAGTGTGTGTGGCCTGTGAGTTGTGGGTGGGCGGCTTGCAACGATGGTAATGTGTAAGGGTTGAGTACTGATGGAAAGAATTTGTTGGTATGTGGGTGATGGGGAGTGTAGTGCGCGGAGCAGTGGATGCGGCTAGTGGTGTAGTTGGTAGGAGATGCCACTTGACAGTTGACCTCACTCACCTTGACCACTCATATCAAAGCATTGAACTTGTTCCTGTACTGCATCCATGTTCATGGTGCTGTGCGCCTGGCATTGACATCATCCCTTACTGCCTCCCACTACCTTTTGGGTGTATGTCTGGAGGGCCTCTTGCTTCCCCTCCCCCCACAGATATAGGATGTCCCTCTTTCTGTCCACCTCTTGCACCATGGCCTCGGGTGCATCAGCAGAGAACCTTGTTGCACGGAGTCTCAGATCGGCAGATTGGTGAGGTCTGGCATGCAGATTGGAGGATGTAGGATTTAGTGGTGCGCAACCTTTATTCAATGTTTTAACATAACTCATCATTAAATAGGGATGGGACCTGCATTGTGCTTTATGTGCGATGTCTGGTCTCCGTTCAGATTCAGTGCAGACAGCAGGCTGTTATATTCAGCAAATAACAGGTACCAGCTACCTTTAAGAGATTTCTGACAGCCTGCCTTTAAGAGATTGGAGCTTCCCCCTGCTGGTGGAAAGGGCGAATTGCATGGAATCCTCGTTCAACACTGATTTCCAACGCAAATTGCAGGTAAGTCCTCAGGCCTGACAAAAATCTCGTCCTGCTTGCGCAGGAACCATTGGGCCCGGGGTAATGGCGGATCATGCTATTCCCGCCCAAAAACAGGCCCTATCCAATTTTTCCCCCATAGTTTTTACATCAAAAAGAGCAGTCAAGTGGCAAACTGGATGAAAGCCTTTCAAGTTGTTGAGGGGGAGTTAGTGTTAAAATACAGAACTTTAAGTTAGTTAGTTTTTAAATCACTTCTTATAGAAATGCAAATGAAATATGTAGATGGTTCCAACCAGGCATGGTACAGTAGTGCTTAATCACAAACATTAGTTATTCTCATAAGCACTTAGTTCTGCCAAAAAGAGCACAAAACATAATAAAAATGACAATGTATGACTAGTATTTACTTTTAAAACAAAAATCATGTTGGCTCTAATCTCCCCAACTTGAAATACAGATGTTCCTTGGCAATAGCTAAGTATAACTATTCACTCCACGTGATATCAAGAAATGACTGAGTGTACTGGATACAACAAAGGCTACAGGCCCCCAACAACATCCCGGCTGTAGTGCTCAAGACTTGTGCTCCAGAACTAGCTGCGCCTCTAGCCAAACTGTTCCAGTATAGCTACAACACTGGCATCTACCCAACAATGTGGAAAATTGCCCAGGTATGTCCTGTTCACAAAAAGCAGGACAAATCCAATCCAACCAATTACCGCCCCATTGGTCTACTCTTAATCATCAGCAAAGTGATGGATGGAAGGTGTCATCGACAGTGCTATCAAGCAGCACTTACTCACCTGCTCAGTTTGGGTTCTGCCAGGACCACTCGGCTCCAGACCTCATTACAGTCTTGGTCCAAACATGGACAAAAGAGCTGAATTCCAGAGGTGAGGTGAGAGTGACTGCCCTTGACATCAAGGCAGCATTTGACCGAGTGTGGCACCAAGGAGCCCCAGTAAAATTGAAGTCAATGGGAATCAGGGGGAAAACTCTCCAGTGGCTGGAGTCATACCTAGCACGAAGGAAGATGGTAGTGGTTGTTGGAGGCCAATCATCTCAGCCCCAGGACATTGCTGCAGGAGTTCCTCAGGGCAGTGTCCTTGGCCCAACCATCTTTAGCTGCTTCATCAATGACCTTCCCTCCATTATAAAAGGTCAGAAGTGGGGATATTCGCTGATGATTGCACAGTGTTCAGTTCCATTCACAACCCCTCAGATAATGAAGCAGTCCGTGCCCGCATGCAGGCTTGGGCTGATATGTGGCAAGTAACATTCGCACCAGACAAGTGCCAGGCAATGACCATCTCCAACAAGAGAGAGACTAACCACCTCCCCTTGTTATTTAACAGCATTACCATCGCCGAACCCCCACCATCAACATCCTGGGGGTCACCACGGACCAGAAACTTTACTGGACCAGCCACATAAATACTGTGGCTACAACAGCAGGTAAGAGGCTGGGTATTCTGTGGCGAGTGACTCACCTCCTGACTCCACAAAGCCTTTCCACCATCTACAAGGCACAAGTCAGGAGTGTGATGGAATACTCTCCACTTGCCTGGATGAGTGCAGCTCCAACAAAACTCAAGAAGCTCAACTCAATCCAGGACAAAGCAGCCCGCTTGACTGGCACCCCATCCACCACCCTAAACATTCACTCCCTTCACCACCGGCACATTGTGGCTGCAGTGTGTACCATCCACAGGATGCAATGCAGCAACTCGCCAAGGCTTCTTCGACGGCTTCTTCGACAGCACCTCCCAAACCCGTGACCTCTAGCACCTAGAAGGACAAGGGCAGCAGGCACATGGGAACACCACCACCTGCAAGTTCCCCTCCAAATCACACACCATCCGGACTTGGAAATATATCAGTTCCTTCATCGTCGCTGGGTCAAAATCCTGGAACTCCCTACCTAACAGCACTGTGGGAGAACCTTCACCACATGGACTGCAGCGGTTCAAGAAGGCAGCTCACCACCACCTTCTCAAGGGCAATTAGGAATGGGCAATAAATGCTGGCCTTGCCAATGACGTCCACATCCCATGAACAAATAAAAAAACCATTTTTTCTAAATTAAATGTGCTCTATAAACAATAATGCAGTGTTTGGTAAATGGAGTCACTGAAACCGTTGTCACTGGCCCAGAGTGGCTGTGTTTAAAAAAAAATGCCTTGGTTTGGGTTGTTTTTAGTAGTTCTGACACAAGCTGACACAATGTTCAACACCAAACTTAGTATTTCCTTTACTGATATAGAATTCTGGATCACTCTCTTACCAAACACTTGATTATACTGCTGCAAAAAGAATGGGCCAGCTCTAAAATCTGCCACAATCACACCTCCCGAAATTAAACATTTAATATCGGCAGTGTAACCCACCCAAAATCACATGAATCAAATTAGAGCTGGTGGTAACCAGACCCACCTGAGAGCCGTCCTTCTGTGGTGTCTACACCTAATCACTTTATGTCAACCAATACAGCGCCTCCTCCAGAGCTGCTATATTTTAAAATGAAAACATAATTTGCACCCAGTGAAATTCCACTTGGGAGTCTCTGGACTCTGAGCTCATTTTTATTTCTGTTTGTTAACTTTGTAGGACATTATTTATGTTACTATATTCTAAGAAAATTCTACCATGGTATTGCTTTTTTCTTTGGGTAGCTGACTGGCTTTCAGAAGTTAGAACAGTGAGGCCTCAGGAGCATGTCAATATTTGTAGAGGGTACCCCCAAAAAAAAGTCTGACAGCTGTTGCTATTTACTTACTCTTTCAAGATGTGTTCTACATTATTTTTGAAATGATTTCATCATGAATGTGTCAGTATAGACAGAGCAATACAATTCATTAAAAGTAAACCTAACAAGGATTAAGATTTGGAGTGCATATTATACAGAGCAATATGTTCATGAGTGTTACTTAGTTAGGTGTTTGAGAACATCCTAGAGCTTTCTGCACCCTATCCTGATTTCATCCCCTTTCCCAGTTGACCATTTTGGCTGAACTAAGCGTATAACCTCCTACCCATCACCAAGATTGTCTATTTATGCCTCCATAACAATTATCACTTCCATTCTTATCTTATCATCACCAACAGCTGAGACCCTCAACCACACCTAGTCACCTTCAGGCTGCACTTCTTCACCACTTCCAAAGTTGTATTGTATATAAATTCTAATTTGTCTAAAACTAGCACCAGATCAGATTGTCCTGAAGTCTGCTATTAATTTCTCTTTATATTGTAGTAATGGTAACCTTTAGCCTTTGCCTGTTAAGCACAGAAGTTTGTCAATTTAAAGTACCATTGGGCTACTGAGTCAGGGCTGACCTTAAAGCAATGGCCAGTTTAGACACTCCATTAAACCCAATTAAAAGACATGCCAGTGCATGCTCAGTTTTCAGAGAACTTTAATCAGTTGATAACAAGTGCAAGAAAAACAGTTCTGCAAAGAAGACATCTGGGTTGAATGATTCAGTACCATTTCGTACCAAAGACAGACTTATAATTAAGTTTCACTTGGTGGAATTGCAATTATATGTAACAAGAGTGAAACTATTGATAAACTAACAAATTATGGAAGTTGTACCGGTCTACAGAAAAGAACTCGTTAAAACTAAAGTTACTGATAAAGCATAAGTCAATTAAATTCTCCTTATATGGAGATGTATTTTGATTTTTACATGATTATGTAATGCAGAATTGTGTGGATTGTCACGTGGAAATGTATAAAAATTGGGTGTTTGTAATAAGTATTTGGATTCGTAAAGGCTTAAGATACAGAGCTCACAACTATAACACCTTTGAATCCCCAACCAACCATTAGGTCGGGTTGTAATATTGCCTTTTAAGTGTATGTTTAAGTATTATTATATAAGTACTATATATTTAATAAATCTGTAATACCTGATATTCAATGTATAAGAACCTTATTGATTTGAGGAGTAACTTATAAATAAGAACACCTATCCTCTAACATCAAACACTATATCCATCTCCCCCATCACCTCGGTCCTCACCAATCTCTCGCTGATTTAAAAATCCTTATCCCCATTTATAAATCCATCCACAACCTCCCCGCACCTTACTTTCGTAACCTCTTCCAGTCAGATGAGCTGGTACATCCTCCACCCTTCCGATTCTGAACATCACTGCATCCTCACTCTACCTTTAATGGTGACTCCATTACCTATCCTGACTCTGGAACTCTCTCCCTAAACCCTTTCACCTTGCTAACTCTCCTCACCTTCAATAGCCCACTCAAAAACTAATTCTTCAAGCACAGCTTCAGTCATCTCATAATAATTCTTCCATATTTACTAAATACTGCACAAACACAACATTTAAAAAAAATTCTGCTAAGTAACTGGGCTCTGACCTTCACCTGTCTGCCAGCCTTTTGATCAGCAGATTAGCCTGGATGCTAAAGTTTTATCCCAGGGATAATCTGATTAAATACCATCAGAGAATTTAGCAGGTGTCCTGGCCAATATGTATCTGTTAACCAACATCACAAACAGATTACCTGGTCATTTGTGGAACCTTGCTGTGCACAAATTGACTGCCACATTTCTTACATTACAACAATGACTACATTTCAAAAGTACTTCATTAGCTGTAAAGCATTTTGGGACGTTCTGAAAGGTGTTATAGAATTGCAAATTTTTCTTTCATTATTTTAGAAAAAAAGATGTACACCACCCTGCCCATCTCTTGATCTATTACGCTCAACTTTTCCTTGAAACTCTCAAATAACATGCCCACAAAATGTCACTTTACTTTTCTCGTCATAATCAGCCTCATCACATTTTTGGTGCTAGCTCAAAAATCCTCTCATCATTCTTCTTGTCAACATTACCCTCCTTCCTATTCTGTCCCCTCCCATTTCATTTTGATCTTTTTCATATAATCTTCAAGTCATCTATTTTTCCCCTCTCATATTCCAACAATAAAAGCCTCCGCCACAGTATATCATTTTAAAAAAAGGCAATTTACTGGTTTGTCAAGCTGACAGCAAACTCGATTAAGTAATCCAGACTCTAAATCGGCTGGTCCTGAACGCCTGCCAAAAACTATAATGTATCATAACTGAACCCTCTAATAAGAGGCACATATATGGCATCTGGAAAATTGCTGTGGTCAAATAATTTTTTCCCCTAGATTTAATAACATTTCATATTTCTCCCTTTCAATTCAACATGTTCTATCCTCCAGATGACAGATTATTTGATTGAGATTCTACAGGTACTCGCCAAATGCCATATTTAAGTTCAAGTCAATACTGGTTAGGAAAGGCTGAACACAGGCTGGGGCTCTTTCCTCGAGAAAGAGAAGGCTGAGGGGTAACCTGAAAGAAGTCTTTAAGATAATGAAAAGGTTTGAGAGGGTAGACGTAGAGAAAATATTTCCACTTGTTGGGGAGTCCAAAACTAGAGGTCACGAATATAAGATAGTCACTAATAAATCCAATAGGGAATTCAGGAGAAACTTCTTTACCCAAAAAGAGTGGTAAGAATGTGGAACATGCTACCACAAGGAGTAGTTGAGGCAAAGAGCATAGATGCATTTAAGGGGAAGCTAGATAAGCACATGAAGGAGAAAGGAATAGGATATGCTGATAGGGTTAGATGAAGAAGGGTGGGAGGAGGCTCATGTGGAGCATAAATGCCAGCATAGACCAGTTGGACCGAATGGTCAGTGTAGACTCGATTAAACTCGATGAGTCTTAACATGCTATATGACAATCAGGGACACCACAACCAAGCCTGATCCTGCCCTCACTATACATTCACACATGTGCACTTCCCCACAAATGGCACAGAAACATTGTAATATCTTCCTAATGTTCTGTTTATAAAAATGAAATGTGGGAATGATTGTTTTAAATAAGTACATTTATTTAATTCCAATGATGGCTTTTCTGAGCATTCGAGTACTTCATTAATCCCGCATTACATCCCCGTTGTCCAAGACAACTAGCTGCTATGTTGAAAATCTCATTAGCACGGAAGTAGTATTAAATTCACAAGCTAGTTCACTTTCAAATGCTACTTTTCTTAGTAAGCTGGACAACAAGTATGAATATTCAACTGCAGGACTCCAAACAAATGACAAAAAGCACGTGTGCACTGTATTATACACACACATACTCAAAATGTAATTCCATATAAATGGTATGGTACTGAGCCATACAGACCAGAAAGGTCCTAGAATCAATTCCTGGAATATGCTGAGTTAGCGGATCTCAACATGAATGCCAGCAGGTGCACTAGAATGGTCTCAGCATCTCTGTACTGTGTTGGGAGGGGCAAGAAAAAAAAAGAGTAAGACAATTTAAAAGATAAAATCAGACAGGGTTCCTGCTCTTGATTCTTATACAGCGAGCCTACTAGCAAGTGAGGATGGGATCAAGCTAGGCTATGATGCCTCACGATGGTCAAATAACCTGCAAAGAGTCATGTCCAGTTCTGACGAAAGGTCGTCGACCTGAAACATTAACTCTGTTGCTTTCTCCACAGATGCTGCCTGATTTGCTGAGCTTCTCCAGCATTTTCGGTTTTTAAGTCATGTCCAGGTTCAGCTCGGAGGAATGGTCATTTGAATAAGGTATGGGAAAGCTGTCAGCATCCTTAGAACTGTATCCCTGCACAAATCTGTGCACTCAGCATAGGAGAGCAGATAATTAGTTCAAGTTTAGTGAGCAATGCGAAGGCATTAATGTTAGATTCCCTCTGCTATCACTGCATGATATCTTATAAAGAATGATTCATAATACAGCTTAAAACACATTAGAACTTAATTGTAAAAACCACTGTTAACTCAAGAGCCTGCAAAGTATTTTGGAGAGAGGAAAAACACTAAAGAGGAAAATAAGTTAGTATTAACGCCAGCTGTGTTCACATGCAAGTTTATTTGATATTTGGGTGTATGATTGTTCCTTCAACACTCAAAGAGCCTGCTTTCTGATTCTTAAGCACGTTGTGCAAACATGTACCAGTCATTACCAGGGAGCAAAGACAGACCATAGTCAAACATGAGCAAAATGGATTTTGACCATATGTACCTCGTCAAAATCTTTTGTTTTGCTGAGCAGATAAACCAACAGATTTTTACAAATAAAAAGGCTTTTCCTACAGAAATCTAGCTTGAAAATTAATTCATAAAGTAATGGAACTTTCTGAAATTCCACAGAATAAAAGGGATTAGCAAGGTTGCAGTCATAAATATATGGAATGTGTAGTGAATTATTTTAAAAGGACCCGTTAAAAATCTAAATGGGTTATTGTAAATTACTAAATGTAGTGGGATGTTATGCAATAATTTTCTGCCAATATCTGTAATAAAACCTAGAAATAATAGGTATTCAATATAGATATTTTGACACGGGCAGCAGTAGCATCAAAATTGTTGGACTATAACTTGGTGTTGTAAGATTGTTTACATTTATCAAAATTAAGGATAAACTAAGCAGTTAAATATAGAACCAATAATTTTGATACAAATATACACAAGTAGTTTAAATGATCACAATACAAAAACTGGAAAGACTGCAAAGGGAATTGTACATTCCTAAGCTAAACTATGTAACAAGAACAAGTTTCCTACTTCCTTCCTTTAATACAATTTGCTGCATTTTTAAAATTTCTTTCCCTGCAACACGCACCCTTCTTCCATATTCCTATTTTTCCTCTCCTTTTTCCTTTGATTCATTAGCATAATTTCCACATCAACCGTCCACACTTATAATTCTAGTCTGTAAATGAGGCTAATAGCTGCTGCACTACGTTGCCTACAGGGATAGAATTCAAGAAGATGATACGACTGGAATGTGAATTCAGGTCAAATTCAGAACAGAAGTTCCAATCTGCTGAACTCCTGCAATCTTGCATCACAACAATGGACATTAGGTTGAGCGTTAGAGCTTTTCTGGGATAAGGGGCCCTGGGTCTCTGAGAAAAACAATTCTTTGGAACTCCAGGCAGATCATTTGGCAGGGTTATATTTCTCTCTTATATTATGCAGGAGAAGAGCTCAGACAACTTGAACATATGCAGTATTAGGTAAAGGCCATGTTAGCATTTGGAGTTCAAAGCCCAACACCACTATCACCAGCAGGAAAGGCTGAGGGAACAATAAGATTTGGCAAGCCATCAAGGCTAAAACTCAACCTTGGGCATTAGTGTCTCTACAGTTACTGGTCCTTCTAATCTTATTTTTGAGCCAGTTAAAATATTTTAACATGTATCTTCTAAAGTTACATTTCTATATCAGTACATTACAGGAAGAAATGTGCCAGTACGTACATGTCATCAAGGTAGCAACAATTTTAATATCGGGAACCACAAGCAAATTCACAAAAAGCAGCTCGTGTTTGTTTAGGTATGTTACGAGCATTCATTCAACAGCTTACTATAGTTCAGTACCTCAAAGCATAATTAATTAATACCCTGAATTACATACTACAGGAAACAAAGGATTAAGTTGTTGGGTAAAACTGGAGTATACATTGAATGCCAGGAACAATTTTTTTTTCAATGCTTAAATTAATTGACGAATCCTACAAACATTCCACTCCTTTTCAGGAGAATTGTCTTTTTTTGATGGAAAGATGTAACCCCACTTTTATTAGTCTTCCTCCCTCATTCACATCAGAGCAGGCAATTTATATCTACATCTTTTTATGCTGAATTAGCAGTTGTGCTCAAAACAAACTTATTCAGCTGATTTGAGTTAATGCAACTGTTGCATATCAGCTAACTTGGCCAGGGATAGAAAAGATAACGGGCTGGATTTTGCTGTAAGCGGTGAACTAACGGCAGATTTCCACTTGCCCATAGACTTTCTATGAGTTTTTACATGGCAAGTTCCTCTAAATTAGAGAGCTCTCTTCAGGGCATCTGAGACCCATGCGAACAGGACAAGCAGTTGTGTATCTCCTTAATCAATCAGATTGAAGCATGGTTAATAACAGCATAAAGTCAGAACCAGGAAATGTCAGTTAGAATAGTGAATTCAATGTCAAATCAGGTACAGAAAGTGAAATAAAGAGAGGGTAAGAAAGATTGAGTTAAGAGACAGAGATAAGAGAGAAAGAAAAAGTAAATGTCCAACAATAATTAAAATCTGAAGGAATGAGACTCCACACTTTTAAAAGTAAATTTTCAGTGCCAGAGAGGTTGTTTGGCAGTAATTAAGACTTACCAAGCCCTTAAAAGGGTACTTAGATTTGAAATGACTTGACTTAATTCTTATTGGCAAGAATAGTTCGAATCCATCAGGTAAGTACAGGAATATCACGCCGTTCATTTGAACAGGGAGCCAGTCGGTGAGATGTCATTCTCATGAAGCTTACGGGGGAGCAACGCTTCTGGTACAGCAACTTCCGGATTTCTGCGTTTAACTGTGCATGTGCGGTCGCCAGAAGTTGCTGTCCGATTTGTACATGAATAACGGCGAGTGCTGTTAGCCTCACCATTATTTTTAAAGCAAAATCCAGCCCAATGTGAGAATCCCACAGTACTCCTCTGGGATGACTATACATTTAAAGGAATCATTTAACACTTACCGAAAAGGACCCAATAAGAAATGCTGCATTTGCCTGTTTCTTCTGATCACAACCTGTATAGTGAACTATTTTCTTCCTTGCCAGGATAAATGACTACAACAAAAACAAAATTATCACATTGCAACTAAAGTTGCATGTACTGAGCTAAATGACAAATTATTTCTAAGTAGAAAAAGGTGTTAGGAAAACATTGGCTTCATGTTGATAATGTACTTTACGATTTTGCTGAAAACAAACTTGCCAACTTTAAAACAATTTAGTCTAACTAGTCAATCTCCCACACTGTTGCACACAAGTGTAGTCTACAAGTGAATCAGAGCTAGAGGGTGGGGGGATAATTGGACCAGGGTGTGCACACGTAATTCAGTCCCCATTTTAAAGTCATACGTTCCCTCCTTATTTTTATATTGCCCTATAAATGTGTATGTTTACATTTATAATGGGAAATGACTATGGAAACTTTTGCTGTAATTGCACCCTTCCACCAGTGGTGGCACTGCAGCACCTACACTTGACAGCGCGTCATTACAGTGTGACAAGTTAACATGCACAGATTTCCATTATAAATGTAGGAAAATGGAATTGATAATGCAAAAAGTCGATAGATGTGCACAGTCTTAAGATTTTTTTTTAGTACATTAGAAGTTGATCTTCTGTGGTGTTGCATATGTTAAGTTGGAGAATATGATCTCTCTCTCACCTGTCTCTGCTTTCTCTCCTCCTCTAGTTGTCTTTCTCACTCTTCCTTCCCTCCTCCCTCTTCTGCTTCTCTCCCCCTAACTTCTTTTTGCGTCTCTCACTTTTTCTTCTTTCCTTTCAGGTGAGAGGCAGTGGGTGGTTTGGCAGGGAAAGGAGCCACCAAGAACTGCAGTTTGGATATGGGGTGAGAGTTGCTGGGAAAATTTCCCATCCCCTCCCCTGCTAGCTCCAATCACATGTCCTACCCCCTCACACTCCCTTTCCTACAACAACTTCACTCCCTTCACTATCCCTACCTTTTCTCCATTGAACTACCCACTCAAACCCTAGATCACTGTCACTCATCTCACCCGTAACCATCTACCCACTCCCACCCAAGGGAAAGTGACAAGAGGCCAGAGTCCTTACTTTCAAATTTCCCTCCTCTCCCACCTTCCTATCTGTTTCCCTCAAAAGAGGTTTTATTTGCTTTCAAAATTTAGCTACTATTTTTTTAAAAAAAGGAATCAAGCTAGGATGAGGAAGGAAACTGCCAGTCTGTCATTGTGTACACATTCACTAGAAATTCTGTCCCAGATGTTAGCTATTAGCATTGGGTTTTTCTAACTGCCAACTATAATTAGCTGGCTTAAAAAAAAAATCAATTTTGGTTTTGAAAATTGATGTAACATTACAAGAAAAACACACTATCTTCCACTTGCCCCCCACACCAACCTGTTTGTCCCTTTCTAAACTTTTTACAACACAAAACAAAGGCTTCAACAGATGTGTAATTAGAACACTGTCATTTCTTCCCACACAAACTATGTTTTAAAAAAGGACAGCATGAATTTTACCCAAGTAACGCTTTTGAAAATTGTCATCTAGCTTTTCTTCAAATTATTTTGAAAAGCTTGAGCAGAGACTGCTGGAAGCTAAAGAAAAAATAATATTCCTCAGTATAGTTGACTGAATGGTATTAGCACATTCTGGGAAATTAGGTACACTATCCAAATTCCACTCACAGTTCTTGCCAAAATTATCAACTCCAAGCCCAGGCTTTTGGAAGAGTGAGGCCTTCAATTCAAAACTTTAATGAAGATATTAAAAAAGACACAAAAAAGACAATTCAATGGATAAATTTAATGTTATTGTGAAACATGCAACTTTTAAAAATTTTGGTTAAACCCTTATTTCGGACATAAATTTCAGTTACTGAGGAAAAAAATGTCAAGACAAAAAAAGTTTTCAGTTGTGGAAACCCAGTGGCCAGATTACAGAGTGATGAGTTTACATAGGCATTTCCATTATATATGTAGACAGAGGAATTTATAATGAAAAAAGTTGACACAAAGTGCACTCAGACACAAGTTTTTAAATATATTATAAAGTGATTCCAGATATCTACATTACCATATCCATAAAATGTCAAAATTGAGTTTGATTCCAAAATGCACCCTCTTTTACAATCACTTTTGGGGTGGACTGTGAGCTTATTAAGGTGAATAATATCAGTGCTGGGGAATGGGCAGCTTTAGAAAGGTTTTGGTGCAAGAAGGGTGTTTTTCTGAAAAGCGAGGCTAAAGGTACACTGCTGGGTGGTTCCGAAGTGAGCTCTGTATCTAGTTACTCTGTACTTGACCTTAGGATGACTGATGCCAACACCAGACATCTTATCGTCTCTGAATGAGGCTGCCAATTAATCTTGACTCAGATAGTTTTGTACTGTGGATTCTCAAACCAATACCAACTGGATTATCACATTCAATTTTGTGGACGATCTCTAGTGCCTGCAGAAAGGATTTTTTTTCCCCCTCCACCATCCCATCAATCTGGCCCAGACTAGTACCTGGGTCATAGAAGTAAAAGGGTAGTGTTCCAACAGTACCATCCAGCTTAATACCGCCAAATGTGTATGTTTCAGTCTTAAATGTGTAGTCTGAAATGCAGCATCAGCTTTAAAGGTGGTTGTACTACAACACAACTGTGATATTATGCATCCAAACATATCTATTTAGTTACATATAGTTACAAACGCACATGTCGAGGTATGGCTTTACTAATCTAGCTCCAACTAATGTAGAGACAAGAAGTTTCTGTTCACCAGCATCTTTCAAATAAAAACTGTCACTTTCCAACAGTGCATATTTTGCAGGTTTTAAGCACCAGAACACAAGAGCGAAGAACAGATATTAATATTCATTAAAATGCTTTGCAATCTATTTTCCACCCTATCATTTACTATACTATCCAATATTGAGTTGTATCAATGTTCAGTAGTTGGAATTTAATGTCAGCTGTTGCCAGCAATCCTGAGAGGATACAGTATGACCTTCTCTATATGCGTGTTTATTATTTAAAAAGACAGAGCTCAATTCCAAAACAACTCCCAGAACACATGCCATTCATCTAACCCTGGTTACAGAAGCATTATCAAATTCCCCTCCATTTCTGAACATGCACCATGTTTTAACCTCAGAGCCTTTTCCGTACTTGATGCAGTTATGTTCTAACCATACTTCAATAGCTGCTGTATATGGGCTTGTAAGAGCACTTGCTGTTGTAACCAATTTGTTATTAGGAACCACGTCAGCCTATCCAGAGTTTTGAAAAATAGTCTGTTGTCCCAGTGCTCTCTGGACATGGGATGTCCTAGAGCTCCAGATCCTTTTACTACAACTTCCTGCAATATTGAGTGACTGATGAATTACAACGGGCAAATATCCAAGTCAAGAGAGTTTCAGTCTAATGGCTTAATGATTATGTACATCTTGATGGGTTAGATGTTAAGGTGGTCCCGGGCTCAATTCCTGGTGAGAACGGAAGGTATAGTGCTCTCCTGATAGCTCAATGAACCATCAAATGTGGAACTGAACTAAACAAACTTGGATCTCAGCTTCAATCCCCGACTCCGTTGAGCCGATTTCAACCAGGGTGGCAGCAGGGGCATTACAAATGGCCCGAGCGAGATGGGGGTGCGGCCGGGGAGATCTCTCCTCCTGATCACTAGTGATCCCGAATGGAAAAGTAGACATATGGACACCAGGTAAGGATGGGATCGGATTTAGGCTCCAGCTTGGCCTTAGCCTCATCTGTGTGGCACTCTCCTTTCCTCCCCCACCCCAAATGAATAGGCTGCTGAAACCTACCGACAGCACTCACATAGAAAAAGTGTTCATAAGCAAGGTCCTTTCATCCACAAGTGAAGTACTCAAGGTCATTGAACAGTACCCAAACTTAAATCACTCTCTTCAGAGGAGCAGAGAAGGGGAAAATGGAAGTGGACAGGGAAGAAAAGGAGGAAAAAATAAATAAACGAGGGGATAGTAACTAGGCCATTCTCTCTCTCTCGCTGTTAGAATGCTATTGGCATTGGCCCAGAAGAAGCCTGCCCATCCCCTCTGGTACAATAGGTGCACGAGGGATGGGGTAAAAAGGAGAGAAAATAACTGGGGGAAGGGACAAAAAAAAAGCAAAACTTAGCTGCACGTCAATAACCATATCTTTACAACCGCACAAGCAGTTCTAACATAAAAAGTGTACAACTGAAGAGGTTCCTGGGATGGGAGAGTTTAGGCCACTTCACCACCAATTTAATGATCAGCTTTAAATTTAGATCCATGAGATCTAAAGACTTTACTGTAAATTGTAAGACTTAAACCTTACAGTAAAATGAGTGCAATTCAGATGGAGACTTGGGTAGTTAATAACCCTTAACATGGCTCAACAATTTAACACACAACAGAAGCAAGCACCTTAAAGTGGGACCTTGATTTGAAAGCTTGTTTATAAGTATAAAATATTGTCACTGATCCGAATACAACAATTTGGGTGCAAATTAAACAAAAACAGATCAACATTGTATAACAGTAACAGATAGGAGCAGGAAATTACAGAAGGACATAGGCAGATTAAGTGAGTGGTCAAAACTGTGGCAAATGGAATTCACTGTGGAGAAGAGTGAGGTCACTCACTTTCGACCTAAGAAAGACAAATCGGAATATTTTCTTAGTGGTGAGAAACTAGGAACTGTGGAGGAGCAAAGAGATTTGGATGACCATGTACACAAATCACAAAATTGGTACAAAAAGTAATCAAAAAGGCCAATGGAATGTTAGCCTTTATCTCAGGGGATTGGAATTCAAAAGGGAGGAAGTTATCAATCAGTTATACAGAGCCTTGATCAGACCCTATCTGGAGTACTGCATTCAGTTCTGGGCACCGAACCTCAGGAAAGATATATTGGCCTTACAGGGGGTACAGCTCAGATTCACCAGAACATAAAAGGTTACATTATGAGAACAGGTTGCATAAACTTTGGTTGTATTCCCTTGAGTTTGGAAGGTTGCAGGGTGATCTAAACGAGGTGTTTAAAATGATTAAAGGATTTTATAGAGTAGATACAGAGAAGCTACTTCCTCTGGTGGGGTAATCCAGAAGACGGGGGCACAATCTTAAAATTAGAGTTAGGCGATTCGGGAGTGGAATCAGGAAGCACTTTTCCCATACAAATCTAGAATTCTCTCTCCCCAAAGTCTGTGGATTCTGAGTCAACTGAAATTTTCAAGACTGCAATTGATAGATTTTTGTTAGGTAAGGGTGAAATTATAGAATGGTTACAGCACAGGAGGAGGCCATTCAACCCATCGAGCCTGTGCCGGCTCTTTGTAAGAGCAATCCAGTTAGTCCCTCGCTCTTTCCCTGTAGCCCTGCAAATTTTTTCCCTTCAAGTATTTATCCAATTCCTTTTTGAAAGCTACGATCGAACCTGCTTCCACCACTCTTTCCGACACCTCATTCCTCACCTTCTAGCTTCAATCCCTGTTTTGTGCTGATTTAGCAAATCTCAGCTGGGATGACTATAGGGGCCGTAGAATTTTATTTATTAAATCTAGAAGGGTGTTGGATTACTATTGGCTTCAGCACCCTTGGGCTAGGGAGAGGAAAGATTAGCTAAAGTTGCTGCTCCCACTGCTCCCCAGCCACCATGCTGGAAATGTGTATAGGTACCAGATGAGTACACATTCAACTTATCTGTGATGCCTTGTGGTGAAATAGCTGATTGATACGGTCAAGCATCACAACTGAATAATGGCCACCTGGGCACAGTATCAGTGGGTTCCTGATGCCCATGGAACCATATGTCAATAAAGAATCAATGCCTTCAGCAGGAAGGAGAGAGAAATCACTAAGAAAATATTAGCAAAAAAGAAAGCTGAGGTGATAGTACAGCTTTTGTGTTGGATGTTATGGTAACAATGGAATTTTATGCTGACAGCCATGTACAGCACTTAAGGCATAAGGTACTAGGTGCATATTGGGCATTATGATTACAGGGTAAATGATTGTTTCAACAGTAATCCAACACTTTTTGATTTAATAAATAATATCCTACTGGCCCTAATACACACAACCAACACCTATGGTTCTTAATTACTTGATACTTTCCAAAATTAAAAAAGGTTCATTTCTAATGGAGCAATTTATCTTTCAAAAGGTTTTCTCCATATATTTTTGCTCACATTATCTGAGAGACAAATGTTAGTTGAATCATTTATCATGCAGTTACCTAAAAATAATTGTTGCATTTGACAATCAACCTAGGTTTCCTAACCACAGGACATTTTACAATATGGTTCAAAGCAAGTATCAATTTCTCCTACCAAAACTAGCATATGGCTATCATTAAGCAATCCTACAATTATGTGGGCATTTTTTGTGCAAACTGAAGCACACTTAAAATGCAACATTTTCAGAAATCGTGCTTCATTTTGAAGTGGATCAGCATTGTACCAACGCCTGCTCTAATATTAATTAATTTTTCATATGTTAGTACTTGCTGCCAGATTTTTTCCCCCTATAGATTTTCCAACAAAGCACTATTCACCACTGTATTTTAATTTTTCACACTCTCCTTCCCAAAAAGGACGGAAAATTTAAGGCAATTAGCTCCAGAACAAGACTCTTGAAACGTGGGGCAGGGTTTTCCTTTCTACTGTTACGTTACAGTAGGAGGGGTGGGAGAGAAAGTGTATGTGTATTATGTTCATTTAAATATTAGTTCCAATTTAGAACAACGGTTCAATTTAGATTGAATGGTTGGCATTACCTCAAATATTTCTCCACATACAAGTTACCCAGATAGCTGCAAAGGGACGTTTCTCTTACAAAACATTTCAATCAATTGCAAAATACAGGAAACTTGGTCTATGTAAATTGTCAGCACTAAAGCAATTATGCTTTTTTTGGAGGGCGAGTAAACAAAATATATATTTTTGCAATCAAGGTGAAACATCTCAGAGATAGGGAATGGAAATCTTTCCCACTTTTCAGCATTCATCATCAAGCACTCCATTATTAATTACTGCATATCCAGCTGCAGGGTAAAATTCCTTCTACTTTGGGCCAACATATCTCAACCCTAAACTCACAGTAACGCCTACACCAGCCATTCCTTGTGGTCTCAATGCCTATTGGTGGTGGATTCTGAACAATACCAGAGAATCATAACTATTCAGAACAGGGTTAAAACTTCTCACAGCCACCAGGAAATGACACAGCCAGCAGAAAAGGAGCATTTCATACCATCAGTTTGGGCTGGCTTCACACCCAGGTCTCAACATTGAATGGGCAGTGTATTAACCCAATGCATCCAATCTCCATAATTTTAAGATATTATCAATTTTGATATTTGGTTTGAGAATGAAACCTTGAATCACTTCTCCTCTGCTCCAATATGCCATTAGTGTTATATATTCGGCCACTGCATTTTTTCCCTTCCCTGGGGGTGTAGTAAAACTGAAAGGGGTAACAGAATTTTGTTTATGTTGAGCACAAACGTTCATATTAACTCACTGGTTAAAGTAACAGTATGTCCTCTGCCCCTCTTCCCTCACAACCCGATATTACCAATTTTAGGTCCAAATTACTGCAACTAGGAGGACACGATCATCCGGGGATTGAACGGCATCAAATTCCAGTGATTTTTTTTGCATGCAAAAGAGGTGCATTTCTACTTGACAGTTTTCCTTTTCTCCATCTGCCCCCCCAAAAAAATCATAAACATTTGACAATGTATCACATTTCTTTTGTGCCAAACATTTCTCTAATTCTCAGACTTGATTACTTCTCCTACACCTGGGGAAGCTCTTTGAATACTCTTGCACTTGTGAATAGAAGATAAGAAAAATCTCATCACATGATTCTTTTGTAACCTCCAACTTCTATTTTATATGAATATATAGTTTTTTAAAAATCATAAATTACCATGGCAAAAAGAATCTCTCACTTTTAAATCAGGGTGCTGCACCATCAATCACTCTATACATAATTTTAAACTGTGGCCAAGACATATTTTAGAGTGCAAGGAAATTGACAAATGGGTTATATAGTCCAAGTAGTTACTGTTTTGCAAGATCTGTTCTATATACTTCAATTGTAGAGCACATTAGATTCTCAATTATAAATAATGACAAAAATTGTAAAACTACATAGATGAATAACACTATGGATATCTGCACTGGAGGATGTTTGAGGAACTTGGGGAACTAATGTGGTCTGATAAAGATCTTACGCCTGTGCACACTTCAGTCAACTTTTATGTCCATATTTAAAATGGAAATATTTATGTAAAACTTATCAGGCTATAATTAAACCCTGTCTCCCCCCCCCCCACCCCCACAAAATTATGGACAGTGCAATGCCAATACTGGCAGGAAGATGCAATTACAGCAAGAACAAGTTTACATACGCAATTTCCATTCTAAGTGTTGATGTAGAAATTTACAATGGAAATATAAAAATAAGGACAGAATGTATATCCTCAAAATGAAGACCGAATTATGTCTGATCCCTGATCTAATTTTCCCCTACCCTATAACCTCACGTCATCTGAAGATCACACCAGATCTTGAATCCCATGTGCAATTACACAGATCAACTAATTGCACTGTAAACATCCCCCCCTTTCAAGTCCAAACCCCACATCCCAGCGCTCTATGGTTGCTAGGAGAAACCTAATTTGTACAGCAACACATTGAGGATAAGTCAGGTGATTTTTGACAAATTACAGCCCAAAAAAAAATCAAGAGATTAAAATTCCTTTGGACCACTGCACAAAGTTTTAACCTGAAAATGTCTGCTTGAAAACTCAGAAATGATTCATAACTTTCCTCATTTGTGCACTAACCAAGATGGTTATATTGAAATATTAGCTATTTGGTATTCTAGTATTTTGTTTAAAAAAAGAAACAATTCCATTTACCTTTATTTTTTTGTTTAATTTGCAGCAGTATCTGTATAACATGGCCATATTCAGAGGTCCAAAATCTGCATAGAAACTAGAAAGCAAATATGAAAGGGCCAAGTGGGCTCCACCAGTTTAAAAGCTTTATAATCATATTGAATAATCATTGTATTAAGTGAATCTTAAGACTCCATACAAATGCAGTGGAGAATTGTTACGTTGTTATTATATTACTCCTTCAGTTTAAAAGCAAATCTTCAACACACTTTCGCTTTTTAAACAAGTAAATAGTTCAGTTCATTTTAAATTAAATATTGGCTCCTTAATCATCAAGAATTATTCTGACAGATCGAGGACGATGCTGCGAAGTAACCAAGATAGCTTAACGTTTTAAAAACAATAACGTTTTAAAGGGCTTACATTAAATTAAAATTGGGCAAAAGTCACTAAAATAAACACTCACTTTTCATACACAAGTTCATCATCAACGCTAAAATAGTGCGTGTTCGCGGTGTTTTTGGGTTTATGTCGAAGAATAGCAAGATACAGCCGATCTGAAACAAACAACAAAAAGTTAGAAACAGAATTGACCAGAATAGTTTAGGAATAAATAGTAGCCGCACGTTTACAAACTGCATGAACGGTGGATGCGTTTTGTTCACGCACATAAAAATCCATTCCCATCGTTCAGACGCTTTACTATAGGCTATTGCCAAAGTCCTAGCCATTTAAAATTTAAAACCGCCACACCTTAAAAGCTTCATCGGGTTTCCGGAGGGAGGAAGATGCATGTCAATCCAACACATTTTAAAAACATATCGAGCTACACAACAATTCACCACCTTTTATAAACTCCGCCGCATTAAGCAGCTCCTCTCCATCCGCCATTCCGCAATTTAAACAAAAACGAAACACAACTGCAAAAAGTTTTCTGCTCGCTTCTGGTTCCAGAGAGACGCAACTTATGTGCAAGCCGCGCCGGACAGTCTCAAAAATGGAACGTTAATAATACACGCGGGTCTCGTCCCGAGATAAACTTTCATCCCACTTCACACCGTGTGATAAAACATACGGGGGGGGGGGGGCGGGGAACTGCTACAACACTCGAGCGGTAGGAAAAACAAATATTTAAAAACAACTTCGGTCGATTTTAACACCAGTGAAGCGGTCCAAAAGTCAAACTTCTTTTACACTTCCCCTCCTGCCCGTCAATCAGAGCCGCGTCCCGCCCGGCTGCCGGCTGCATTGGTGAAGCGGCGTTTGATTGACAGCCCGCAGCACCCGGCGGCTCGCCCAGCTCCCAATACGAACCCGCCTATTGGAACGTGGACCCTGATGATTGCCAAGTGAAACCACGTTACGTCACCAATTAGGTCCGCCCCTCTCAGTATTTACCTCTCCACTTTTACACATGAGGTCAGGAGAGCTGCTGCTGCTGCAGCACTTGAGTGAGATACAGGGAGTAAAGCCAAGATTCCCATCTGCAGAAGGGAACAGAGGCAATAGATTTAGGATAAACTGTGTGCGTGTGTTTTTTTTTTAAAAAAAAGAGGTTGGAATGCGCTATCAGAGGTAGTGATTGAAGCAGAAACGGTGTCAACATTTAAGAATAGGTTAGATTAGGTGGTTGAAGGAAAGGGAAATAAAGAGATATCGGAGCAGCATACATGGGAGTAAGACTATTACACATGCGGAAGATAAACAACAGAGTGGTTGGGCTGAACAGCCTATTTCTGTATTGTAACTGCTGTATATATCATTTATTATGTTAAACATCTTAATTGCCTGTAGTTGGGCAGCTGAAGTGTGCAAAAAATAGTAAATGGAAAAACTGTCAGTGATTTGATTGATTCACTTTCTTTGTAAGAAATTTGCCTATGACCAAATTACAATTCATAAAGTTACGTCAGTAAAATGTGTTCATTTTTTTTTACAACTGTGACATTTGCCATTTGTAATTTCTGCCAATCAGATTGAAGTGTAACACCAAAGCTTTTGCTCATGATTAATATGAGCAAGACATAACACGTAAAATGTGATTGACAGCCAGTATGTGTGGTTGACAACAGTGCCACCTAAATTGGAGATGGAGCTGGGAGGAATCAATCAGGAGCATATATAGTATTCTGTATTGTGTATGTTTGAAATGTGATATGACAACTGTATTGTATGTATTGTTGCAAATTTTATGAATAAAGTATATTTTTTAGTAACTAGGTTAGTTTTCATTATGATCGAAATAACATGATGGAAAAAGCAAGACAGGAAACTTACCAGAAGTGCTTTGTCCTGATTAACAAAATTTACATATCATAGCTCAAAGTATGTATTCATAAAAGAGCAACAAATCTAATGGCTAATATACAAATTTGTTAATTGCATTTTGATCATATGCCAAATTTTTACATAGGAGAAAATGAACCACACAGAATTACATATAAAGTCTATAGCACAGAAACAGGCTACTCGGTCCAACTGGTCTATGCTGGCGTTTATGCTCCGCATGAGTCTCCGCCCACTCCTCTGTCTAAGCCCATCAGCATATCCTTTTATTCCTTTCTCCCTCGAGTGCTTATCTAGCTTCCCCTTAAATGCATCTACACTTTTCGCCTCAACTACTCCTTCTGGTAGCGTCTTCCATATTCTAACCACTCTCTGGCAAAGAGGTTTCTCCTGAATTCCCTATTGGATTTATTAGTGACTATCTTCTATTTATGACCTCTAGTTTTGGACTCCCCCAATAATGGAAACATTTTCTCCACATCTACCCTATCAAAACTCTTCTTCATCTTAAAGACCTCTATCAGGTCTCCCCTCAGCATTCTCTTTTCTAGAGAAATGAGCAACAGCCTGTTCAACCTTTCCTGATAAGTATATCCTCCCAGTTCTGGTATCATCCTTGTAGATCTTGTTTGCACCTTCTCCTGTGCCTCTATATCCTTTTTATAATATGGAGATCAGAACTATGTACAGTACTCCAAGATTCTACATAAGTTTAACTTAACTTCCCTGCTTTTCAATTCTATCCCTCTGGTAATGAACCCCAGTGCTTGGTTTGCTATTTTAATGGCCTTATTAAGCTGCGTCGCTACTTTTAGAGATTTGTGTATCCGTACCCCTAGATCCCTTTGCTCTTCCACCCCAGAGAGACTTATTATCCAAGCAGTATATGGCCTCCTTATTCTACCTAACAAAATGCACCACCTCACACTTACCTATATTGAAATTCATTTGCTAATTACACACCCATTCTGCAAGTTTATTAATGCCTTCTTGTATTTTGTCGCATTCTTCCTCAGTATTAACTTTACCCCCAATTTGTTATTGTCCACAAATTTTGAAATTGTACTTCCGATTCCCAAGTCCAAATTGTTTATGTAAATTGTGAACAACAGTGATCCCAGCACCGATCCCTGTGGAACACCACTTCACTTAGAATAACAGATATATTTTATAATGTGTGTGTATATATAAAATTTTGTGAAGTCGCTGTAGTTTTGTCTTCATTTGTACTACATCATGTTTCCCTTACTCTTAACAGTTTGACATTGTCACAGTCCTTCAACTGTGCTACATAAAGGATATCAGGGAATATAAGGAAGAAATACTAGATAACTTTAACTGACACAAAGCACAAAACTTTAGTATTTTATTAATATATGGAATCTGAACCATGAGCCTTCTATCCTCTTTCCTTGTTACTTAAAATAAAAATATATTAATGTTTGTGCTATTTAGTCTCACTTCATAATGTGTTTTTAAAAATTATTTCTTTTATACAAAAAGTATGACAGTAGAATCAGAAAGAGGAGTGCTGTGCAGAAAGGACATGCAGGAGGATATTATACCAATGAGGATTTTTGACTTAATTAGCAGAAGCATAGAATAGAAAAAAAAAATCATAGAATAGTTACAGCACAGACAGAGGTCATTCAGCCCATCGTGCCAATGCCAGCTCTTTGTAAGAGCAATCCGGTTAG
The DNA here is from genome assembly GCF_035084215.1 of Heptranchias perlo. Classification (NCBI taxonomy): domain Eukaryota; kingdom Metazoa; phylum Chordata; class Chondrichthyes; order Hexanchiformes; family Hexanchidae; genus Heptranchias; species Heptranchias perlo. The sequence continues at coordinate 79,261,664 of NC_090328.1, forward strand.
TCCCATTCCCCTGCTCTTTCCCTGTAGCCCTACAAATTTTTCCTTTTCAAGTATATATCCAATATACTGTGCATTGAATGGAATAAAAACAAGGCTGTGGGCACTCCTTTTAACCTTCTGGAGCTAAGAAAAGGATTGGGTGCTTTTTAAAAAAGATATCTTTGTTCAGCGAGAACACATCGTGCTGAAAATGTCACCACACAATTTAGCTGACTGTTTCAACTACAACTGTGTGAATCTTTAAAATCCTCAGACTAGATTTGTTGAAAGAAAATCTCTGATATTTCTGATTTGGTAGTATGTTCTTCAGCAAATTACTGGGGAATATATATGATATATACGAGAACAGATGTCTGGAAGTTAGCTACGAAGCAATAATTCAAACTGAGCAGGGCAGACATCATAAACCACAAGACCGAAGTTCAAAGAATGTATGAATCTACAACAGCAACTATTGTCTCAAGCTTATTGTCATATTATTACAATTGTAAAATGCTTTGGGGTGTCCTGAGGTTGTGAAGGGCACTATATAAATGCAAGTCTTTCATATTTTATTTAAATTTATATTAAAAGTCTTGCACCTTCAACCAGATTGCAGAACCAGAGACAACTATCCTTTCAACCAACTATGTAATCATGACTTGCTAAGTATTACTCAGCACAGCAATCCTTTTTCCTTGTTACTGTTGGGAGGTTTTGCCAAGATGGACTAAAACTTTCCATTTGTACTTTGTACACTCTTTCAAATCAGCATATCCCCATCTCACCATCAGCACCACCACAATAGATGCACTCATGATTTTTTTCCCCCACAAGACAGTTCTTTGCTGGAATTGGAGCTGCAGGACACTAGTTCCAATGGCCATTGGTAAGACTCCAGCATTCAGCCCTGTTACACTGGAGGTCCTGAAGAGGGAGGTGAGCCAAAGGAAAGTATCCCTCTTTGGGGCAAGAGACCACTCCCTCTACAACTAGAGGCTTCAGCTGCCTGGGAAGATATCACCTGATGAATAAATGCCGTCTCCTAGGTCTGCCTGATTCAAATAAGGAAAAAGTTCTATGGCATCAGAAGAAGTGCCAAGTAAAGTCTACTCACTTTAACATACATGCATACTCCTACTTCACATCAGTCATGGCCCACTGTAACTCACATTTGCTGTACCTTCAGTACCACACTGCACTGTCTCCTTGCCATACACTTTCATTCTACAGAAGATGCATGGCACATTGACACTGGCGGATAAGACTTTCATGCACAGAGCTCTTTACAGGTCACCCACAGACGGAAGAAAGCACTTTTGCACTTTTGATGACTGCAGGATGTCCCAAAGCGCTTCACAGCCAAAGCATTATTTTTCGAGTGTAGTCACTGTAATAATGTTGAGAAACATGGCAGTCAATTTGCATGCAGAAAGGTCCCACAAACAACAAGATAAATGACTGTATTATCTGTTTTAGTAACAGGAAAAGCTGCATGCAAATTAATGGAAGAAATCTGTACCAGGAAGGAACACTTATAGGACATAGGAGCTCGCTCTGCTCGCAATCTAACCCCTGTTCATCAATGTGCTCTGCTCAGAGGCTAAGGACAGCCACAACTATTGGAAGAGAACGAGGACAGGTGGGGGGCGAGGCCAACTCAAGCAGGTGACAACATAGCCACTGTCTGAGGGTGCATTACAAATTTTACACTTTTTCTTTTCTTGTAGGTTTTTTTCCCAAGATGATGCAGTGGGAGGGATTGCAGAACCAGTATAAGTAGTTCACAGAACATTGCGACAAGCTGTGGGCACTGGTTGAAGTACAACCCAGGTGAAGTGAAGCAAGTGGCAGAAGAGGAAGAGGAAACAACTGGGCAGGCTCTGTGAATCTACGCTGTTTGCCTGTAGCATGGAGAAGGGATTGGTATCCTACTGGACCTGCTTTGCGGAATATCATTTGAGTTTGCCTGCAGCAGCCTCAGAATATTCAGCAAGGCAGCTTTGCTATCACTAAAGACCCGCGGGAGGGATTTACACAAATGCAGAATATGGTGGAGCAACTGGCATCTTCATAAAGTACTGAGGGAACAGGGGCAACACAGATTTCTCTCACAAATGCAGTGACTGGTGCCACTGAGTCCTAAGGATCTCATTATAGGAGCCTGTCACTGCTGGATTTGATTGACTGTGATTGTTTGGAAAGAGCATGCAGTGATGATCTTTTTCACTTTGATTGGACTGTATAGCAGTATCCCTGAGCTGAGTTCTACAAACTGTAGTAGTTTCAGCATGACTAAGGTACGCTCAACAGTAATTCTGGTAGGGAAATAGGCCTCATTATATCACCACCATGTATTCAATTTTATATTCATGTCATGAAAAGGGATAGCAAAAGGTAACGCTATGCTCCCAAAAGTCAACCAGTCATTCCATGGCACCCCTCAAATACTTGCAACACAGTGGACTGCTGCAGAATACAACAGTCGTAGTTGCTCCCCAGGAAAGGGCAATTGATTCACTTTGTTCAATAATCACCTGTGCATTTATGGAGTAGAACCTCCTTCCTGGTCATAAAAATATTGGGGTACTCGTAGATTTCAGTAATTCAGGCCAATTTCAAACAGATGCGGCTATTATTCAGGGATGAGGAGCTCGCTTTGGGAAGAGCAGCACACAAAGTCAAAAAATCCAGATTCATGCTGCCATAATTATTCACACGTACCAGCTGCCTTCTGTCATTCTTCATGTGCGGTCCCAGGCAGCGAGTGTCAGCTACCTATTCAACATAAGGGCAATATGGCCAAGCCCCTTTCTATCCTCACCTGATACCCATACAAGCACTCTCCACTGGATAATAATTAGGGATTAGGAATTAAGGATTAGGAATTCTGATTGAAATGTTTCTCCTTCCTTCACCCAGGAGAACTGAAGCCAATTGTGGCAGCCGTACCACCACCTTCTCTTCTCAGCGTCAAGCTCCACCTGCTCATTCTGCAAGATATTTATTCTTCTCCACTTTAGCTGCACATGTTGAACCTTAGCAGAAAATGTACAGCAATGCAGATGGCTGGAAAATAAAATCATGAGGCACCCGAGGGACTAATTGCAGCTGGCCAAGGACATGAAGGTTTGGTAACAGGCCTCAAATTTTAAATCATTATGGGATCATTCACCACCAATTCAAGGTATCAATTAAAAATTGACAGCAAAAAGGTAGGGACTTCACACATTTTTTGTAAAAATGTCAGTTGGAGCCAAGCAGCTGAGTATGTTCTGAACATCAATACTGTGATTCATAGAATCCTTACTTTTAGGCAGTAAAACTACTTGATCATAATTTTCTTAGCAGAAAAACAAAAATACAACTTTCTGAAGACAAATCAGAAAAAGTAATTGAGGGAGCAGCATGGGGTGGAAAGTGTTAAATGTGCTACAGGAAAGGGAAGTCAAAACATCTAAAAGCAACATTGCATTTTACCCTTGTGATGACTGGACTATTATATGGTACATAGGAAGTAATGGAAAACTAAGACACAAGGAGTATGTGGTATATACAAAATACAGTTCAGATATCAACAAATTATGTAAAATAAAGTATTCATACACCCAATATAACTCACCTCATTAATTTCAAAACCTATACCATTCAAATTACCCACAATAATTCTAAATTCTGAAGTCTCCATCTCTCCTTTCTTGCCCATTCAGACCCAACATATAGGTAGAAAAATGGTTAAGTATGTTAATACTCCTGAATGTGTGATGGTCAGGCATTTTTAAACATTTGTGCTATGCTAAATGGTACTACTGAGATTAATTTTGAATTGTCTAGACTGAAATCTTTTAGAATAAGAATGAGTCACATACCTTTTCATGGTGACATGGAGGCAGAAGGAGAAGCAGAAGCAGAGGGAGATGTAGAGGGAGATAGCATTACTGACTAAAGATCCTGGAAAGAGTTTGTTAGTTACTCATGTGAAAAAATTAAAAGCATCTCTTCCTTTCTCTGGAAAAAATAATAAAAATAGCTGCACTTACTCCACTGACCCTGAGCTGAGCTGTCAATTCCATGTCCTCTCCATCACAAAGACTGTCTCCTTCAACCTCCTTAACATCATTCACTTCTGCCCCTACTTCAGCCCATCTGCTGCTGAAACCCTCATCTATGCCTTTGTCACCTCCAATCTTAACCATTCCAATGTTCTCCTGACTGTCCTTCCATCCTCCACCCTCTGTAAACTTCAGCTCATCTAAAAATCTGCTGCCTGTATCCTAACTCTGTCCCAAACCCCCTCAATCATCACCCCTATCCTCACTGACTTACATTGGTTCCCAGTCCCCCAAAGTCTCCAATTTAAAATTCTCATCTTTGTATTTAAATCCATTCACAGCCTCGTCCCTCCCCATCTCTGTAACTTGCTCCAGCCCTATAAAATCCCCACCCAAACTCTCTGTTCCTCTGACTCAGGTCCCCCTCTTCGCCCCTCCACTGGCAGCTATGCCTTCAGCTGTCTAGGCCCCATTGTCTGAAATTCCCTCCCTAAACACCACCGTCTCCTTTTTTAAGATCCTTCTTAAAATCCACCTCTTTGTCACCCCTGCTAATATCTCCTTCTTTGGCACAGCATCTATTATTTTTAATTATGTCTCTGTGATGCACCTCGAGACGTTTTTCTACGTTAAAGGCACTATATAAATGCAAGCAGTTAAGTGTCGTAGCAGTACTTAAAGGTATACCATACTCAGAGCTTAGTGACCTAAAATGTGGAATCATCTCAAACAACAAAAATGTTCACTAGTCAAGTAGTTGACAGATACTATACAGACTTTTCTAGTGATTTTGTGCAGTTCTGCATTAAAGGTCATAATATTTGCAGGGTTCCAAATACTGCCACTGTCACTCTGAATATTAAACTATTCAGTCTGAGATTAAAATAAAGACCTGAAACCAGACTAGTGCAGACCACAGACTCCTGTGCTTATAAAGTCTGTAATGCCAAAATGCTGTGTACTCCATTACATTCGGTTTATCCTGGAATTCAGTGCACGCTTTACATCTTCAGTAAAAGACAACAAATTATAAAATCAATTAGATAATGAACAATGATTATATAATCAATGATGTTGGAAAAAAGAATGACATAAATACAGTAGTAGAAAACATTAATAAATTGTTTAACTAACAGTTTGGAAATAATGCAGATAAAGCATTTTAAATTGTGGACATGTTTTATAGGATCAAAAAGCTCAGCACTACTGTAAACTATGATGGATTTGAGCTTAAAGATTTTAACAGTATTGTTAGATGAGAAGGAAAAATTACAGTAAGACATTTTGCTTATAGTCTACAAGACAATGCACAAGCATTGTGATTGATTTACAGTTCACATTTTGCTCATTGGCAATTTGCTCATTGCTTAGAGTTGAGTTCTAGATTATTAATCCCATGGTGATGGAAAGCAATAACTTTTGATTTATAGGGTCTTTAAATTATTGCAGATGACTACTCATTTACAGTATGGAATTGGTATTAATATAATTATAATTCACCCTTTGGTATATTTTGTGCACGAATAGAGAAAGCTGATTAAGTCTCACTTTAAACTAAAAATGTTGGAATGTTCATTATTTTAAATTAAATTGTGACATAGGTATTGGACTGTGGCTGTATGACTTGATCCAATGGAATGGGCTTCTACTCTGCATTAATGCCATAGACACTTCCATCTACTAGTCATCCAATTTAAAGTGGAAGAGAAGTGAAAGTACTTCCTGCTGCATAAGATGGTTGAAAGTTCAGCCAAGTAGCTGGATCAAGTAACATTTAAATGCTATCTTGCTAATGATAATTATATTTCAATGTATCTGTAAAAACATTTAATCCTTGAGCAGTAAGAGAAATTAGGATTTTTAATTCAACATAAAACAACACCAACCATAGACTGATTTACACAGTCACAAGGTCAGCAACTTTTAAGTAGCAGATTCAAAGTGGAAGCTCATTCTTAGCTTGTCAACATTAATCTTTATTTCAAGAGCAGTTTTTGGTGTCAACAACAGATTTACAATTGAATTATTTCTCAAAGATACAAAGCTTTAATGTTACGACCTAGATGTATTCAACCTTTTTCAAAGTAATCAATGATTAATAAAACTTAAGACTAAAACAAAAAATATTTGTCCCCATGAAACCATGAGAAAACTTATTGAAATACAAAATGCATCAAATGTATTGATTTATTCATACCATGTACACAAAGATAAGTACAGATGAGGAACACCATTCAGCCCATTCTCCATAGCAAATTAGCCCCCAGTCACATCTAATATTTTTTTCAGTTTGTAAAATATTAAAATTATAATGCTCAATAGTTTAAAATTCAGATATACACCTTCAGGTGACACCTTTAGGTATCTGCCGTAGCTCAGTGGTAGCACTCTCACCTCTGAGTCAGAAGGTATGGATTCAAGCCCCACTCGAGGCTTGAGCATAAAATCTAGGCCGACACTCCAGTGCAGTACTGAGGGAGTGATCTATTGTAGGAGGTGCTGTCTTTCAGATGAGACGTTAAACCAAGGCCCCGTCTGCCCTCTCAGGTGGACGTAACGGATCCCATGGCACTATTTTGAAGGAGAGCAGGGGAATCTCCCGGTGTCCTGGCCAATATTTATCCCTCAATCAACATCATTAAAATAGATTATCTGGTCATTATCACATTGCTGTTTGTAGGACCTTGCTGTGCGCAAATTAGCTGCCGGGTTTCCTACATTACAACAGTGACTATACTTCAAAAGTACTTCATTGGCTGTAAAGCGCTTTGCGACATCCTGAGGTCATGAAAGGTGCTAAATGCCTTTTTCTTTTTTCAGTCTATTTCAATGTTCCCACAAACTCATTAACAATTTTGTGGCTATCGCGTGCAGAGCCTCAGGAATGTTACTCAAGCCACCTGTTCAACTAGTAACTAGTTCAAATGGAAAGACAGTGGGAACAGAATTTCAGGTGTTCAAAGGCCTGAATTTACAATGAATTTTAACAATAGCAGCTGTCCAAATTTTTTCACATGTACTGTTGACTTTAAAACAAATTGTTGATTAAATCTGCATGTGATGCTTACATAGGGGCCCTAGTGCATCATTCCACTTTTAGTGGACATAGTGCTGAAGTGAACACTTGCCAAATTTTCATTAGGCAATTATGACAATTCATTGCATCACACAAGTTTCCTGTTTGAATGAAAATTATTGTTGTTGTGAAATGTAATTTTGCTCAGTTTAAAGGCGAGGTTAATGGCAAGGGTAGTAAGAGAAAATATTTGCAATGTAAAAATATTCCCTCTATCTAGGTTTTATGAAGGGGAAGAAAATCTATGTGGTAGGAAATATTTATAACTCCAGTCTACATTCTCCTCTCCCAATCCCCACCACCCTCCACCAAATCAGGTGGAAATGCATCATTTAGACCCCCTTGTCCGCAGAAAGCTGTTCTACAAAATCAATGTCAAGGAACATCAATATGCAACTCCACTGAAAATCCCACATATCAATATCTGGGCTGGTTCTAGATGCTAATCAGGAGCAAACCTCTGTACAGGCTCAATGTACAGCAGTATTTAACTGGTACTTAATTGCACTATCCCAGCTGCCTCCTAAGTGGCATTCAAGAGTAACACTGATGCCAATCTACAGTATTTACAGTGCAGTCACTTATTAACAGATTTTGGGCTCGATTTTAAAAGGGCGGCGGGATGGCAGCGAGCGGGGATTAAAAATGGCGAACAGTAAACCCAAATAATGACAATTTACTGTTCCCCACGCGATCGCGACTTAATTGGTGGCCATTAATCTTGTTTCCGGGTTTGCCGTCTGAAAGCTGCGCAGTGGGCGGACTGCTCACCTGCATGACAGGCTGTCAGCTGGAGCGTCTGGATTTAAAGGGTCATTGCTCCAATAGATTTTGCTGGACCAAAGAGCAAGAAGATCCAATGAAGCAGCACAGGGGCAAGGCTGCTCCAAGATTCAGCGATGCCTCACTTCAGGTGCCACTGGCCGGAGTGAGGAGGAGGGAACTATTTTGCCCCGCTGACAGGAGGATGTGCCCTGCTTCTGCCACCAAGAAGGCCTGGCTCGAGGTGGCAGAGGAGGTCAAAAGCAGGAGCAACATATCCCGCACTTGGGTCCAGTGCAGGAAACATTTCAATGACCTAACTAGGTCAGCAAAAGTGAGTACGCTTACTGATTCTCCTGCATTCCGTGGTGCACATCACCTCCCCACCACCCCACCCCCACCCCCCAACTCATTCTGCGCTGCGATGACTACTCCATCACATCACTCCTCACACCCACTTAAGGCTCATCCTCAACTTACCTTCAATTCCTCACCTCCCCATTTGTGACCCCACCACTACCACTCACCCCAATCCTGATCCAATGTGATGTCTTTGTCTCATACTCACCCTCTGATGCACGGTCAGCCTCACCCAAAGCAATGCATTCATCGGCTGGCCACTTCACCATCACTCACTCACTCACACGTCTGTACTTTCTCCCCTTCTAGAAGAGTGCAAAATGCACGCGAGAGGGCGAGGACTGGAGGGGAGCCACAACAAATAGTAGTCCTCACAGAGGCGGAGGAGGAGGCCCCAGAGATCAGCCGCACCCTCGAGTGCCTGTCCATCGGGGACGCTGAGACCAGCACCCCACAAACGTCTGGTGACACAACTTTAACATTCATCACACACAACATGAATTGATGTTAAGAATGCTCGGCATCTGGAACACCTCAGTATGCTCATCGCAACATGACACATCTGTGATGATGCTTAATATTGCCTTCTGTTCTCGTACAGGCCCTTCAGCGACCGCAGTGACAGGAGAGGGCGATTCCTCAGGCGAGCTCCCGGCCTCTGAGGGCACACTGTCACATCTTAGTGAGCCATCCACCAGCGCAGATACTCACATCTCGGTGGGTCCTAGTAGTCAAGTTAGTTGGGTTAGCCCCTGGTGAGTCACCACACACAAGTGAGCGCAAGCAGATACTGGTGGCAGGAGCAGCCGAGGAGAGTCATCACACTCCTCTCCAGGCTCTGCTCAGCTGGACGCAGATGCTGAACCCTGGGGGCCATTCTTTAAAAGGAGAATGATCGAGAGGTAGCAGCATATTTGCGAGGTACTGGAACAGGTGCCAAACAAACTCTCCACAATATAGTGCAGAGGGTGGAGGAATCCAACTCCTGCATTAGTGGAATGGTGGCACAGGTTCGTGAGGGAATCTCTGAGATAGTGTCACAGGGACATGGGGAACTGTCTGAGATAGTCTTGCAGGTAACTGTGGAAATGTCTGAGATGGTGTCGCAGGCAAGTGTGGGAACGTCTGTGATGGAGAGAAGGCTAGCCATGGCTCACAAATGAGTCCGTTCAGACCCTGACAACGACCGTTCAGACTCAGGGTGAACAACATTCTGCCGCCTTAAACAGGCAGACAGAAACTTTGCAACTGGGCTTCCAAGGCATGTCCTCCAAACTATTCTTTGGCAGGATGGTAGGAGTGATGTATGCCTGGTCCAGGAGAGGGATGATGGCGAAAGGAAGTGAGGACACCACTCAAAGCGCTCCCACGTCTCACTTGTTGACCCCCTCCCAACCAGTACCCGCAATGCTGCCTCTTCTCCAGGTGGCTGAGTCAGCCCTTGCACAGGTGCAGGTGGAACAGTCTTTCGAGGGACCCTCACAGGCTCCAAAACCCAGAGGGCGTAGGCCGAAAGCATCTAAGCAGTCCGGCCATGGACATGAGCAACCTGCCACTACCTCTGCTGCAGCCACAGGGGATGCACCACGTAGATGCGGTAGGAAGAGAAAGACTAAGGATTTGTGATCACAAAGGGTCTGCACAGGGGGTCTGACAGACTGTCATGTTTTTCATTTATATTGGGTTTTTGTTAAAGTCACATTAAATGTTATCATTCTCACCACTACTGCCACGTCTTGCCCATTCTTGACTGGCTTTTGTGATAGCGCTCTTTCATGTACTTCATCATGAATGCCCACACTTGATGCCAGCCAGTGGGTCACTTTACAGTGGGTGTATGTGTAGTTGCAGGACTGTTTTGTGCAGGGGGGGGGGGGCGGGAGGGGAGGGGGGCTGGTGTTGGCGCTGCTCTTTCCAGGTGCTGAGAGGAATGGACTCTTCATACTTACTGATCTGACGAGAACCACTCACATATGAGTGACTCCATGGACTTTCAAGCAGCCAGGTGAGCCGCTGCTCTGCCCATGGGTTCGTCGTCCTCCTCCTCCTGAATGTTGATTGCAGATGTGGATGGTGGATGAGGGCATGGGGCCTCATCAACCGGTACCCCTCTCTGTGCGTCATGATGTGCAGGACATAACACACTACTATAATGTGACCCACTCTTGCTGGTGCGTATTGAAGCGCTCCCCCAGAATGATCGAGGCACCGAAATCGCATTTTTAGCAGATCTATCGCATGTTCAATTATAGACCCGGTGGCAATGTGGCTTTCGTTTTATCGACGCTGTTGCTCGCTGATGGGGTTCCTCAGAAGTGTCATCAGCCACGTGTGCAGGGGGTATCCCTTGACCTGAGGAGCCAGCCCTTAAGGCTGTTTGGTGCGTGGAAGAAGCCAGGGATGTTGGATTCCCTCAGAATGAACAAATTGTGGCAGCTGCCAGGGAATCTGGCACACGTGAAGAAATCTTTTGCGGTGGTCACAAATGAGCTGAGCACTGATGGAGTGATACCCCTTTCTGTTGATGAAGAGTCCTGACTCATGTAGAGGTGCTCGGTTTGCTATATGCATGCAATTGATTGTACCGTGTATACGTGGGAAGCCAGCCACAGAGTGGAATCCCACTCAGTCTGGCTGAGGTCGTCCGTGGGGAAATTGATGTACTGCGAGGCTCTGTGAAACAAGCAATCGGTGACCTACCTTATGCACTTGTGTGCAGATGACTGAGAAACCCCGGCAATGTCACCGGTGGCACCCTGGAATGATCTGGAGGCAAAGAAGTTGAGGGCAGTGGTCACTTTAACTACGACAGGTAATGAGATGCCGCCAGGCCCAGCCACGAGCAGCTCGGCATGAAGGACCACCTGCCGACTCACTCAGTCTCCATATGCACTGCTCCTCAGAGACATCCAGAAAGCTGAGCCTCGGTCTGTAGACCCTTTGACGAGGGTCACGAGTCCTGCAACGTCGCTCCCTCCGTTGCTCCCCTCTCTGTTCTTGTGCAGGTGTCTGTGGCGTAGCCCTGTGTTGCGGAAGTGCACGCCATGCCTGGCGAGGACGGTGATATTCCTTGTCCTCGGATGTAGTGGTGAATGCAGCCATTGTGCCCCCCATCCTGATGGTGTCAGTTTGAGGGGGTCCGAAAAGTTGGTAAATATGTGTAAACAGAACAATTCTAAGTGGAAACCAAGAATTTTCAGTCTAAATACAAAGATCTCACAGCCAAAAGTTTGTCTGAGACAACTGAGTGCCCTGCTGCAATAACTCATTTTTTATCCCCATCTGTCAAGCAGGGATTGAAATGTCCAAATGGCTGCCGGCTGAAACACGACTCGTTTCCCATGGCGTGTTTCACACAGCACGAGAAACACGTTGAGGCAGCACTGAAATTGCTTGCATTCATAGCTAGTTGCATTTTTGGATTTTTTAAAAAACTAGTTTAAATACTTCAATTGCTGCTTTAAATATCGTCCCGCCAGCCTTCCGGGTTCAGGAACGGCACGCGCACCAGGTGACTCTGGGTCGTGCACGTTCTTAGGCGTGTTGGATCCGGGATTTCTGCCCGGTCCTGGAAAACACGATTTTCTTTGCCCCTTCCCGCCCCCAACGCAGCCGCACTTTGTTTCAAATTCGAGCCCTTTGTCTCTGACATAAGTGGAGCAAATCCTTGCAGAGAAAGGAGTGGGTTAAAACTGTGAATAACTATCAGATGAGAGTTTTTTTTCCATGATAGCAAGATTACTTGCTGTGTATTAATACACTTAGCTTCACCTTTACTCAATTTGTTTTATAATTTTGCTAAAATTCTTAATTATGTCCAGTTTGTGCCTGTCATTGACAGTAACATTTCGCTGTTGTGTGTCAATCAAACAAGCAGCACTAGCAATACGGGTCAATTGCACCTGGAGTGCAGTTTTGTTCAAATATATATTTATGCCTGTAGGTGGGTTAAAAGTGCCAATTTCTGCAAAAGTTTCTGCTACCATATATAGTCGTCTCTAAAACAACCCATAGTAAATGATCCTTCTACTTTCCAGCTGAAAAAAATGTTGGATAAAGTGGAGTGGAAGACCAACCACAAGATCACAAGTTCAATTAGCAAGTATAGTCAACAAGTACAATAACCTCCACTCTACAGTACAAGTCTCCCACTCAACTTTACACTCATGCATAAGATGACCCCCATACTTTAATCCCTTCCAAAATGTAATGTAAATTATTTTATACAGTAGTTTAATCAAAAAACCTAGGTATGACAAATTACATGAGATTCTTAGATTTTTATGTACGTTTTCTGTTTTGCACTTCAATTATGGCTCATAAACCAAAAAGTCTTTTTTCCCGTACTCTTCTCTCCATTCTCACTTTCATACAATATTCTCCAACTAAATGACTGGGCAGGACCTGTCCTTTGATCTGCTACATTTGCAACAGAACACTCCAAATTTATATACGAGCATACGAATTAAGAGCAGGAGTAGGCCATTCGGCCCCTCGAGCCTGCTCTGCCATTTGACAAGATCGTGGCTGATCTGATTGTGATCTCAACCCTACTTTCCCGTCTACCTACTATAACCTTTGACTCCCTTGTTAATCAGGAATCTATCTAACTCAGCCTTAAAAATATTCAATGACCCTGCCTCCACCACTCTCTGGAGAAGGGAGATCCACAGACTCACGACCCTCAGAGAAAAAATTTCTCCTCATCTCCGTCTTAAATGGGACACCCCTTACTTTTAAACTGTGGCCTAGTTCTAGTCTCTCCCACAAGGGGAAACATCCTCTCAGCATCTATCCCTTCTAGTCTCCTCAGGATCTCCAGTGTATACAGGCTCAACTTGTCCAACCTTTCCTAAGATAACCTCCTCATCTCAGGAATCAGACGAGTGAACCTTCTCTGAACTGCCTCCAAAGCAATTATGTCCTTTCTTAAATTAGGAGACTAAAACTGCACATAGTATTCTAGATGAGGTCTCACCAATGCCCTGTACAACTGTAGCAAAACATCTCTACTTTTATATTCCATTTCCCTTGCAATAAATGACAACATTCCATTTACCTTCCCAATCACTTTCTGTACCTGCATACTAACTTTTTGTGATTCATGTACTAGGACACCCAGATCCCTCTGTACCTCAGAGTTCTGCAATGTCTCTCCATTTAAATAATATACTGCTTTTCCATTCCTCCTGCCAAAGTGGACAAGTTCACATTTTCCTACATTATACCCTATCTGCCAAATTTTTGCCCACTCACTTAACCTATCTATATCCCTTTGCAGACCCCCTATGTCCTCTTCACAACTTACTTTCCTACCTACCTTTGTGCAAACAGCAAATTTAGCAACCATATATTTGGTCTCTTCATCCAAGTCATTGATATAGATTGTAAATAGTTGAGGCCCAAGCACTGATCCCTGTGGCACTCCTGCCAACCTGAAAATGACCCATTTATGCCTACTCTCTGTTTCCTGTTAGAATGGATAAAGGATCAGCTAATATGTTACCCCCTACACCATGAGCTCTTATTTTGTGTAGTCGCCTTTGATGTGGCACCTTGTCAAAAGCCTTCTGGAAATCCAAGTACACTACATCCATAGGATCCCCTTTATCCATGTTGCTTGTTACTCCCTCAAAGTACTGTAATAAATTAGTCAAACACGATTTCCCTTTCACAAAGCTGTGTTGACTCTTCATGCAATCAATTTTCTAATAACCAGTAAAGATGCTACTGAAATGCTCAGTGAACTGGGCCAATTTTCAGCAGACAAATAAATTGATGGTCTGCTTCCACAATTATGGAGAAGTTGATGTGATAAAATAGGGAAATTTCTGTACTTATGTTCCACAAATTTAGATAAACAGGATAATTCTGATTTACATTTAGCTTCAGCCAGCTGTATCTCTGGGGGAATCCAATTATTTCTGTGGCAGTGATACATGTAACTGACCAGACCTATCTCTATATTCAATGAGAGCATCTGTCCAAAATGGGTTTTCTTTATTTGCGTATATACCGCTGTTCGGAAATTAAGTTTAAAAAAGTTATTTGATGGCTCGGACAGACTATTTGAAATGTTAACCTATGCAGACTGATAACTGCAGAAAAAACAAATTTAATCTCAGTAATTACTGAACCATTAGGCAAAGTACTTAGAGGAAGACAGTAACATTCAGACATTAACACCTCACTCACAAGGTGTGGAATCTTCAAACGAAATGGAGATAGCATGAAGGAATTGCCACAGCATAAATCACAGCTCAGGTTTCGTTATCTTTAATTTTGGCTGAAAATCTGAACTATAAAAGGGATGAGTGGAAATTCACGTCATCCACTTACAATATTGCGTCGTTAAGATCTGCTAACGACTGTTTCATCCAACAGTCCATTGCTTATCAAACTGTGCAAGAAATATGTTCTAAAAAAGCATGTGTTAGCCCCTTCAGGGCTGATTCTATTTTCTTTTTAAATATTGTGCTTTCAGTACCTACTGCTTCTATTTGTTACTTAGCCTGTAAATAAGTATGACAATTAGATTTGGCCTGTAAACATTGGTCTAATGGCATGGTATTTTCAAAGAATCAAGGCCATATGATGGATATCCCACTTGATCCTGAGGTGATCGATATTAATCCTGTGATTACTAGCTCACAGTCCAGATAGGTTTTGGATCATAGAAGACTGCTTATAAAATCCACCTTTTTGCCACAAACACCCCAGGACAAAATTGTTGGGGAAAAACCCAAAATATAACAGATGGTTCCAGTGAAGCTGGTAATTAATTTAGTTTCCAAAGCACTTACAAGCACCATTTTTTTAGGGGTTTAAACTATTCTTAAAAAAACAGCACTTGCACCAATGTTGAGTTATGCAACAGCAGGATATAAGATTTTAAAAATACCAACACAGTTCTCATGTCATTGCTCACAATGAGTCAGAAGATATGTTGTTTTATAACAATGAGTGATATCAACAAAATCTGTTGGAGTGGCCAAAACACCTCAGGTATCGTTGCACCTGCATTTGTTGGCCCCTCACAAACTTCTCTTCCTCATTTCAAATATGCAGCATGTTGTTAGGAACCCTCAAAGAATACCCATCCCCACCTCTCATGTTGGTGCAATTTCAAAGCCAGCAGCAACCAAGAATAATGAAAGCTAAGTATTAGCAAGGAAAACCCCCAAAAATTCAGAAGTGGAGGACTAACCAGCAAAACAACTAATGCATGGAGCAAACTGCAGCAAGAAGGAAATAAAAATGCAAAATTGTTTTTTTTTTAAAATAAAATCATCCTTAAGAGGCTTACTTGAGCAGGCCAGGCTCCAGGATTCCTTAGCACACAGTGTTTTTGGTTAAGGCTCACTTGTGGATTGAGCCTCACCCAAAGATGTGAAATTAAGCATGGGATCTTTAACAACAGAATTTAAATATTCAAATGAAGCCACATATCCTGTTAGTGCAGCATTACTTTTTGGCCTCAAATTGCTTGTTTGAAAATTTTGTGTCCTGCGAATCGGTTGCACATGATCGAGCACCTGACTTTCTGACTACCCTGCAAAATCAGGGCTAATGTGAACCCTTCATTAGAACTGGCCAGTTCTGAGGAAGGGTCACACCTGAAACATTAATCTTTCTCCTTCAAGTGCTGACTGACCCACTGTGTATTTCCACCATTTCCTGATTTATTTTAGAATTCCAGCATTTGTTGCTTTATTTTTGTCTAAAGATAGAAAATATGCAATAATGGCTATGCAACATCCTGACTGAAGAAAAAAGGAATCAACTCTTAAGTCCCAGAAAATTTCTAGATTTCCATGTAATTTCTGCCAGCAGCAAACAGTGCAGCATTATGATCTGGTAGCAAAAGACTTCTAAAATGATCTCCTCACAGCAATCAATGCCTGCTCTCTGTGGATGAAAAACATCCACTTTGTAATCTCTGCAGCTTTTTTTGTAGATAAAATGAGCAAAATGAATAAGCACTGGGAGTTTCATACGAAAAGAGTGTTCTGTGTTTTAAAGTAACCGTATATATTCACATGTATTACTGCAAATAAAATTGCTAATGTATGTATATGTCACACTATCAAACTATAAATCATTTAAAATATAAAAAAGTACTCCACCACCTTATTTAGATCATCACTTTGCAAGGTGATGGGCTAAACAAAGCATAAGTGCAAGGCCCCACACACCTCACGCCAAAACACAAGTCATACAATATAGCCACAACTGGTTACTGAGTATGGTGGTTATTCTAAGAAACTGGTGGAATAGGGGATCAATGACCTAATTATTAGCATCGATTTTTTTTAAAAATCCTCGTGAGAAATAAGAGTACATCACATTATTTAAAAATACCGCATAACTAAAATAGTAATGCAGACAGCGGCTTTAGTATAAACCATTTAAGAATTTTCCTTTACAGGAACTGGATGAATTACTTTTTTTAAAAAAATGTAAGTTTAGTATATTCTCATTGCTCCAAGATATAACTTTATATTAAAATAAACGGAGGAATCAATTCCAAATGCAGCTGCCTCTCTCCCTCCAATTAATTATATGTGACAAGGGGGGAAAAAAAAATCACAAGAAATCCTCAGTGACAAAGAACCGCCTATACCCGTTTTCATTCATTACCAGTTTACTTTCTAATAAACCTGGAATTTGCAGTGATTTGTGGTGAGCTTATTAAAACTTACACTTTTACCTTGCACCAGCATGAAAATGCACTCTTTCAGTTTTAGAATAGGAGTTTAGAGGTTTCAGCCCAGTATCGAAGAATGATATACCTAGTTAGAGTAAGGACTCACATGATTCCATATTTTGAAGAATTATGTTTTTTTCTTTTGCGGTTTGAAAATTTTGGTGGCATCTAGCGTCTTGTATGCATTTGTCCTATTTACAAATCCAATGAGCCTGCTGACTACACTAAAAGAAAATCAATTGAATGGACTGTGGGATGATTAAGAATAGTTTAAAAGGGAATAATCCACGGAGTTGATTTCAACTGGGAGCACATGTGGAGTGGAAGGAAAGGGAGGGATCCCTCCTCCCCACCCCCCTCCTTGGAGAGCTCAGCGTGTGGTTTCCGGGTCTCATTTAAATCATCCAGGACAGCAACAGAGTTAATGCTTCATGGGTGCTCACCCAACATCTCCACGACATCATCCTCTAATGCCAGGTTATCGTTATCAGTCTCAAAATGGCAAGACAGGGTATTGCTGCAGGAGTTCCTCAGGGCAGTGTCCTAGGTCCAACCATCTTCAGCTGCTTCATCAATGACCTTCCCTCCATCATAAGGTCAGAAATGGGGATGTTCGCTGATGATTGTACAGTGTTCAGTTCCATTCGCAACCCCTCAAATAATGAAGCAGTCCGAACCCGCATGCAGCAAGACCTGGACAACATCCAGGCTTGGGCTCATAAGTGGCAAGTAACATTCGCACCAGACAAGTGCCAGGCAATGACCATCTCCAACAAGAGAGAGTCTAACCAACTCCCCTTGACATTCAACGGCATTACCATCGCCGAATCCCCCACCATCAACATCCTGGGAGTCACCATTGACCAGAAACTTAACTGGACCAGCCATATAAATACTGTGGCTACAAGAGCAGGTCAGAGGCTGGGTATTCTGCGGCGAGTGACTCACCTCCTGACTCCCCAAAGCCTTTCCACCATCTACAAGGCACAAGTCAGGAGTGTGATGGAATACTCTCCACTTGCTTGGATGAGTGCAGCTCCAACAACACTCAAGAAGCTCAACACCATCCAGGACAAAGCAGCCCGCTTAATTGGCACCCCATCCACCACCCTAAACATTCACTCCCTTCACCACCGGCGCACAGTGGCTGCAGTGCCATCCACAGGATGCGCTGCAGCAATTCGCCAAGGCTTCTTCGACAGCACCTCCCAAACCCGCGACCTCTACCACTTAGAAGGACAAGAGCAGCAGGCACATGGGAACAACACCACCTGCATGTTCCCCTCCAAGTCACACACCATCCCGACTTGGAAATATATTGCCGTTCCTTCATCGTCACTGGGTCAAAATCCCTGAATTCCCTTCCTAACAGCACTGTGGGAGAACCTTCACCACATGGACTGCAGCGGTTCAAGAAGGCAGCTCACCACCACCTTCTCAAGAGCAATTAGGGATGGGCAATAAATGCCGGCCTCGTCAGCGACGCCCACATCCCATGAACAAATAATTTTTTAAAAATCACAAACGGAAACTTAAAAAGTTGTGAGTAAATTATTTGCAGTCAGTTTTGTCCGAGTCCTAACATACAAAATTGGTCAATCTCAAAGTGATTGTGGGGCAGGGGGTCATGACTCCGACCCAGCAATGACTCCACCATTGCTGTTCTGCATTGGCTGGACATGCAGAGCGTTGAGTCTACTAAGACTCCCAGGTCTTTTTCAACTTTATCTGCAGCTAGTTCAACACCATTCATGGAGTATGTTGTGTCGTTTATTTTTCCTTCCTATGTAAAGCACTTTACACTTGTCTGATTAAACTTCATCTGCCATTGTTTGGCCCACTATCATATTTTGTTTAGCTCATTCTATAATTTCTAGGCTGCCTCTTGATTCTAATGCCCCTCTTAGAATCATAGGAACAGGAGTAGGCCATTCAGCCCCTAATGCCTGTTCCGCCATTCAATTAGATCATGGATGATCTACATCTTAATTCCATTTATCCACCTTGGTACCATTTCCCTCGATACCCTTACCTAACAAAATTCTATCAATCTCAGTTTTGAAATTTTCATTTGACCTAGCATCAACAGCTTTTTGGGGGAGAGAATTCCAGATTTCCACTACCCTTTGCGCGAAGAAGTCTCCGACATCACCCCTGAATGGCCTAGCTCTAATTTTAAAGGTTATGCCCCCTTGTTCTGGACACCCCCACCAGAGGAAATAATGTCTTTCTATCTACCCTATCAAATCCTTTAATCATCTTAAACACCTCAATTATATCACCCCTTAAATCTTCTATACTTGAGGCATTACAAGGCAAGTCTATGCAACCTGTCCTCATAACCCTTTTAGCCCCGGTATCATTCTGGTGAATCTGTGCTGCACCCCCTCCAGGACCAGTATATCCTTCATAAGGTGCGATGCCCAAAACTGTTGCAGTACTCCAGACGGCGTCTGACCAAGTCTCTATATAACTGAAGAATAACTAATTCTCCTTAGTAGTCCAACCTCCTTGAAATAAAGGCTAACTTCCTTTTTGATTACTTTTTGTACCTGTGTGCTAGCTTTTACTGATTTGTGTACATGGACACCCAAATCCCTTTGCTCCTCCACCGATCCCAGTCTCTCAGCATTAAGAAAATATTCCTCCTAGTTTGGGATCATATGAAAATTTAACTAGTGTGCATTGAGTTTCAGAATCCAAATTATTTATGTAACTTAGAAATAGTGGTCATAACACTGGGACACCCCACTCAGTCCTTCCCCCAAATTTGCAACAGATTTACCATATTATAAACATACATAGTACCCTTAATCTGACACTGTTTTATTCAAATTGATTCACTTCCTCTCATCAAGTTAACAAATTATGTTACATGAAGTACAATGAATTTCTCTCCTATGCCCCATTTATTGTAGCAAGTAGGACCCAAATGAACACATCCTAATCGATCCTGACGAAGGAGGAAAGCTCCGAAAGCTTGTGATTTAAAATAAAACTGTTGGACTATAACCTGGTGTTGTGCAAGTCCTTACATTTGTCCACCCCAGTCAATCACCGGCATCTCCACATCATTCTCAAGAGCAATTAGGGATGGGCAATAAATGCCGGCCTCACCAGCAAGTAGGACCCAAACGAACACATCCTAATCGATCCTGGTTGCTACTCTAAATTGAACTATTTTCTAGGAACTGACTTTTCCGAAACCTGTTTTTCCACAAGTTTTGGAGCGTCAGATGCAGCTTGAATTTTCCATCTCTGTAACAACATTTGGTGAAATAAGTTCGAATATATAATTATGGAGCAAATGAATGTAGTCCCTTGCACATGCAGAATTTTTAAAACTTAATTTTCCTCCCCAATTCTTTACAGATACAGTCAGGCACTGCACCAGCGAGTGCACATACAACCATTGTATATGATATAAGGGATGGAAGGGCTTTGGCCAGTCAAGCTGGCTGTTGTTATCATTGTCTTGGTGGTAAAATCTTTCCACGCTATAAGTGGAGTGTTAGGTATTAGGACAAAAAACCGCAACATGCAAAACTGCTTTAAAAAACTCAGCTATAAACGACTGTCCAAAATAAGTTAATTTATGAAATTATTTTGCATCAGTTACATTAAATAGGGCTACTTCTATAAATTGGTTAGATTTTTTAAAAATGAAACCATATAATGTAAATATATATTAGATGTTTAGTACAGGTGTTCAGGTATAATCCAATCTCAGGGGTTTTGGTGACTAATAAAAAATTCTAACTTTGCGACATCAACTGAACCTCTGACTTCTATCTGCTGTCCTGACCATTATGGAACAGCACAGTGGTGAGATTATTTACCAGCTCAGTCAACTGTTTTGATCAAATTATCATCAAAGGCATTGAAAATAACCTTTGCTCTCAAACTTTAAAAATATCATGCAACAGTTCTTTCTTCTCTCACATTTGAACTATTAGTCACAATAAAATTGTTATCCTTGGATAGTACAGTGGAAAACTTTGGGGCAATGTTTACATACACATGTTTTTCACACACATCATGATACATGTGTGTTCTGAAAATGCACAGTGATAAGAATGGCGCACAGCTCTTTCCTTCACCAAAACGGTGAGAATTGATGACAATCCCCTTTTCACCCCAATTTTAAAATGCACTGCGCTTAATAAGCCAAACATTTACAGGACTAACTCTTCCGGCGTTAGAATCGTTAGTTAGGATTTTTTTTGAAAAAGATAATCGCTTCCTTAGCAACATAAATAAAACAAATGACTACTATACCCACACACAATTTTCAACTGCCTTGTAATGAATTCATCTCACTGTTTTCATGCTCTGTTTTAGTAATGTGCTATGGTTGGCAACTGTGAACGATTGATTGTCCAGTGAAATACAGCAGGGAGTGCATATTTTTAAACAGATATATATTTTTGACCTCTGATTTTTGCTTTGCAAATAATATTCTCCCCCATCTACAGCGAGGGTCCATTTCTCGAGATTTAAATAATAATTAGGGGGAAAATAGCAATTTAAAGAAATAAAAATGGTTGAACCAGTTGCCTTTTCCAGAGAACTGTGTACATTTGCAACAATCTGACCCTAACAGCCCGGTATTTTATAGGCGCCCATAACAATAAGTGATGTCCGTGACAACGATGCTGCTCCACTTCGTGCCATCGCATTTGCTCTCCTCACCTTGCACCCTGATGTAAACATCGGTACCCGCTGCCAGTGCCGCTGCCGCCGCCGCCGGCTGCTGCTCCTCCTCCTCCGGCTTCTTCCTCACCGAGCGCCGCTTCGATACACACCCTCTGCGCTTCTCGTTTTTCCTTTTCATGACGGCCTGAGCCCGGCACCCACCCGCTTCACATTAGCCGGGGACGGGGACGGCGCTGCAAGCGCTGAGGTTTGTAAATGGCGGATCCCCATCTGCAGCCCGAGAGGGAAGCCGACCCTCCCCCGTGTTTTCTGCAGGAGGACGCGGGCTCACCCCCCAGTCTGGTGCGCATTTTGAGTGACGTGCGCACGGGGCAGTAACGGGAGGCCAGCAGAAGGGAGAGGGCAGATAGATGCAAGTCGGTCTGCTTCTTTCCCCCCCCCCCCTCCCCTCTTATAGGTGTTCAAAAAAAATGACCAAAAATACTGTACAAAACGTTACGCTGCAACATTTCCTCCATTAAAAAGATGGTCCGCCTGGACAACTACTCTTAAAGTAGAGGCTTGCCACCAGCACAACCTTTTATGGTTTTCTAAGAAGTAATGTTGGCCTTTTAAAATGTGAATTCAGGCACCAAAAAAAAAATAGGGTGGGTGATGAATGTGCCTACCTGTCATTTTAACTGGATGAGAAAAGTCTGGCTTGGGAGGGAGGAAATTCTGATTGTTTGAAATAGAAGTAAGTGGCAAAAAGGGAACTTCAAAGTCTCATGATGTTAGTTACTAAAGTTTTCAATGAAAGTTCCATCAGCAAAGAAAATATCAGAACTGGAACCATGATCTTACCCATCTGAAATTTTGGATATGGGAAATGTGGAATAATTTTCTGACTTTTCCCTGCCTTACTTACTGAGGCCACAAACTGGAAACTCCATTACGCACAGTCAGAAAATAGCATGCAACAGCGCTGGTGGAGGAGGCTCCCAAACAAGCTAAAGTTAGAAAATTACCTTTATAGTGCCAAGCAAAAAGTGCAGTGCAAAAAGTTTCTGCCACAGAGTGAAGGGATGTGGGTATGCACCCCAATTCCAGTTGTCTGTTTCAGCTGTATGTGTAGGTATGGGAAGTTGCCAAGACCCAAGTTCAGAAGAGTTCAGAAGAATGAGAGGCGATCTTATTGAAACATATAAGATTGTGAAGGGGCTTGATCGGGTGGATGCGGTAAGGATGTTCCCAAGGATGGGTGAAACTAGAACTAGGGGGCATAATCTTAGAATAAGGGGCTGCTCTTTCAAAACTGAGATGAGGAGAAACTTCTTCACTCAGAGGGTAGTAGGTCTGTGGAATTTGCTGCCCCAGGAAGCTGTGGAAGCTACATCATTAAATAAATTTAAAACAGAAATAGACAGTTTCCTAGAAGTAAAGGGAATTAGGGGTTACGGGGAGCAGGCAGGAAATTGGACATGAATTTAGATTTGAGGTTAGGATCAGATCAGCCATGATCTTATTGAATGGCGGAGCAGGCTCGAGGGGCCGATTGGCCTACTCCTGCTCCTATTTCTTATGTTCTTATGTTCTTATCAGAAGTTCTGTAATTTTAGGACTTTATTTATTGCTCCCGATAGTCACAATAAATTTTAGAAGTGTAACCATTTTGAAACTTTTTCACTTCCATGAATTTGCAAGCATTAAAAAGAAACCAAGATCACAGGATCGTGACCCACAGGAGCAATGGACTATTGTCATGAGGCATGCTTCCCTGTACCAACACAAGAGGAACATAAGTTAAAGTCTGTGAGCAATTCCTGTTACACTGTAACCCACAAAAGGTCAGGAAGGGGAAAAAAATAGAAGGGTACACACTCACCAAACTAACTTAGATTTAGTGTCCTTAGTCAAATACCAATTACTGTATCAGGGCTTACTCCCTATTATTTGTCTTTCCAAATGGTTTACTGTTGCTGCAGTTTTGATCTACCACAGCTGTACACTTCCTAATACTCTAACACCAAGGTCTCCACCCCACGTTGGAAAAAAATATGTAACATCAAGGTCTTCCTCCCTACATTGCACACACTGTTAGAAAAGCTTCTGTAATAAACCAAATGGATTCAATAGAATAGCTTTTACAAATCTGTGGCCCAGGAGTGAATATCAGCAATTCAGGCTTGGAGATCAGCAGGCCTCCCAGGACTTTTAGTCTAGGAATAGGCAATCCTGCAGGCCCGCTGATGTCCAAACCTGAATTCTGGATTTGTGCTTCATGCCAAAAGCAAGGATATGTAAAATCTACCCAAATAAAGTTAATAAGTTAAACTATTTGATGTGTATTTTTAAAACAGATGATCATTTGCACTGTAATAGTCTTGTTGACAATGCTTCTTTTCTGCTAGTTAAAAATACAGAAACCAAAAGTAGTTTAGTAGATATACATGTATGTGTTGGACAGAATCCGGTGTTGTTTTCATTGTCTATAAATATTACTTCAAATGTCAATGGTCTGTGCCTCATTGATGAAGTCCACTGTTTGAACTCCAGCCAACTGTAGCAATAAATTGATCGGTGCATGATCCAACCTATTTGAATCAAGATGTCCAAAGTGAAGTTCATCTCCTGTAGAAATAAGAATAAATATATTTAGTAAGACTTCCTATCAAATGAAATACATTTCTGTAAATCTTCAAATCTTGTATGTCAACTTGAACATGATGGAGAACTAAACCATAAAGATCTGGAAAGTCCTAAGTTCAATTTCTGGTCTGTGCTAAGTTAGCTGATCTCAGCTTGAGGAGCAACTGGCCCCAGTATCCCTGGGCTATGGAGAGGAAGAAAAATCAGCCAGATTTTCTATTCCCGATTGTTGTCCAGTGATTTCCTGTTGGAATGTACATGTGTGAGAATACAGGGCAAGGACAGGGACAGTTTTCTCTGTGATGGTTCTCAGTCAAAAAGGCTGCTCATTGTCTAGGCTCACACATTAAGAATGGCTATTTGGGTGAGGTACCTTATGGCTTTTAGTACCCGTGGAAGCATAGCTAAGCATGAATTAATACCTTGAGAAAACATTTGTTCGGGATGAAAGGGAGGAATTTACAACAGAACTTTTTTGGCAAAATATTGAATGCTATTTTAAAGTTGCAGTGTTCCTAAAATCATCCATGAGTTGGAAATTAAAGTACAGAATCTAACACAGTAAAAAGTCTCTTTTGTAATGATGCCAAATTGTTCAATAACTAAGTCATTCAATGCAACAGATGTAAGTGTATTTTGAAGGTTTTTTTTGTTAACCAATAAAGATGTTTTTCCCTGAACAATACTCTTTAACAACTGTGACATCTGAAAAAGCTGTTTTAAAAATCCAACAACTAGACCTTCTTCAGAAATCAAACTGAGCTCACCAGGCCCTACAATCAAAGCTCCACCTTGCTGATCTGGGTCACCTTGAAAGTCAAATGCTGGGCTCTTCATTGCACACCACATACTCTTAAGAATTCCAATCAGCATGCTTGATTTGACGTGCAGACTCCTACCTGATAAAAGAAACCCAAGTGTCACTTTGAACAGAGGATGAGCATAGCAGATCCACTTACTGTCTTTGGGAGCCAATAGGGAATGTTACCAATATGGTAGTTTATAAACAAGCTGGCCATAAACAATACACATTATATAGAATTACATGTCATGACACTATCATTAAGGTTATCTACATTTTTATTAAAGATTCTTTTAAAATTTCTATTGTTTTAAAATCTCATCAAGGCTATTTATAAACCATTAATTAAAAAAATAATTATTTCCTTCCTAATTGGCCTACTGGATAAATGTACCTCGGAGTGATTCCTAGCCATTCAAACCAGGAAGAACCTTGGTTCTTTCACTGATCTGTCCTGAGTTAGCCCATCTCAACTAAAGCATCAATGAGAGCACTGTATTTCACCTCAGTGTCCCCATGTTAGATAAAAGAAAAAAGATCAACTGGGATTCCCACTTCTAACTGCTAATCTAGCAACCCCTGCTACAAGTACAAAAGTGTGCCTATCAAGTGAAGATAGGGTCAGGCAGAACTCTGAGCCTCAGTGTCAAATAGCCTGTAGATGCTCACTGTCAAGGCTCACGAGTAAAGAATGGTTTCTTGGGTGAAGAACTGAAGGGCAGCATCCATGGAACTGCAACTCAAGTTGCTGTCTTCAAAAGAGGTGGGTTAAGAAAAAAAAGTGAACAAATAAATAAGTAAACAAAAATGTAGGCATTTAATCTATCTGAAACACATTGTTCAGAACCTACACAAATAATTTTCATTTACCTCTTGATTTGATATTAAGCACATATCATTCTACTCCCTGCTACATGAGAATTTTTTTTCTCTTGGGTCTAATGTTTACAGTAGGGAGTTCCATCAAAAGGGGGCAAAATAGGATACTCAGAGACTGTGCACAGCAAATACCAATCCATCAACTGACTTTGTTTTTCTAAAATCCAAAAGACATAAGGAAAGCTAGAGATCAGCATTATTGCTACACATTTTTTAAATACAAAAAGCAGAGCTGGAGTTCTGTCTTCAGTGGGTACAGTGGGTACAATGGCAATTATGACCCTGATTTTAACTCCAGCTGGGTTTTGGGTGGGTAGGTAGGTAAGCGAGGTGACTTGAAAACTCGCACGCTGCTGCAGAAATCAGGCCCAGGCTATTTTAACTTCCAGGTATCATTAACATCCCATTTCCTACTCATTCCAGAGCAGGAAGCTGCATCTGGCCTTTGGAAAATTGCACTGTTCATTGCTGCCCGCCGGAACTTGGGTACGTGTTCGGAAGGGCGGTCCCGAGAGGGTCTCGTGAAGGGAAAGGGGGAGGGGTGCAGAGCAGAAAAGGCCTAAATATTCCTTGTGATGTCTGGGTAATCTGGGTGATTTTAATTGACCACCTGGCCAGGTTCTGCCTGGCGGGTAAGGTTAAAATCGCCCCCTTTATGTTTAAACAGCATTCAGGAGGAACAACAAATATATTTTACTTGTTGGAGCTCAGCTCCAATTTATCACTTTGCAGTAATTCCACCTTCTCCGTGCCAGCAATCATGACTATAAAATGCTGTCCATATTGCCAGAGCATTAAATTATAGCAATCTGCTAATTATTGGTAGGACAGGAAAATTAGAAAAATGCAGTAATAAATTTACTCTCAATGGTAACTATGAATAATTTACTTCCTCGGTTATGTTTAGTTTACAGTTTTCTTATCTTATAATCATTCCCCAATTTTGTTCCTCATTCAGTGAAAATATTCCTACATCCAGCTTATCAGTTCCCTTCACATTTTAAAAAAGCTTTAGCCACTTCCCCCAATAGCTCAGTGGGTAAGTGTTCTTTGTGGAATTGAGCCATACACATGTGGAAAGTTCAAAGTTCAATCTCCAGCTGAATTAGTTGATCTGATCAAGGAGCCTCGGGGGTGTTACAACTGGACTCATTGTTCTTGGGATAGAGAGGGCAAAAATCAGCCACGGTTCCCATTCCTCACTGCGTCTACAGGGAAAGAGGAAAAAAAAATCAAGGGGAGCGCCATCGTCCACCTGATTTAGTATACTTCCATGTGGCTATTTAAACACATCATTAATAAGGTCTAGGAACCAGTCCCCTCCTTGCATTCTCAGCCACAGGTGATGTATGCCCCAAGCTCAGGGAAGAAAGTAAATAATATTGAAAAAAGTGGGTACGTACCCTCTCATAAAAGTGCAAGAAACACACAACAGAACATTAAACCAATATACTACCTGCTTGGTGGAATGTTTCCCCTTGTTTCATTTTTAATTTTTTATAAATTTGTCTGCTTGGGTCAACATAAATTTCATGAGTATATCCAGTTAATGTGCAGAAACCCTAGGAGTAAAATGAAAATTTTAATACTAACAAATAATCTGTTTCTTCAGGTTAAGAGCCTGATCAGAAACTGACTGCATTGTGATCTTGACACTAGCTGTTTCTTGCAGCTGAACTAGAATGCACATTTTTAAAAATGTGCAATTAATCTTATTTAAGCAGAGACTTGGTGCCATATTCTGAATTAAACACTCAGATGCACATGTGGATTTATTGGTACTGCTCCATTTATACTGGTAGGATTAACATGCAATAAGTAAAAAATCCCATTTGAGAGTTAATCTGGCATCATGTATTTTTTAAATGAGTATGAGTATAACAGATTAGACCTGAATTTCCCTCCCATTGCACCCAAAAAGAAAACATTAAGCAGCCTTCCCCAATTACACAGAATTTACAGCACAGAAACAGGCCATTTGGCCTAACAGGTCTATGCCAATGTTTATGCTCCAGACGAGCCTCCTCCCACCCTATCACCATATCCTTCTATTCCTTTCTCCCTCATGTACATGTCTAGCTTTCCCTTAAATGCATCTATGATATGCTATTCTTGACCATCAAGCATTTAACAACTAAACATTTCAAGTACTACTTCTGTGATACACCAACTGCAAAGATGCTAGCTGGTTATGCAGAATGTACAGAAGCACAAAGTAATGTCCTTCACAAACACTTCATTTTAACGATTATGAATTGATTAACAACAGTAGTTATACATACCTTAATATGGTGATGGGTGGATTGTCCAATAACTATTAGCCTGACACCAACATCCTTCAAAAGACAAAGTAAATAATTGGGTAAATAATTGTGCTGGTTACATCTTGAAACTACAATTTCTTGTAACTGAGGGCAAATACATCAGATGGTATACAGCGTGAAAACTAACAAGACTAAATACTAATACAAAGGCCATTAGAATTGGCAGTAATGATTACAAAAATGTAAAATCATTGAGTTTTAGCATAGCAGGAACACCAGAGACTGTATTTACATGAAGCAAATCAATAAAATGTTGTTAAAACTAATTGGTATCCCTAAGCTTAGATAGGCTAGATTTCTCCCTTTCTGATTTTTTAAGCTCCCTCTCTTCCCCAATGATCGTGACACATGCTGGGATATAGTCTCAATTTTCCCCCCTCCTCTAGTGAAGACTTCTTGCTAGAGTATGGTTCCATGGGTACTGTTTATGCTCACTTCACCTCATCCAAGTGGCCTTTATTCACGTGTGAACCTTGTCAGTTTAGGTCAGCAGGCTATTCAGTAGCAGGTGGCATCACAACTGAGCCTAAGTATATATTTGTCTAATGTTCACACACGCTCACTTTCAGTGGGAGCTGCAAAAAGCAATCAGGAGCAGGAACCCTTGCTGATTTTCCCTTCCCAAACCTAAGGATACTGAGAACAACTACAACAACACAACTGCTGCCCCGGCTGAGATAAGTTAACAGACCGGGGATTGATGCAAAGACATCCCTGGTTATACGATTTAGCAACTTACTGGCTGTGTTAATGAGCCTGGAGCTGTACTTTTTAAAGAGACTGATTAACCCAAACGGGATAAAATTCAAATCATCTTTCATTAGCCTGAAAAAGTTCAGTTGACATCTGATTTTATTAATGTAGTTTGGCTCTCACCCACAAAATCTATATGTTCAATGATTATGAAACATTACATTTTACTTCCCTACTCAGCACCAATCAAACATTTTTAGCCTGAAAATCTGTCACTCAATGGTCAACACACAAATCTTCCTCACTTGCCCATATCCCAAATGGAGAGGATAGCAATGTAATAATAAATCATCCTGAGCCATGTGCTAATGTCCAAATATAGTTCCTCCAAGTTTTATGGATGAAATATTCTATCCTCCTCCTTACTGTTTATATGGGGAAGTACTTTTTCTCTAGGGAAGGGGAAATGAGGCATTAGGAAATTGTACTCCCACCAACAGTAACCCCAATGTAATTGTAAATTAATGATTAATCATTGAAAACTGTTTATCAAAATTAAATATTGTTCTCCTATCCTTAGAGACATTGGAGCTCTCCTGCCTATTGCTGGATGACTCACTGCAACTGTAGCAAATTGTATACTAACCTTTTGATAAGAACATAAGAAATAGGAGCAGGAGTAGGCCATACTCCCCTTTGAGCATGCTTCGCCATTCAATAAGATCATGGCTGATCTTTGGCCTCAACTCCACTTTACTGCCCGATCCCCATATCCCTTGATCCTAAATCCCTTGATTTAGCATTTATATATGCTAAAACAATAATATGCTTGATTTCAAGAACTGTACATTTGTAATTAAGTTATGTTTATAACCTTAGAGAGGGAAGAAAATTCCTAAATGTCTTTTGTGCTCACCATCAGATATTTCTGTGGAATTTTTGCCAAATCCTCCACATACTCTTTGCAGGCGTAACAGAGAAAATGCTGAAAAAGAATAACATTTCATGTCAGGCCTTTTTAATAAAACTGAATAGTTTAATAAATTAACATATCTTATCAAGATAAATCTGTAATTAATGCTGCAATGTCTCCTTCTTAAATCATTTTACTTTCAACAAATTTTGATGTTCGTATTTGTTAACTTAAACTCACAAAAAGAAACTAAAAATGCTGAAAATCAAACCAAAGCAGAAAATATACATCAGATCACTCAGCCTCAAGAAAAAAAGCAGGTTAACGTTTCAGATGCAAGATCCTTCCTCAGAAGTGAGATTTTAACTTGTGGGGAAATCGGTAAAACGAAATGATAAACGCCACTGTATTTATTTTCTCTTTCCCTTCCTAATTTTCCAAATACGGTTTAAAATCATCTCTATCATTTAAGAAATTAATTTGGTTTTTCTGCAATGGCTGAGCTGTGTCTTGTCCACACACAGTCCCTGAACCAGGCTAGAGAAAGGTTCACTCCGATCAGCTTTCCCCTGCCTCTCCTACCCTGACGAAAATTAGGATCGCTTTCCTCTCCCCATACAAAGCGGGGAAAGGTATTTCGCTTCCACAACAATCGACAACGAAGCAGTCTTCAGCAGCCTTGGTGTCGATGGTAGGAGGTGGGTAAAGTTGGTCCTGGGGTTTTCGGTTGATCTGCACGATTTGGGGAGCTCCCGAGGTCATTGCCAAGCCGATCGACATAATGGCTATTTTTGGAGGAGCCGTCACTTTAAATGAACCGTCCCGCCCAATAGTCCTATTCAAGTTACAGCCAGTGCACACAACACACAGAATTCACCGTCGCTTAGGATAAAAGGATTTGTGCTGCATGTATCGTTTCTAATCTTCTTTTGAAAGCGGTGCACAATAAATCGTTATACTGGCTGGGACAAGAACCCGACCCCCTCTAAATATTTAATTAGTTGCTCAATGTGTAGTAATCATCTATAATATAATCTTTCTATAATATGGAAATAAATTGTCTTATCAATTCTCAGATAGTCTTAAAGCACTTCAAATGGATTCTTTGAAGTATAGTCACTTCTGCTATGTGGACAATCACAGCAGGCAATTCACACAAATTCTACAAATAGCAAGTGAGATCAATGATCAATTAATCTGTTTATGGTGGTGTGGATTGAGGGGGGATATTACAAGTTTAGAGTGCACCTCGGGTGCAGCAATGCTAGTCACTCCCTCATGCAGTCTGAGCATCTTACTTTTAGGGGTATATCCGTATTGCCCAACTATATGATTGAGCAACATGGGTGTAACAATAGGGCTCTCTGATGATCTGAGCTGGATATCATGGAGGTAATTTTAACCCCCAAGAATGTGGGCGCTGGGTAGTAAAAATAGTTGATTTCATCAGCGGGACCATAACCCGGCTCCAATGCGCCCACTTCCAGGTTTAACCCAGGCATGTTTGGATGTGCATGAGTAACCGAAACCCAGAAGTCAGGTCCCCTATTAATGCCGGCAGTTGGATCATTAATGGGGCAATTTACCTTGTGCATTCTGAACTTGAAACGAATTTTATCTTTTCTGCACGGGTTTCCCATGGCTTCTCAAACTCACCAGTGAAACAGAGGTGAGATTCATGCAGAAGTTGATTTGGCTCTTTAAAACAATGATTGACACATCTCAAGAAAAGCTCAGGGATTGCAGCAGGTCTCTCAGCTCTCAGGCAATTGTTTGGCTGAGAATTGTTTGTTTTGGGTCTCTATTCACTCTTCCAGCCATCAGTCAATTAAATTGAATAAACTGAAAATAATCAATTGTTAACATCCTGAATCAATGTTGAGTGTGTGCACAAGCTTATATATTTAAGAATGATGACAAGATCTGAAATATTGGACTATTCTGCAGCTCTAAGTTACTTGAAAGAATAACAACATTTTATAAGAACTTGGCTGTTTTGCTAATAAAAATGATAGAACTCCAATCTCATTCATTATTTTTTTTATTCGTTCATGGGATGTGGGCGTCACTGGCAAGGCCAGCATTTATTGCCCATCCCTAATAATTTGCCTTTGTGTGGTCCATCTCTTCCCTTTTTCTGGCTTTCTCTCTTTCCATCTTTGGCAATAGGCATTCCATTGATATTTATTACAAGCTTGGACTTCCACAACTATTTGGATTGTATTTCTTCCCACCCCACTTCATCCCTTTCTCTAATTATCTCCTTATCTGCCCTAATAAATCTATTATCCACACCAGAGTTCCTAAAGGTCCTTCTTTTTCCTCAGCTGAGTCTTTCCTTAGCCGTGGTTGACAGGCCCTTTTATTGAATCCACCACATTTCCCATATGCAGCGGAATATAACTGCCAGGAACATCAGTTATGGTTTTCATCTTTTAATGCTTATGCTAGCGCTGGTGCTGTTAGGAAGTTCAAAAAATGAAGGTTACTTATATTGCACTGATCATGAAATCGCTGCTCTCCTTTTCCGCCTCACCTTCATCTCTCCCTCTCCCCATCTCCTCTCTAATCCTACCTTCTTCTTTCATTTTTCCCACTCTCCTCTCCCTTACCATCCTCCTCTCCCTTCATTTCTCCCCTGCCCTCACCCTTTCTCTTCTCTCCCTCGCTGCCTCTCCCTTCCCTACCAACCCTCTCCCCCTCACTCAGTCTGCCTTCACTGTTCTCACCCTTTCCCTTATCCCTCCCCTCCCTGTTTTAGTTCAAATATCTCCCTTGGTTGATGTGAAAAGTTGTATTGGTTTTAACTCCCCATGTGCAATGCCATGGGAGATCAACCAGCAAGAACTGCAAGCAATGAAAAGAAATATCTCCCTCACAGTACCACCATTGCATCACTTTCTACTTCCTCTGGTAGAATAATAATCATGCCCCCCACTCAACCGAGCAAAAAAATAAAAATCAAAACCCACCCAGTGAGCGTAGATTGAGAACCAAGCCAATGAGAACATATTAGAGAACAACCCCCAAAAAATGACCGTAAGGCCAAACACATCCCCACAGCATGCGACCCAAACACATAGCAGAAATTCTAGGTTAGGACAACAAACCTTCTCCTCCCCACCACTGAGCAGAAATTCTGGCACAGGATCACAAACTCTCATTCACCCCTAACCAACCCATCTCAGAAATTGCTGGTTAGGATATTAAACCAACATCCACGCCGAGACCCTCTCCAATGGTCGAGAGTCGCCCCCCCCCCCCCCCCCCCCGCCACCACCAATGGGCAAGACCCCCCTCACACCGTCAAGACTTCCTCGCCATGGTTTAGACCCCCCCACCAATGGGCAAGACCCCCCTCACACCATCGAGACTTCCCCGCCATGGTTGAGCCCCCCCCCCCGCCCCCCCCCCCCGCCTCCTCCTCTCCAATTCTCGGCTGCTTTCCCTCCCGACAGTCAGCCAGCTTGTCAATCTGGCTGGCTGTTGCGTGGAAAACCCTGAATTGAAATGAATTGCCTTCAATTAAGTTGCAATCGCAGAATCCAGTGCACTCACGACTTCCGGGTTTCCCACGTGATAATCCACCCACTCACTCAGTTCCCGGCCCCATGTCTCTTGCTCATGGCTTCGCATGTGCTTCTCCAAACTTTTCAAAGGCAGACTGAGAAACACTTGCTGAAATGAGGCCAGTTACGAATCATCAAGCTGCTTTATTTTACAGACAGGAAGTGAACATACAAAGTAACAGTCAAAGCAGATTTCATTTACTTAACTCAATTTCACTGATTTCTTTGAAAAAATAACCACAAGCCCTATCCTTTTCATGGGCTGGCTTATTGCTTTTGGCATGTCTCTCTCTCTAGGCAACATCTAATCACAAACCTAATCTCTTGCAATTTAAGCTTCCAGCTCTAGGCCAAGAGCTGTGCCTCATTGTCCTTAAAGTAGTTATGAATAAGCGTTAAAATACAGTTTTTTAAATGTTTATTTTGCTAAAGAAACTTTTGGTGTCATCTTTCATGAAGGTTTATTTTCTTCAAGATTGTTTGCAACCATTTTTTTTTGAGACCAGCACGATGTTCTCTGGGATGAATACATTATGAATACATAAATATTCCTGTCACTGCACTTAGAATTGCCATTTTGTAAATAAAATAAGGAGGTTGGAATAGTGATGATTTTTACTTCATTTAAAAAAAATACACAAGATTCCAATATTTAGGATTTCTATACCGTCTACTACTGATGCTGACTAAAAGCCTGTTTGTATGTGAGCACAATGCCCAATTATGTTCTGTAACTTTGAAAGGCGATCTCAGTTTGTTCACGCTTGTGGAGGAGGTCCTTTTGTTACTGTGTAACTGGGAAAAGACTTCACTGTTTTTATTAGAGCAGTCAATGCCCATGGGAAAATGTGAAGAGTGGTTAATGATCAATAAGAGTACAATAGTTTGCAAATCCCAGGCTGGATGCAGTCAAGTCCACCCACAAGCATGACATTCAGCTCCTCATGACTGTTCCTGCAAGCTACATTTTAGTGACACTGGTTACTCCTGTAAGTGGATCTCGCCCCTCTTACATTCAGGAATTTACCCATACTGCCCAATATCTAGTTATCTGATAGGACCCCCTTGTTATATGAAATGTATACCATGACCTACGCACTTGCCCTCACAACAGCTTCTCCAATCTCCTGCAAGATGACTGATTCACATTTTAATGGGACAAGGCTGGATGTGAGTCCTCAAACTAGTTTATTTTGCAATTGTTATGTGAATAAATAGATATACATATGAAGTAATTCCCACAACAATACTTTTTGATCTTTTATCCATTCTTGTAATAAATAAAATAATAAATCATGCTACATTGACATTTTTAGCAGACTGAAAGCTTTCACTTTGCATAGATAGACTTTTTCTCTGAAACCTCACCAGCTAGCTAGGCTGGTTTTCTTCTTAAAAGGAGACACATCTCCTCCTTGTCTCACAGGA
The DNA here is from genome assembly GCF_035084215.1 of Heptranchias perlo. NCBI lineage: Eukaryota > Metazoa > Chordata > Chondrichthyes > Hexanchiformes > Hexanchidae > Heptranchias > Heptranchias perlo. The sequence continues at coordinate 79,296,492 of NC_090328.1, forward strand.
TAACTTTTGCTGGAACTGACCATGAACAGGTATTTCACTCTTTTTTATTGCTTCCGAGTGAAGGAAGTTGAAAGACATACTTTTGACTTCTTCCCTATCCTGGGGTCAGCCACAACCACTACAGTCCTGTTGGATGGAGACCCAAACAAACCACCTCATGAATTCAGTTCCTCCTAACATTTTATGTGGGAATGCCTACTGAAACAAAATCATGGCCTCTCCACTATTTTTCCAGATCATTAGGGATAATAGTTACAATGTTTGGCTCATTTCACCTGACTGCAAGAACTCTTCCCTTTCAACTCTAGTTGGAAGCTTGCTTTAAAATGAGTCCAGAAAGGTTTTAAATTATGTACAACACTTCAATATCAATCAGACCCAAATCCTTCTAGGTTGAAAGCCCCAAAATGCAACAGTAACATAACACCAGATAACAGCTTTGCAAGGGCAGTTGTCTCAAAAATTTGATGCTGGTATTTGCTGGCAAGAAGGAACACAAAAAACAACTAGAAAATTTGTACCTGGTTATTAACAGGCATGTATTGCCGAAGCTAATGCATGCTGCAGCAACCAGAGTTTAGTAAGTGATATTTAACTCTGCGTTTAACCTTCTGCGTACAAGAGATAGAATTTGAAGTTTGAGAGATAGCTGGGTGGGAGAATTCAACATGAGGAAGAAGAAGTGTATGAAGCTTCGTTGCTTTTGATATTATGTGCAGAACTTTTGGATTTTTAACAGATGTTGAGGTACAACTGCAGCAGCTCTTGTGTTCATCCATTGATGGACCATGAGTACACCGATAGTGCACACCAATAGAGCAATAGTGAGAAAGGATATTGGCTCAGAAAATCAAGATGTAGAATCAGTCTGGGTGGAATTAAGAAGCACCAAGGGGAGTTGTTGATAGGCCTCCAAACAGTAGTGGTAATGTAGGGGATCGGATCAAACAGGAAATTAGAGATGCATGTAACAAGGGTACTACAGTAATCATGGGTGACTTTAATTTACATATAGACTGGCCAAACCAAATTAGCAATAATACTGTAGAGGATGAATTCCTGGAGTGTGCACGAGATGGTTTTTTAGACCAGTACATTGAGGAGCCAAATAGGGAACAGGCTATCCTAGATTGGGTATTGTGCAATGAGAAGGAGTTAATTAATAATCTTGTTGTGCGGGGTCCTTTAGGGAAGAGTGACCCTAACATGATGGAATTCTTCATTAAGATGGAAAGTGAAGTAGTCCAATCCGAAACTAGGGTCCTAAATCTAAACAAAGGAACTATGAAGGTATGAGGAGTGAGTTAGCTATGATAGATTGAGGAGCTTCATTAAAAGGCATGATGGTGGATAGGTAATGGCTAACATTTAAGGAATGAATGCATGAATTGCAACAGATATGCATTCCTTTCTGGCGCAAAAACACAAAAGGAAAAATGGCCCAACCATGGTTAACAAAAGAAATTAAGGGTAGCATTAGATCCAAAGAAGAGTCATATAAACTTGCTAGAAAAAATAGCAAGCCTGAGGATTGGGAGCAGTTTAGAATTCAGCAAAAAAGGACCAAGAGATTGATTAAGAGGGGAAAAATAGAGTATGAGAGTAAACTTGCCAGGAATATAAAAGCAGACTGTAAAAGCTTCTACGAGTATGTAAAAAGAAAAAGATTAGTGAAGACAAATATAGGTCCCTTACAGTCAGAAATGGGAGAATTTATAATGGGGAACAAGGAAATGGCAGAGCAATTAAACAAATACTTTGGTTCTGTCTTCACAGAAGAGGACACAAATAACTTCCCAGAAATGCTAGGCAACCAAGGGTCTAGTGAGAAGGAGGAATTAAAGGAAAGTATGTGAAAAAAGTGCTGGAGAAATTAATGGGACTGAAAACCGATAAATCCCCAGGACCTGATGATCTGCATCCCAGAGTACTAAAAGAGGTAGCCATGAAAATAGTGGATGCATTGGTTGTCATCTTCCAAAATTCTATAGATTATGGAACAGTTCCTGCAGATTGGAGGGTGGCAAATGTAACCCCACTATTTAAAAAAGGAGGAAGAAAACAGGGAACTACAAACCGGTTAGCCTAACATCAGTAGTAGGGAAAATGTTAGAGTCTATTATAAAGGATGTGATAACAGGACACTTAGAAAATATCAACAGGATTAGACAAAATCAACATGGAATTATGAAAGGGAAATAGTGTTTGACAAACATACTGGAGATTCTTGTAGATGTAACTGGTAGAATAGATAAGGGAGAACCAGTGGATGTGGTGTATTTGGATTTTTAGAAGGTTAAGAGGTTAGTGTGCAAAATTAAAGCACATGGGATTGGTGGTAATACACTGGCTTGGATTGAAAATTGGTTAACAGACAGGAAACAGAGAGTAGGAATAAATGGGTCTTTTTCGGGGTGGCAGGCGGTGACTAGTGGGGTACCGCAGGGATCGGTGCTTGGGCCCCAGTTAGTCACAATATATATCAATGATTTGGATGAGGGAACCAAATGTAATATTTCCAACTTTGCTGACGACACAAAACTAGGTGGGATTGTGAGTTGTGAGGAGGATGCAAAGAGGCTTCAAGGCCATTTAGACAAGTTGAGTGAGTGGGCAAATACATGGCAGATGCAGTATAATATGGATAAGTGTGAAGTTATCCACTTCGGAAGGAAAAACAGAAAGGCAGAGTATTATTTAAATGGTGATAGATTGGGAAATGTTGATGTACAAAGGGACCTGGGTGTCCTTGTACACCAGTCACTGAAAGCAAATATGCAGATGCAGCAAGCAGTTAGGAAGGCAAATGGTATGTTGGCCTTCATTGCAAGAGGATTTGAGTAGAGCAGGGATGTCTTACTGCAGTTATACAGGGTCTTGGTGAGACCACACCTAGAGTATTGTGTGCAGTTTTGGTCTCCTTACCTAAGAAAGAATATACTTGCCATAGAGGGAGTGCAGCGAAGGTTCACCAGACTGATTCCTGGGATGGCAGGACTGTTGTATTTGGAAAGATTGGGTCGACTCGGCCTGTATTCTCAGAGTTTAGAAGAATGAGAGGGGATCTCATTGAAACATATAAAATACTGACAGGGCTAGACAGACTGGATGCAGGGGGGATGTTTCCCCTGGCTGGGGGTGTCCAGAACGAAGGGTCACAGTCTCAGGATATGGGGTAGGGCATTTAGGACTGAGATGAGGAGAAGTTTCTTCACTCAGGGTGGTGAACCTGTGGAATTCTCTACCACAGAAGGCCGTGGAGGCCAAGTTACTGAATATATTTAAGAAGGCGATGGATAGATTTCTAGACACAGAAGGCATCAAGGGGTATGGGGAAAGAGCAGGAGTATGGTATTGAGATAGAGGATCAGCCATGATCATATTGAATGGCGGAGCAGGCTCGAAGGGCCGAATGGCCTACTCCTGCTCCTGCTCCTATTTTCCATGTTTCTATGTTGTGGATTATACCCAGATTCACGAACATTGATAGATATAAGGTTAATGAACTCTGCCTCACCTGGAAAAGAAATTCAGGATGCAATCACAGAAAACTAATCCGGCACTGGGGAGAAATGGAGGGGACTATGTGAATGAAATGATGTCAGCACAGGCCTTTGTTTGGAAATAGACTCTTAGGAGTAATTTTGACTTTGAGCAATGGTGTAAATCAGGAGCGATGCAAAACAGGCTGCCGATTCACCATCACTCGTTCTACATTATCACACAAAGTCAAAATTACCTCCTCAATTAGTAAAAAAATTGGGAGGATGAAATTGGGAACTTGTGTGGGTGATTGCAAATGTGAACCTGTGTCCTATCACTCCTTCAGAGGCCATGTTTATAAATTGTTCTCTGTCGCAATTCTAACTGAGATGATCAAGGGAGCCAATATCACTTTCACAAAGGCAGCAGTTTGAGTGTCACCAGTTAAATCTGCTGCTAACTTCTGCGGGAAATTTAAAAGTGCATCTATTAAAAATTTAAGGACTCAATCATAACTCAGCAATTTGGTCCAGTGAGCAGCAGAGCCACACAAACCAGGCTCCTCAGGTTCGGTCCCCTATCTATAATTAATTAGTTGATCTTAGCTGGGTTAGGGGTTAGAATGCCAAAGGGGCACTACATTTGACCTTCGTGTTCTTGGGTTAGGGAAGGAAAGAAAGTCTCAGCGATCCCTCTCCTAATCACTATCTAGAGGCTCCTTGCTGGATATGAAATGTGTTAATGTCAAGTAAAGAAAATTGGCCTCAGCTGTGAAGACCTAACCTGATGAATAGCCTGCCACCATTCATTATTCACCATGAATAATGGCCACGGGGCGAGATACTGGAAGGCACCATGGAATCATATACCAGTAAGGAGTCAATGCCGTCCGGAGAGGAGTGGAGAAAAAAAAACCGACAGAGCAGAAAAAGCATTTAAAAAAAGCAAGATTCTGTGTAGAGTTAGTAGATCTCTGCAGGATAGTAGTCGAGTGCTAAATTGCCTTAGCCCTGGCTAGGGAGGGGAAGAATCAGTCAGGTTTCCTGCTCCCAGTCACTGCTAGAAAGTGTATGTGTGATTGTCAGGTGAGGATCTGTAAAACCACACACTTCCATGAGTTAGCCCAAATTGTAACAGGGCTTTCTCCCAACTCTTTATTTATGTTCACAGCAAATTACAGTTTCCTCAGTGTCCTCATTCACTGGTCTTATAATCAATACATTTCTTTCTGCCATTCAAATGTACATCAATGCACTTTTCTCCTTTACTCCCATCTCATGTCTATGCTCTCTCTTTAACCACCTAATGCAAATGTTGGGGGCTAATCGGGGGCCAACCTCCTTCCCGTCCCATTCACCACCGTCCCATGGACTCTGCCGACAAATCAATAATCACTGCCCCTCTCCACATTGCCTTCCAGAATATCCACTCACTTGTGAACAAGGTTCTTGCCATTCATGACTTTATTGTGGACGATTGTATGGACATTCTGGCTTTGACTGAAACCTGGTTCATGGGTGATGACACCTCGCCCCTTACTGAAGCCTTCCCACCTGGCTATACTTTCCACCACCAGCCCAAACTGCCACGTTGGTGGTAAGGCCCTTATCACCAAGTCACACTTTGGCCTCTCCACATGCTGTTCTGGCACCTTCTCCTCCTTCAAGTCCTCACCCTGTTCCACCCCTCTCGTTTCTCCTTTAAGATTCTCGTTGCCTGCTGCCCCACCTTGAGTTTCTCCCTAAGATATCCACCCTTCTTTCCTCCCTCAGCCTCTGCATCGAGTGACTCCTCATCCTTGGTGATTTCAGTCTCCCTCTGCTTCACCGTCGGAGGCTAAGCTTTGTCATTACACCCCTGGTCCTTGGAACTCTCAGTAAAAATCATTGTTCTTTGCTACGTCTCTCATTTTCTTAAAAAGCCTCTTAAAATCCTCTTTACTCACTTTCAGTTCATCACCAATCTTTAGTTTCCTGCTCAGCATCCCCTCCCCCATAAAGCGCTCTCACTTGAATGTTCTTCCAATAGAGTCAGGGCATTACATAAATACAAGGTGTGGAGATGCCGGTGATGGACTGGGGTTGACAATTGTAAACAATTTTACAACACCAAGTTATAGTCCAGCAATTTTATTTTAAATTCACAAGCTTTCGGAGGCTACCTCCTTCCTCAGGTGAACGATGTGGAGATTTCCACATCGTTCACCTGAGGAAGGAGGTAGCTTCTAAATACAAGGTGTAATTATTGTCGCTCACTTTGACAATGCGAGAGATGTTTAGTTTAGAAATTAATATCACAAATATCCACTAGATGGTGCTCTATCCTTTGACAGTACATTAGAAATGCCTCAGATAATTCCACACAGTGCATTTATTCAACTGAATGATCAAATAGAAGTTGTCCAGCAGGAACTGGGCTGAGCTCTAGCTCTGAAATTTTATCCTATCCGAAAATGACCCTAATGGGCAATTTTGTAAATATCCAAATCAGTGGTGAAATAAAAAAGTTTCACATTGCTTGAAGAGCTGGAATCAGAGGGGCTCATTTTAACCTGGCCCACCGGGGAGGGAAAGTGGTGGATTCGGGTCGGCCGCCTTTTTGACACCCCGCCCGATTTTACTCTTCATTGAAGTAAATGGGGGATAAGATCAGTCGGGGTGTGAAACGGTTGGCTGACCTGATCAAGTCAGCTTCCCGCCGGTAGCCTTGGTGACTCTCCCACCAGTTTTCCTTTACAGATTGAAAACTTAGGGGGCGATTTTAACCCTTCCTGCCCAGCAGAAACCAAGCGCTTGGGCAATTAAAATCGCCCAGGCTACTTACCCGCCCCAGAGCCGACCGTTTGGAATTTTAACCTGCTCTACCGAACAGGCGGCAAGGACACTCGTCCAAAGCTATTGAGGTCCTTCTTTACATATGGATGGCAGGCCCTGATGACATCATCTGGACTTGACTGCAATTTTAACTGAATGACTTGCGTGAGACGCCATTGTGGCTTTTCCACCAGGTGAAGACAGTGAAGTCCAGTTTTGTGCTCACTGACCTACATTGGCTCCTGGTCCAGCAACACCTCAATTTTAGAATTCTTATCCTTGTGTTCAAATCCCTCCATGGCCTAGCCCCTCCCTATCTCTGAAACCTTCTTCAGCCCTACATCCTTCTGAGATCTCTGCGCTCCTCCAATCCTGGCCTTTTGTGAATCCCCGATTTTCATCGCTCTACCATTGGCGGCCGTGCATTCAGCTGCCTAGGCCCTCAGCTCTGGAATTCCCTCTCTAATCCTCTACATCCCTCGAACTCTCTCTCCTCCTTTAAGAAGCTCCTTAATACCTACCTCTTTGATCAAACTTTTGGTCACCTGTACTAATGTCTCCTTACATGGCTCAGTGTCAAATTTTGTCTGATAACGCTCCTGAGAAACGCCTACGTTAAAGGCGCTATGTAAGTTGTTGTTGATGATGATGATGAAAGAGGAGCTGGGGTCAGAAGAAGCCCAAACAGGTTCAGTTTTTAAAAAAAAAACTTTTCTTGTGGGGCCAGGAGGAGCAGGAGTGTTCCTCTGGGCCCCACAAGGAAAGCTTAGGCTTTCCATGCCGTGGAACTCCTCCCGACACTTAAAACCAATCCCGCACCTACTTAATGTGGGCTGGCGGCCTCCTTTGCCATGTGATTTCTCATCGCTTCCTGCCGACCTACTGCCCAGAAAGGGCGGTAAGTCGACAGTGGGATTTAAATAAGGCTGCATTTTATTCTGCCATGGGCAGATGGGAAATTAACTCACCAGTGTTGTTTTCTTCTGGAAACCCACTGGCTGTTAAAATCCAGGCCTCCATGTGTAGAATCATAGGGATAAAACCCATGCCACCCTACAAATCTATATATATTATTAAAATCAGCGGGCTAAAAATTAATCTAGGCCCGTTTCCGGGTGCAGAATAGTCGGTGCGCTCCCAACATATGCTAAAAGCCGGAAGCCTGAGGCTCACCTGAAATCGGGCCTGAGGCCTCATTTCGATATTACCGGTGAGCTGCTGGAACCTGTCCCGCCTCCAGAGGCAACTTGCCAGTTTGATACGGGTAGTGTAGTGGTTATATTACCAAAGTAGTAACCAGAGGCCTGAACTATTAATCCAGAGAACATGAGTTCAAATCCCACCATGGCAGTTTGAGAATTTGAATTACATTTTTTAATATAAATCTGGGAAATAAAAAGCTGGTATCTGTAAAATGTGACCATGAAACTGTTAAGTTGTCGTAAAAACCCAAATGGTTCACTAACTCCTTTAGGGAAGGAAACCTCCAGTCTGGTCTGGTTTATATGTGACTCCAGTTCCACACTAATGTGGTTGACTCTTAACTGCCCTCTGAAGTGGCCTAGCAAGCTACTCAAGTTATATCAAACCATTATCAGCAGTTCAAGAAGACCGAGCACCGCCTTCTCGGGGCAATTGTAGATGGGCAATAAATGCAGGCCTTGCCAACGATGCCCACATCTCAAGGATATTACCTTTTAAATTTGGGCCGTCTGCTTCACTGACAACAGCCCTCAGGTAGGTCCTGCGAGGGGGCTAGTGTGGGCTGGCAGTGGCCCTCAGGAGTGCTGTGGAGCAGGAGGATGAAGATTTTTTTAAAAATTAATTACCTGTTTGTTGGCGACAACTTAATAGGTCCTTAAATAGTCTTCCCATTAACATATACAAGGGGCCTAACGCCTGAATATCGCCCGAGGCCAATATGCCATTAGACGTATTTCAGGTGTCCTCGGGGCATGGGACATACCACCCCAAAATTGGCACTTATAGCCCCCATTTCCTGCCTGGAAAACAGGTTCGAAGAGGATTAGTTTCTCCCCTGGTGTGTGTATTGCATCTATCAAACTATAGTTTCATAGTATCATAGTGGGTACAGCACAGGAGGAGGCCATTCGGCCCATCATGCCTGTGCCGGCTCTTTGAAAGAGCTATCCAATTACTCCCATTCCCCTGCTCTTTCCCCATAGCCCCGCAATTTATTTTCCTTCAAGTATTTTTCTAATTCCCTTTTGAAAGTCAATATTGTATCTGCTTCCACCATCTTTTCAGGCAGTGCATTCCAGATCATTACAACTTGCTGCGTAAAGAAATGTTTCCTCGTGTGGCATCCAAAACTAGAGCCCCCTGGATGACTAAAGACATGAAATTAAAATGAAACAGAAAAAGGAGGCTTATGATGATGGTAAGGTTCAAAATACAGTAGAGAATCAGGCTGAATACAGAAAGTACAGAGGAAATCGAGAAAAGGGAATATTAGGGGTAAAGAGAGAGCATGAGAATAGATTAGCGGCTAACATAAAAGGGAACCCAAAAGTCTTCTATAAACATATAAATAGTAAAAGAGTAGTCAAAGGAAGGGTATGTCTGACTAGAGACATAAAAGCAGATCTTCTTGTGGAGGCAGAGGGCACGGCTGAGGTAGTAAATGAATACTTCGCATCCGTCTTCACTAGAGAAGAGGATGCTGCCATTGAAGAAGCAAAGGAGGAGGTAGTAGCGATATTGGATAGGATAAAAATAGATAAAGAGGAGGTACTTAAAAGATTGGCAGTACTCAAAGTAGAAAAGTCACCCGGTCCAGATGGGATGCACCCTAGATTACTGAGGGAAGAAAGGGTTGAAATTGCAGAGGCTCTGGCTACAATTTTCCAAACCTCTTTAGATATGGGGAAGGTGCCGGAGGACTGGAGGATTGCAAATATTACATCTCAGTTCAAAAAAGGGGAGAGGGATAAACCTGGCAATTACAGGCCAGTCAGCCGAACATCAGTGCTGGGGAACTGTTTAGAGACAATAATCTGGGACAAAATTAATTCGCACTTGGAAAAGTATGGGCTAATCAATGAAAATCAGCATGGATTTGTTAAAGGAAAATCGTGTTTGACTAACTTGATTGAGTTCTTTGATTGAAGTAATGGAGATGGTTGATGAGGGTAGTGTGGTTGATGTGTATATGGAATTTCAAAAGGCATTTGATAAAGTACTACATAATAGACTGGTTAGCAAAATTAAAGCCCATGGGATTAAAGGCACAGTAGCGGTGTGGATACAAAATTGGCTAGGGGACAGAAAGCAGAGTATAATGCTGAACGGTTGTTCTCCAGACTGGAGGGAAGTATACAATGGTGTTCCCCAGGGGTCAGTATTAGGACTACTGCTCTTTTTGATATGTATTAATGATCTGGACTTGGGTGTGGGAGGTATAATTTCAAAGTTTGCAGATGACAAAATGCAGAAATGTAGTAAACAATGTAGAGGATAGTAACAGACTTCGAATCATAGAATGGTTACAGACAGAAGGAGGCCATTCGGCCCATTGAGTCCATGCCGGCTCTCTGCAAGAGCAATCCAGCTGTGTCCCACTCCCCCATCCTTTCCCCGTAGCCCTGCAAATTTTTCCCTTCAAGTACTTATCCAATTCCCTTTTGAAAGCCACGGTTGAATCTGCCTCCACTACTCCCTCAGGCAGTCCATTCCAGATCATAACCATTCGCTGCATAAAAAGCTTTTCCTCATGTCGCTTTTGGTTCTCTTGCCAATCACCTTAATTCTGTGTCCTCTGGTTCTTGACCCTTCAGCCAATGGGAAGTGTTTCTCTATATCTACTCTGCCCAGACCCTTCATGATTTTGAATACCTCTATCAAATCTCCTCTCAACCTTCTCTGTTCTAAGGAGAACAATCTCAGCTTCTCCAGTCTATCCACATAACTGAAGTCCTTCATCCCTGGAACCATTCTAGTAAATCTTTTCTGCACCCTCCACCTAAAGCCTTCACATCCTTCCTAAAATGTGATGCCCAGAATTGGACACAAATACTCTAGTTGTGGCCGAACCAATGTTTTATAAAAGGTTCATCATAACTTCCTTACTTTCGTACTCTATGCCTCTATTCATAAGCCCATATGCTTTTTTAACCACTTTCTCAACCCGCCCTGCCACCGTCAACAATTTGTGCACATATACCCCCAGGTCTCTCTGTTCCCGCACCCCCTTTAGAATTGTACCCTTTAGTTTAAATTGCCTCTCCGCGTTCTTCATACCAAAATGTATCACTTCGCACATCTCTGCGTTAAATTTCATCTGCCATATGTCCGCCCATTCCACCAGCCTGTCTATGTCCTCTTGAAGTCTATCAGTATCCTCCTTACTGTTCACTACACTTCCAAGATTTGTGTCATCTGCAAATTTGGAAATTGTGCCCTGTACACCCAAGTCCAAGCCATTAATATATATCACGAAAAGCAGTGGTCCTAGTACCGACCCCTGGGGAACACCACTGTAAACCTTCCTCCGGTTGTTTTTCGGACTGTTCACCGCTACTTTCTGTTTCCCGTCACTTACTCAATTTCATATCCATGGTGCCACTGCCCCTTTTATTCCACGAGCTTCAACTTTGCCGACATGAGGAAGCCTGCAATGCGAACGAACTCTAGTGCTTATTCTTGCTGCTTGTCTCTGTCCATAGGGAACGTGATGAATCTGGGTTTTTTTATTATTCGTTCATGGGATGCTCAACCAGAATAACTATTCCAGCAACTCCTGCATTATCTCTTTAAATATGCTGGTGCGGGGGTGGGGGAGAGGGGTCCTTCAAGCCGTTTAGCTCCTGATCAGTTGTGCGAGGTTAGGACAGTGCGTTAGCTGAAGCAGAGAGTTTGAAAATGGCACCAGCTGCTCCAAATCAGTGTTGCACGCTAATTAACATCATAATCTCCCTACTTTACATGCTGCTGGCGATCGTTAGATACGCAAACGCCTTTACCAAGATGGTGTCTGCGCATGTCACTCTTGAAGTGTGCGCACGCATCCCGGATGCCATTTTCAGGGCTCGAGTCCGTGTAGCGCCCACAGAACGGGCACTACACTGCCCAATTTAGCCCCCACTATTATAAGCACCAGCCTTGGCTCAGTGGTAGCACTATCATCTCTGAATGAAAAGGTTAAGGATTCAAGCCCTGATCCAGGACTTGAGCACATAATCTAGGCTCGCACGTCAATGGAGTACTATATTGTCGGAGGGTACTGTCTTTTGGATGGGATGTAAAACTGAGGTTTTATCTGCCCTGTGAGGTGGACAAAGAAGATCCCTTTCAAAGCCAACATAAACAGATTAACTCATCATTTGCTGTTTCTGGCACTTTGCTGTCTGCAAATTTGTTGCCACATTGACTGACAAAATAACAGTGACCACGCTTCAAAAGTAATTAATTTCCTGTAAAGCAGTTTGGGATGTCCGGAGGTTGTGAAAGGCACATTATTAATGCAAGTGCTTTTTTTCTTATTATTCTATGGTGGTTTATTTATTGCTATCTGCGTATGCTAAATAAATACATTTAATGTTATCAATTCATTTTTAGCTGAGATATATACATATATTACATCTCCAACTACAAGCCTAGCCTGATAAGTGCTTCACCTCCTCCCCACCCCCAGACTTGACTGCAGGCCATCCAGCAGCCTGTCCTGGACTGGCGCTACACCCCATATCCATTTCCTGCCTATGGCAGCTGGTCAGCCGCAACTCATGGCTCGATATTAACCCCCCATTGCTTTTTATTTTCATTTGCTAGCTCTTTTCTCTGTTACCACCCCTGCAAAAATATTCCTCCATTTTCCCCCTCTCTCATCATCTTTCCCCCTCTGCTCATCTTCCCTCTCCCCATGTGAAACATGTTATATAAATGTGAGTTCTTAATTTTTTGATCCATAGCAACTTCCATTGAACCACAACAGGTTCAAAAACACATAAATCACACTGGATTTCCATGGAAAAATGTGCAATACCCCCACACTCACTCAACAGTTGTAAAAAAAAATGTGCAAACCAAGATATACCACAAACAGCAAAAAGATTTTTAAAATAATTAATGTTTCAAAATGTAAAAGCACATATCTTTTCATGTAATTTCTCAGCTAACTTACCACCATTTTGAAAGTCACAGAAACATTTACTGCCTCTAATAGTAAGCAGTAAAACCATGCTGGAGCAGGTGTTTTGTTCCCAGCTGGCTTCTTTATTTCCAAATAAAGCTTCAAATGATTTATAGAATTAGTTCAAACGGATTGAGTAATTAACTAAGCATGTGGCTGAGCTCAGTCACCCCTGCAGCTGCAACAGCACATACTATTTCTAGCTGCCTGTTTGTTTCTAATGATACTAAAATCATTGCAGTGTTGGTAATCACCTTTCAAAAAAAGACAGATTAATATTTGGTTAGGAACAGGGTGGAGGATTATAAGGCTAAGTACAGATAGAGATGATCGAATGCTTTGAGAAGCATCATAATTCCTCTAGTTCTTTGTGTCTTTTCTGCTCTGGTAATCAGTACACCAGTACACTGTCCATTCGCTAAACAGGTGGATTGTATTAGCCTTGATGTCACACCTTGCCTATTCCATCACATCATCTAGCTATGCCCTTCTTTAGCTGCTTCTTAATCTATCGCCATCAACCATCCTGGCTGTATCAAGCTTGCTTATGAGAATAATGTGCCTACGCTATGTAAAATTCTCATCAATAATCAGCCTGATCACTTCACTTTTCTTGTGCTACTACTGTACAAGGGTCCACTCAGGAGCCATCTTTCTCCAACTAATTATCAGCATATGTCTATAGCAACATTGTTATATTTTTGGGTCTTTGCCATTCTTCTTATTCTACATTACTTAGACTCATATCTTACATCACTCTCATCACCATACCTTTGAGATAGTCTCTCTTAGCTTTAAGATCAAAATAAAATAACAACAGATTTATACATTGCGCTTTTCATGTCCCCAGGACATCCTAAAGTGTACCATAGCCAATGAATTACTTTTGAAGTGTCGTCATTGCTGTTATGTAGCAAATGTGGTGACCAATTTGCACACAGCAAGGTCCCACAGAAAGCGAGAAGATGAATGATTCCCCCCAACCCCGGCTAACCTGTTTTGATGAGGTTGGTTAAGAGATGACTGTTGGCCAGGACACTAGGAGAATCTGCAAGCTGACTCTTGACTGAAACAGAATACTTTTTTTTAAGAGTTACTGGGACATCCTGGATTTTGAGCGCCGAATCATTCAAATTATTAAGAGAACTCTAAGTCATATACAAACTGAACCAATCAAACAGCATTGCTTATGTTTGAATTATTCTTCTCTGCAGTTTGTAACCAACAAAACTCACAAAATTGTGTTGATGTAGGCCTGGTACAGGAATCTGAACTGCAGTCAGTTTTTTAAACTGTTTATATATTGAGAATGGATTTAAAGGAAAAGCTGCTAAATCAAAACGAGACAAATATATCTAATTTTTGTCACAAGTATAAACACCTCCAGTTTAATACCTTCAGGGTTCAAGATCCGCTTTTTACAATTATACAATACTGTTGACCACACATTAACACTTAAGCATGGATATTCATGGTTAGATAGATGTTCTTCAGTTTTCCATGATTAGCTTTGGATAGTTGAATCTTTCTCCAGGACATTAAATGAGTTGGATCCGTGATAGAGCAGATTGTACATGGTCTATGTGAGGAACAGGTCTGACAAGCCAACTTGGCTGAATAGCCTTTTCTTATTTAATTCTTTCTTCAACATGTGAATTTTCTTAAACTGTGTGAGAGTTAAACCTCAGATCTTTATGATAGCCTATGAATAAAATATATATGAAACAAATGAAAATCAATAAAAAGTTTAAATATCATGAATAACTTTTAACAAACATTAACCAATATCAAACGTTGGTAAGTGTGACAGACAACCATACCTCCATGATATACAGAACTAAATGCTAAAAATAAACTTTTCAATGGATGCAATGGCCCCGATATTAGCAGGGAGGCGGGATGGCAGCGGGAGGGCGATTGGGCAGGTGGGTAACCCGCCCAATAAAATCTGTCCATTCCCCACACGATCGCGGGTAAATTGGAGCCATTTACCGTGGCTTCTGGGTTTGACGTCTGAAACCTGCACAGCGGGTGGACTGTGCACCCGCGTCACAGGCTGTCAGCTGGAGGAGCTCTATTTAAAGGGGCAGTCCTCCAATGGCTTCTTCTGCAGCAAACACCCAAATAGAACAATGGAGCAGCCATGGGGAAAGGCTGCTCCTAGATTCAGTGATGCCTCACTCCAGGTGCTAATGGATGGGGTGAGGAGGAGGAGGGAAGAAAGTGACCTGCCTCTGCCACCAAGAAGGCCTGGCTCGAGGTGGCAGAGGAGGTCACCAGCAGCAGCAACATTTCCCGTACTTGGGTCCAGTGCAGGAAGTGCTTCAATGACCTAACTAGGTCAGCCAAAGTGAGTACACTTACTGATTCTCCTACATTCCATCTTCCACTTCACCGCCTGCACCCCCCAACTCATTCTGCACTGCCAAGACTACTCTAACACATCACTCCTCACACCCACTCAAAGCTCATCCTCAACTTACCTGCACTTTCTCACCACTTCCTCATCTCCCTATTACTCACCCCACTAGCACTCAACCCAATCCTCATAAAACGCCATGGCTCTGTCTCATACTCACCCTCTGATGCATCTCTTTTACGGTCAGCCGCACCCAAACCAATGCATTCATCACTTGGCCATGTCACCATCACTCACTCATGCGTCTGTACTTTCTCCCCTTGTAGGAGAAGAGAGCCCAGAATGAACGGGAGAAGGCGAGGGCCAGAGGGGTGCCGCAACAGACCGTCGTCCTCACGGGCGCTAGAGCTGAGCCGCACCCTCGAGTGCCTGTCCATCGGGGACGCCGAGACTGGCACCCGTCAAATGTCTGGTGACAGAACTTTAACATTCAGCACACACAATATGAATTGATGTTAACATGCCTTGCCATCTTCAGCACCTCAACATCTGTGATCATGCTTAATATTGCATTCTGTTCTCTTACAGGGCATTCAGCAACTGCTGTGATGGTGGAGGGCGATTCCTCAGAAGAGCTGCCAGCCTCTGAGGGGGCACCATCAGATCTGAGGGAGCTATCCACCAGCGCAGATACACACACCTCGGTGGGTCCCAGTCCTCAGTTAGTTGGGGTCACACATGGTTAGTTACCACATACATGTGAGCACGAGCAGACACTGGTGGCAGGGGCAGCTGTGGAGAGTCCACGTTGGTGGGAGCACTCCTCTCCAGACTCTGCTCAGCTGGACACAGATGCTGAAACCTGGGGGCCATCCTTTAAATGGAGAATGATCAAAGGGCAGCAGCACATTTGCAAGGTGCTGGAAAAGGTGCAACGCGCACTCTCCACAATCGCGCAGAGGATGGAGGAGTCCAACTCCTGCATGAATGGAATGGTGGCACAGGTACGGGAGGGAATCTCTGAGATACTGTCACAGGGACGTGAGGGCATCTCTGAGATAGTGTCGTGGGTAAGTGCGGGAATGTCTGCGATGGAGGGAAGGCTAGCCTCCATGGAGCTTCAAGTACGGCTCAACAATGAGTCCATTCAGGCCCTGACAACAGCCATTCGGACTCAGGGTGAACAACATTCTGCCGCCTTAAACAGGCATGTAGATAAACCAGCTCTGGCCTTACAAGGCTTCACACATATCTTCCAAAATGTCGTCCAGCAGAGTGGTAGGAGTGGTGGGGGCCTGTCCCAGGGGAAGGATGATGGCGAAAGGGGACATGGAAGTGGGGACGCCACTCAAAGCGCCCCCATGTCTCACCCGTTGCCCCCCTCTCAACCATTACCCACAATGCTGCCTCCTCTCCAGGTGGCCAGGTTTGCCCCTGCGCAGGTGGAGCAGTCTTTGGAGGGGCCCTCATGGGCACCAAAACCCAGAGGGCGTAGGCCCAAAGCATCTAATTGGTCAGGACATGAACAAGAGCAACCTGCCACTACCTCTGCTGCAGCCATAGGGGATGCACCACGTAGAAGTAGTCAGAAGCGAAAGGCAAAAGTTTTGTAAGCACAAAGGGGATGCACAAGGGTGTTTGACAGTTGATCATGTTTTTTATTTATATTTGCTTTTTGTTAAACGCACGTAAATATTATTATTGTATTATTGTCACCACTACTGCCTCATCTTGGCCATTCTTGACTGGCTTCAGTAATAAGGCCCTTTCATGAGGTTCACCATGAACGCCCAGACTTGATGCCACCAATTGGGTCACTCTACAGTGGCCTTATGTGTAGTTGCAGGACTGTTTTGTGCAGCTGGTGGGGGGGGGGGGGCTGGTGTGGCCGCTGCCCTGTCCAGGTGGTGAGGACTGGACTCTTCACACTGTCTGATGTTAGGAGAACCGTTCACATATCAGTGACACCCTGGCCTCACGAGCAACCAGGTGAGCCATTGTTCTGCCCATGGGTTGCTCCAGCTCCTCCTCCTCCTCCTCCATCACCTCCTCCTCCTCCTCCTCCTCAATGTGGGTGGCAGATGTGGATGGGGCCTCCTCAAACAGCACCCCTTCTCTGTTGTGCCATGTTGTGCAGGGCACAACAGACGACTATAATGTGTCCCACTTTGTCTGGTGCGTATTGAAGCGCTCCCCCAGAATGATCAAGGCACCTGAAGCGCATCTTGAGCAGCCCTATAGCCTGCTCAATTGTAGACCTGGTAGCGATGTGGCTGTCGTTATATCGACGCTATTGCTCGGTGGTGGGGTTCCTCAGTGGTGTCATGAGCCACATGTGCAGGGGGTATCCCTTGTCCCCGAGGAGCCAGCCCTAAGGAGTGTTTGGTGTGCGGAAGAGGGGCGGGATGTTGGACTCCAGGAGGATGAAGGAATCGTGGCAACTGCCAGGGTATCTTTTTTTAAAATTCGTTCATGGGATGGGGCGTCGCTGGCGAGGTCGGCATTTATTGCCCATCCCTAATTGCCCTTGAGAAGGTGGTGGTGAGCCGCCTTCTTGAACCACTGCAGTCCGTTTGGAAGGTTCTCCCACAGTGCTGTTAGGAAGGGAGTTCCAGGATTTTGACCCAGCGACGATGAAGGAACGGCAATATATTTCCAAGTCGGGATGGTGTGTGACTTGGAGGGGAACGTGCAGGTGGTGGTGTTCCCATGTACCTGCTGCTCTTGTCCTTCTAGGCGGTAGAGGTTGCGGGTTTGACCCGCTCTTGTAGCCACAGTATTTATATGGCTGGTCCAGTTAAGTTTCTGGTCAATGGTGACCCCCAGGATGTTGATGGTGGGGGATTCGGCGATGGTAATGCCGTTGAATGTCAAGGGGAGGTGTTTAGACTCTCTCTTGTTGGAGATGGTCATTGCCTGGCACTTGTCTGGCGTGAATGTTACTTTCCACTTATCAGCCCAAGCCTGGATGTTGTCCAGCTCTTGCTGCACATGTGAAAGAAACTCTTGCAGTGGTCACAAACGAGCTGAGTGTTGATGGAGTGATAGCTCTTCCTGTTGATGAACAGTCCTGCCTCGTGTGGAGGTGCTCGTATTGCTATATGGATGCAATCGATTACACCCTGCACCCGTGGGAAGCCAGCCACAGCGTCTTGGCCATGTTTCATCTGGCTAAGGTCGTTCATGGGGAAGTTGTCGTAGTGCGAGGCCCTGCAAAACAAGCCGTCGGTGACCTGCTTATGCACTTATGTGCAGACGACTGACAGACCCTGGCAATGTCCCCAGTGGCACCCTGGAATGATCCGGAGGCGACGAAGTTGAGGGCAGTGGTGACCTTTACAGCGACAGGTAAGGAGATGCTGCTCGGCCCAGCCGGGAGCAGCTCGGCATGAAGGAGGCTGCAGATGTTTGCGACTGACACTGAGCCTCAGTATGCAATGCTCCTCAGGGAGGTTCAGGAAGCTGAGCCTCGGTCTGTAGAGCCTGTGGCGAGGGTAATGCCTCCTGCGACTTCACTCTCTCTGTTGCTGCCCTCCATGCTCTTGTGCAGGTGCCTGCGGCACAGCACTGTGTTGTGGAGCTCCACATGGCGGAGGTGGACGCCATGCCTGGCGAGGCTGATGATGTTGCTCGCCCTCGGATGAAGTGATGAATGCAGCCACGGCGCCCCCCCATCCTGACGGTGTGAGTTTGAGGGGGTCCGCAATGTAGGTAACTATGTTTGCACTGCAGAGTTTTGGGTGGAAAGTAAGAATTTTGAGTGAAAACACAAAGATCTTGCAGCCAAACCTTTGTCTGAAGTGACAGAGTGCCCTGCTGCAATAAATGAGGTTTTCTCCCCAGCTGTCAAATAATCATTTGCATCTCCCACTGGCTGCTGGCTGAAACATGTCTGCTCCAACAGGGAGTGTTTCCAACAGCACGGGAAACACGCTGAGGATCCTTCAAAATTGCACCCCTGCCAAATGTTTACTCAATCAGGCATCTCAAGTACTTCAACTATCTGTAAAACTATGTAAATGATCTTCCCGCCGACTTTAACTCCTGGGCGCGCACGCACCCGAACGCATCACTGGGGAAACCAGAAATCAATGGGTTGGAGCCAGGCTCCGAACCCGTTCCGGATTGGTACAATTTTAGGAGCCCCCTCGCCCCCAACGCACCCACTCCGCCATCCAAAAATCGGCCCCAATAGATCAATTATGAAATCATGGATCTGGGTAACATTCTTGTATGTAGTTTGACGCACGTTAACCAGGAGATATGTGTCTCCCCATAATGGTTCAGTGGGTAACTTCATTGTTAAGCCATACATACCAAGAAAGACCCAGCTTTGCGGGTGAATTTACACATGGTGAGTTGTGCCGCTGTTACGTCATTAATAAAAGGTTTGCATCCACTGGTGGTCAGGAAAGGTATTTACACAAGAGTTTCCTGGTCAGCTCATTTACATACCCATTGGTATAAATCCCTTGTAAAACGAATACAATTCGCTAGGATGATGGAAATTAGAGTACAGCCTTTAAAAAAGACAGTTTGGCCTGCATACTTCATCAGCAGACTGGGGGACACCAGGCAAGGAAGGAGAGGTGCTTGGCTCACTCATTTGACTCTCAGATAACTTCACTGCATGTCTCATCAATCTTTTCATCATACTTTTCAACAATGTCCACAGCAGAGTCCTCTGGAGCAAGCAGTCAAACAAGGCAGCAGGGCAAGGAACACAGGCTCAGAAGAAGAACATTGGTCTTTTCTGACTTGGACCTCCAAACCCCCCTGGAGGAAACTGAAGCCAGGAGGCACATACTCCTGGGTGTTCATGCTAGAAAGCCAGCCAGAAATATCACTTGTGCCACCAGGAAGGAAGTGGCACTGGCACTGTGTGCCAACTCCCTCACCCGCAGGACTGCAGACCAGTGCCAAAATAAGTTCAACAATGTCACTAGGGCAAGCACGGTAACTAACACACTGGACACTCTTCCTTTTCTTCCTTGCCCACCCTGGGCACCAGAACACACTTCATCCTCTTAAAGTAACACTTGTACAACTAATCTATCACAATGCACTTTGGTTAATGGGGGTGCAACTTGGAACCTTGCACGATGATCACCCTGCTGCCCTAACACCAATTACTTATATATACAACCTTAAAATCTATTCCTCACTTTAACACCATATTTCTCACTTCAAATCTTCCATGCCTCTTGGCACACATTCCTCAATTTCACCATATTTATTCTATCTTCTTGCAGGGGAAAATGGTGTACAATGCCTGATAGAGGCGGGCCACCAAAGGGGAGGGGAGCACCAGAGGGGGCATCCCTACTTCAAATGCCTCACATCCTATGAAGAGAAAGCCATGGAGCTCATGGGGAGACATTTAGTATTTGCTGTGGGAGCTGGTGACGTTCACGGCATATTGCCAGAACCAGGTTAGTGATTGAATGACTACACTATCACCCTAGCATCCCTGTGTAGCTTCTCTGACTCCGTAATCACAAAGAGGTCATGCTCACCCATTTTTAGCTTCTATCCACCTTTCCTACAGACCCACAGAAACAGGGGACACAGGAGGAGGAAGAGGAGGAACAAGGTGATGATGAGAGGAAGAAGCAGCAGGGAAGACATTTCTTCAATTACAATAATGATGATGATGAGGAGGAGGAAGAGGATGATAAGGACCAGGCCACACAGCAGTTCCTGGAGCATGATCGTGCCTCATGTTCCTCTGCTCCAATGTTATCCAACTCAGCCCCTGCGGCACTACCTTCTTCACTCCCACACATTCTAGCTCTGATACTATCAGCCATGGGCAATTAGAGTGTATTAGTGAGGATGTGGCATAGATCATGAGGGAGCCAGAGGAGTGGAAGTGTGTAAGGATGTGCTACCTTCTCAGGGGCTGTGGAGAAGGCTGTCCAGGGTTTTGGAGTCATGGGACCTAGAGTTCATAAGTGCTCACCTGAGAAGAAGGATATTGGAGGAAGATCGTACCGGCCTTTACGTGGCTCACTCCAGGACTGCCACCCCACTCCAAGCCTGAACAAAGGAGACAAGGAAGTAACAAGAATTCTAACACCATTGTACCACCAGAATGATTCAAAATATTTAAAACTCCTAACTCTCACCATCCTATACTTAGTTTACTCATTGTTGAGGTTTGAAGTTTGATTGTAATTCCTGCTGCCATCCAAACTTGTATTTATTTGGAAGTGGCTAGCTGCATGGAAAGCTGCACAGATCTATTTTTGAGAGTTTTAGACAGTAGCGTCAATGTTTGCCAATTGGTACAAAGCCAAATTACAACAACGCAGTCAATCCAATAGTCTGACAGTTACATAACTCATGCATTTTATGAATGTACTAGAGGTTATTGCTTTCAAATTAACACCATTTTAGGGTATGAGAGAAGTTAGCAGATATGGCAACTAAGGCAAAAGATCAATCACAACATAAGGATGGAATCATTTGAATGCTTCATTTACTGAATATAACCCAACAAACATATCACCTTGGTTCAGTTGGTAGCAATCTCACCTTTCAGTTGGACGGCTGTGAGTTCAAGCTCCATTCTAGGTAGCATTGCCAACTCTGGTTGGAGGCATGCCTGGAAGTTTGATCACGTGATGTTCTGACCATATGACATCTGACCATGTGATGCTTGATCACGTGATATCTAATCATATGACTATTACAAATGTTATTGGATTTACAATATAAAGGTTAGGCCCCCTGTACTTGAGTATCTTTGCGGTTTTGCTCCAGCAGCTCTTGTGCGAGAAGCTCCAAGAACCAGGAGGCTACCTGTGAGGAGGCGAAGAGGGGAAACCGAGAAATTACACACAGGAGGAGGCCTTCAGCACTGGAGGCTGAAGGCCTCCTTCTTTAACCACCTCGATCCTTTTATATTCCTCCTTTTCAGATATTCATCCCCTTCCCTTTTAGATTAAATTTTAGTCTCTAACTCAATAGCCACATGTGGTGAAGGATCCCACAATCTAATAGCCCTCAGTTCAAGAATTTCCTCCTCCCTTCCCCCTTGGTTCTTCCACTTTAATGGTTGCTCTTCTCTCCATGTTGTTCCTTCTGCTCCTGGCTGTGCAAACAAAGATGGTGTCCACCCCATCCCATTCCCCAACTTGAGCTCCAATCTCCCGACCCCCAGTCCCTTCCTCTTTTCCCAGCCCCATTAACTGCCCGAGCCCCCATTCCCCAGTCTCCATTTCTTCCCTCCAACCAATTTCAGAGATCCACCCCAATTTCAGAGCCCCCCTCCTGATTTTTTTAAATATTCATTCATGGGATGTGGGCATCACTGACAAGGCCAGCATTTATTGCCCATCCCTAATTGCCCTTGAGAAGGTGGTGGTGAGCCGCCTACTTGAACCGCTGCAGTCCGTGTGATGAAGGTTCTCCCACAGTGCTGTTAGGTAAGGAGTTCCAGGATTTTGACCCAGCGACGATGAAAGAACAGCGATATATTTCCAAGTCAGGATGGTGTGTGACTTGGAGGGGACTGTGTAGGTGGTGTTGTTCCCATGCGCCTAATGCCCTTGTTCTTCTAGGTGGTAGAAGTCGCGGGTTTGGGAGGTGCTGTCGAAGAAACCTTGGCGAGTTGCTGCAGTGCATCCTGTGGATGGTACACACTGCAGCCATTGTGCATGGAGAGAATGTTTAAGGTGATGGATGGGGTGCCAATCAAGTGGGCTGCATTGTCCTGAATGGTGTTGAGCTTCTTGAGTGTTGTTGGAGCTGCACTCATCCAAGCAAGTGGAGAGTATTCCATCATACTCCTGACTTGTGCCTTGTAGATGGTGGAAAGGTTTTGGGGAGTCAGGGGGTGAGTCACTCGCCGCAGAATACCCAGCCTCTGACCTGCTCTTGTAGCCACAGTATTTATATGGCTGGTCCAGTTAAGTTTCTGGTCAATGGTGAGCACCAGGATGTTGATGGTGGGGGATTCGGCGATGGTAATGCCATTGAATGTCAAGGGGAGGTGTTTAGACTCTCTCTTGTTGGAGATGGTCATTGCCTGGCACTTGTCTGGCATGAATGTTACTTGTCACTTATCAGCCCAAGCCTGGATGTTATCCAGGTCTTGCTGCATGCGGGCACAGATTGCTTCATTATCTGAGAGGTTGCGAATGGAACTGAACATTGTGCAATCATCAGCGAACATCCCCATTTTTGACCTTATGATGGAGGAAAGGTCATTGATCAAGCAGCTGATGATGGTTGGGCCTAGGACACTGCCCTGAGGAACTCCTGCAGCAATGTCCTGGGGCTGAGATGATTGGCCTCCAACAACCACTACCATCTTCCTTTGTGCCAGGTATGACTCCAACCACTGGAGAGTTTTGCCTCTGATTCCCATTGACTTCAATTTTACTAGGGCTCCTTGGTGCCACACTCGGTCAAATGCTGCCTTGATTTCAAGGGCAGTCACTCTCACCTCACCTCTGGAATTCAGTTTCTTTGTCCATGTTTGGACCAAGGCTGCAATGAGGTCTGGAGCCAAGTGGTCCTGGCAGAACCCAAAATGAGCATCGGTGAGCAGGTTATTGGTGAGTAAGTGCCGCTTGATAGCACTGTCGATGACACCTTCCATCACTTTGCTGATGATTGAGAGTAGACTGATGGGGCGGTAATTGGCCGGATTGGATTTGTCCTGCTTTTTGTGGACAGAACATACCTGGGCAATTTTCCACTTCGTCGGGTAGATGCCAGTGTTGTAGCTGTACTGGAACAGCTTGGCTAGAGGCGCAGCTAGTTCTGGAGCACAAGTCTTCAGCACTACAGCTGGGATGTTGTCGGGGCCCATAGCCTTTGCTGTATCCAGTGCACTCAGCCGTTTCTTGCGATCACGTGGAGTATATCGAATTGGCTGAAGACTGGCTTCTGTGATGGTGGGGATATTGGGAGGAGGCCGAGATGGATCATCCACTTGGCACTTCTGGCTGAAGATGGTTGCAAACGCTTCAACCTTGTCTTTTGCACTCACATGCTGGGCTCTGCCTTCATTGAGGATGGGATGTTCATGGAGTCTCCTCCTCCCGTTAGTTGTTTAATTGTCCACCACCATTCACGACTGGATGTGGCAGGACTGCAGAGCTTTGATCTGATCCGTTGTTTGTGGGACTGCTTAGTTCTATCTATAGCATGTTGTTTCCACTGTTTAGCTTGCATGTAGTCCTGTGTTGTAGCTTCACCTGGTTGGCACCTCATTTTTAGGTTTGCCTGGTGCTGCTCCTGGCATGCTCTTCTAAACTCTTCATTGAACCAGGGTTGATCCCCTGGCTTGGTGGTAATGATAGAGTGAGGAATATGCCGGGCCATGAGGTTACAGATTGTGCTGGAATACAATTCTGCTGCAGCTGATGGCCCACAGTGCCTCATGGATGCCCAGTTTTGAGCTGCTAGATCTGTTCTGAATCTGTCCCATTTTAGCACGGTGGTAGTGGCACGGAACACAATGGACAGTGTCCTCAGTGTGAAGACGGGACTTTGTCTCCACAAGGACAATGCAGTGGTCACTCCTACCAATACTGTCATGGACAGATGCATCTGCGACAGGTAGCTTGGTGAGGATGAGGTCAAGTAGGTTTTTCCCTCGTGTTGGTTCTCTCACCACCTGCCACAGGCCCAGTCTGGCAGTTATGTCCTTCAGGACTTGGCCAGCTTTGTCAGTAGTGGTGCTACTGAGCCACTCTTGGTGATGGACATTGAAGTCCCCCACCCAGAGTACATTCTGTACCCTTGCTACCCTCAGTGCTTCATCCAAGTGGTGCTCAACATGGAGGAGGACTGATTCATCAGTTGAGGGAGGGCGGTAGGTGGTAATCAGCAGGAGGTTTGACCTGATGCCATGAGATTTCATGGGGTCTGGATTCAATGTTAAGGACTCCCACGGCCACTCCCTCCTGACTGTATACCACTGTGCCGCCAACTCTGGTTGGTCTCTCCTGCCAGTGGGACAGGACACACCCAGGGATGGTGATGGAAGAGTCTGGGATGTTGGCTAAAAGGTATGATTCTGTGAGTATGGCTATGTCAGGCTGTTGCTTGTTAGTCTGTGGGACACCTCTCCCAATTTTGGCACAAGTCCCCAGATGTTAGTGAGGAGGACTTTGCAGGGTCGACTGGGCTTGTTTTGCCTTTGCCTTTGTCGGTGCCTAGTGGTCCAATGCTGGGTGGTCCGTCTGATTTCAGAGACCCCTCCCCTCACCCCAGTTTCAGAGACCCACCCCCCAGTTTCAAAGACCCCCTCTCCTGGTTTCAGAAACTCCCCCCTATTTCAGAGCCCACCCCACCCCGATTTCAGAGACCCCCCCGTGATTTCAGAGACCCCCCAGTGAATTCAGAGGCTCCCCCGCAATTTCAGAGGCCCCTCTGCGATTTCAGAGACCCCCCTGTGATTTCAGAGAACGCCCCCTGCGATTTCAGAGAACCCCCTGCGATTTCAGAGACATCCCCCTGTGGCTTCAGAGACCCATCCACCGCGGTTTCAGAGACCCACCCCCCCCCACCCCCCCACCGATTTCAGAGGCCACCTCCCCACCCTGATTTCAGAAGATCTCCCCGAATATCCATACCCCCGAATGCCGACTGCATCCACGCGGCCGCAGCTCTCTGTGGCGGTGGTTGGGTGACGTCACTGAGCCGGAGGCTTCTCTGAGTAGCAGCTGGTGATGTCACGGGGTGGGGGACGCCCTGTGGTGGAATATTTAAAGCGATGATTGCCGTGAAAATAATATCCATAAAATTTAAATCCACTGATCTCCTGGGCTACTAGAGGCAGCGCCCTGGAGTCCCGTGCTCCATTTCTGGAGACTCCCGGTCATTCTGGGAATGTTGGGAACCCTAATTCTAGTACTTGAGCACATAATCTAGGACTACTTAAGTGGCAGCTTGAGTTCTGTATTCACTCCCTGTTGCCCTTGCCCAATGATTGGTGCCCCTAACTTTTTTTTTGTTGGGACTGCTTGCCCCAAGCCACTTTCTCAATTCCAGAGCTTAGGGCCGAGGCAGCTGAACTCCTTCTGAACAATTCATCCGAAAGATGGCACCTCTGACAAGCAGCACGCAGTTCTGCACTAAAGTGTCATAGAATCATACAGCACAGAAGGAGAACCTTCAGCCCATTGTTCCTGTGCCATCTCTTTAAACGAATTAGTCCCACTACCCTATTCTTTCCCCAGAGCCCTACAAATTTTTCCCCTTAAATATACATCCAATTGCCTTTTGAAAGTTACTATTGAATTTGCTTCCACCAATCTCTAAGACAGTGCATTCCAGATCATAACAACTCGCTGCGTAAAAAAAATTCTCCTTATCTCGCCTCTGGTTCTTCTGCCAATTACCTTAAATTTGTGTCCTCTGGTTACCGACCCTCCTGCCAGTCAAAACAGTTTCTCCCTATTTACTCTATCAAACCCCCTCATAATTTTGAACACCTCTATTAAATCTTCCCTTAACCTTCTCTGCTCTAAGGAGAACAATCCCAGCTTCTCCAGTCTCTTCACATAACTGAAGTTCCTCATCCCTTTACCATTCTAGTAAATCTCCTCTGAACTCTCTTTAAGGCCTTGACATCGTTCCTAAAGTGTGGTGCCCAGAATTGGACACAATACTTCAGCTGAGGCCTAACAAGTGATTTATAAAGGTTTAATATAACTCCCTTGCTTTTGTATTTTATGCTTCTGTTTATAAAGCCAAGGATTCCGTATGCCTTTTTAACAGCCTTATCAATTTGTCCTGCCACCTTCAAAGATCTGTGTATGTAAACCCCCAAGTCTCTCCGTTCCTGTTAGCCTTGATTTTACACTCAAATGCCTGGTGCAGGGCTTGAACTCACAACCTTCTCACTCAAAGTCTGAAGCTGACACTTCTGCACAGCTCCTATGTTACAGTGAGGATTATATGTCAGGTGTTTTCTCTGTTATTAAGGCAGGTAGAAACGAAGCATTTTGCAATGGTTTCTCTCTATCACATTTGAAAAGGCCAACAAGGATCTTTAAAGTAGCAGGATGCTTTTTATTTATTGAAAACATACAATTTAAGGACAGGACATTGTATTCCTATCCCCCGCCCATTTTTTTTCTTATAATTCTCCCCCTCTCTCCTGAAGGTGCTGTCTCTTTCAATGGTGTCACTCTTCACATATGAATCTAGACATTAAATAATAGTTGGCTGTTCCAACAGAGGGGAGGCCTCACAGCCAAGACAATTATTGTTTTCACCAGACATCCACATTTCCCACCAGGGTCAATGGATACCAATAAGGAGTGGGACCTCAGGCTGCTTTTCCACTCTCTGTCTTATGGAACACTGAAATCAGATGTAGTGCTCTTATTGCTGCATGGGTGCAGATCAGGTAATTGAACAAAGATTAGGGGGTCAATTTTAACCCTACTCGTCTGGTGGAACCAGGCAGTTAAAACCAACCGGGTGACTAATCATCGATGTCCTGCCTGGATCCCATCATCTTCCATTTTAACTTGCTCTTCTGAACAGGTGGCAAAGACACCCACCTGAAGCCGGCAGAGTCCTTCTTTAAATATACAGATCGGGTTTCAATAATGCCATTGGGCCCCAACCGCTATTTTAACTGTGACATGAGTGAGGAAGCCACTTTGGCTTTACCACCAGGTTAACTCAAGTCGGAAGAGGATTGAAAGGAGATGAGACCATTCAAGGTAAGTTTTTTACTTTCCTTTGCAGGGCCATGAGAAAGTAGGAGTGCTCCTCTGGGCCCCATAAGGAAAGTTTAAGCCTCCCCTGTCTTGGACTCCACCCGCTTCCCTACCACAAGACTCCCCCGGAGCCCCGGACCCCACACTGCCCGAATTTCCATAGACCAGCAGCTGCTTCCTGCCCACTTCCCACCCATTCTAGGCCGAATACGGCTGGTGTCATGTTAATGAGCCCAGGACGATAAAATCGTTGTGACCTCATTCTGCCGTGAGCAGGTGGCAATCTAACTGAAACCAGTTGGTTCTAGTGCCGGAAACCAGCTAGCAGTTAAAGTCCCCTCCTCCCAGGAGTCAAACCTAATTGAGGTGTAGCCACGATGAGCCTGCCAAGATTGACTAACTGGGGTAGATTTTGGCTTTATGCGAAAGTATAAAATGGGTGATGATGAATCGGCAGCCCATTTTACATCTTTCCCAATTTTAATTTCCATTGACTTCTAACCCTACTCAGAGCAGAAGAAGGACTAAACCTGGACTCTCACTGGTTTATATGGCTAAATGCCACTCCATGCTGTGCATTGATTTATTGGGGAGTCATACACAGACATAGTTTCCTATTATGTTTTGCTTTTTTTTTCTCCAGGTGGTGGACAAGAGAATACTTTTGTGCTGGAGAGCAGAAAGTAAGAGTGGCAGCAATTTTTCTATCAGGTGGCTCCTGATTGGAAACAGGATTAGTTCATAACCCCGGAATAAAAATAGATGTCAGAATCATATGCAAATTCCAACAAATGTGATCTGTGTTGCTTAAATGAAATATGATATGCAAGTTATTTCTGAATCAAAATCATGAGGCACATAAACATATATTTCATTTGTGTCACCAGTCGGCCATACACCATAATAGAAGATAATTGAATCTGACATAGTTACTCTGACAGTTGTATTTTGTTTCTGGGCTATTATGAATGTGGAACCTGTTTTAAAATTGCACTTCCCACATCTGGAGATAAAGCAGCCTTCACTTTTCTCCCATGGCTTTAATCCACCATGTTGAAAACCCCCACATACAGACTGAAGCCAGAAATTACTGGCAGGGACAGGTTATTTTCTAACTTGTCAAGTTTAAATTTGCAGCTTTACGATCCTAAGTATAATAAGAATATAAATAAACTATCTGTGCTAACACGTGGCTTTAGCACCAACCTTTAGTAAAAGGGTTATACTCCAGCATTATTTTCCTGTGAGACCGTAAATTTTAAAATACTTTGGTCAGGATTTCTGTGATGGCTAGCAGCCCGGGCTTCCCATCGGTAGGAAATAGGTGATTACAAGCACTATTTCAATTGCTGGCGTTAAGGAAAGTAGCCAGTCTTTCTTCTCACCTTCCTTCTTACCTGAGTCCTCCAGTGGGTAAATGCTATATCTGGTGTAGTATTGAGCCATATAGATCAGCATGGTCCCGGGTTTGATGCCTGGTCTGTGCTAAATTAGCTGGTCTCAGCTGGAATGGGGGTTGGAGAGATAAAATTGGTTTCAGTGGGGGTGAATATGGCCTACCTGGTCAGCAGAAACTGGGTGAGTGGGCAGTTAAAATTGCCCAGGTTACTTACCCACCCTGGAGCTGCTGGGAATTGACCTTCCTGATATCAGGACCCGACTGCAATTTTAACTAGGCGGCCTGAGCGGGAACTGACAGTGAGTTTCCTGCCAGGCCAACCCAGTGACAAAACAGATCTGGACCAGGAGAGGCCCAAAAGAGTAAGTTTTAAATTTTTATTTACCTTCCTTTTGGGACCTGGATGAGCAACAATACTTAGGCCTCCCCTGTTGCAGACTCAGCCCCACAATCGCGAGACTCTTGCAGGATGGCCCAGGCAGCCAATCCCGCCACTTACCTGGTCTCAACAGGTGGTCTCCGAGCCATGCGATTTTTTGCCGCTTCCCACTGACTTCCGAGCTGGAATGGGTATGAAGTCGGTCGGCGGGATTTAAATATGGCGTGGGAGTTAAAATACCCCGGGCCTCATTTCTGGAGCAGCGGGTGAGTTTCTAAATCACACTGCTGCTCACTCTGCCAAAAACTGGCCTGGAGTTAAAATCGGGATCATGTCTCTAGGTAGAGAGTGGGAGATGAGATAGTTTTATAGAGATCAGGGTTCCCACTCCTGACCACTCCTATCAAACAATCACCATTGGGAAATGCACAAAGCTTTGATTTCCTACCATGATTACATAGGCTGTCAATGCTGACTGTCTAAGCTCACACATGAAGAATGGTCACCTGGGGAAGGTATTGGAACAACACTAGTGCCAATGGAACTAATTTGGGCTGGATTTTGCTGTAAAAATAACGGTGAGGCTAACAGCACTCACTGTTATTTATGTGCAAATCAGACAGCAACTCCTGGGACTGCACTGCACAAACGTGGAAATCGGGAAGTTGCTGTTCGAGATGCGATTCTCCTCCAAAAGCTGCGCGAAAACGGCATCTCGCCGGCTGACTCAGAACGACATGAAGTTCCTCTACTTACCTCATAGATATGGACTAAACTCGTCAAAAAGTGTTAGGGCTTGTCCATTCCAGTCTAAGTCTAAGTACCCTCAATTAAATTAATTTTTTAAAACTTTTTTTTTCTGTGGATTTTATCTCTGTCTCTTAATCCAATCTTTCTTTCCCTCTCTTTATTTCACTTTCTGTACCTGATTTGACATTAAATTCACTATTCTAACTTACACTTCCTGGTTCAGTCCTTGAGCGGCTCATTAACGATTGATTAAGGAGATACCCAGTTGCTTGCCTTGTTCACACAGGTCCCAGGTGCCCTGTAGAGGGCGCTGTGCTGTTTGGATCTCTAATTTACAGAAACTTGCCGTGCAAAACCCCACAGAAAATCTACGGGCAAGAGCAAGTCTAACGAATGGCTGGCACCGTTCGTTCGCCGTTCACAGCATAATCCGGCCCTATATATTCAAGCAACCTCACTACATCTAAGTGTGTTGTGCAAATGAGGCACCGGAATAACAAAATATGTATTTGTCTGTAGACCCACATGATTAACATTTGATGTGTCACCATTTCTTGGCCGAAGCATGAAATGAATATCTTTCACACTAGTTAGAGATAACTCTTATTGAGCTAAACATGCAAGTTATTGATTTAGTATCTTCACACTCTTCCCTTGGCGAACAGTGTGAAATGGTGGGAGGATTCACAAGCTGATTAACAGTCTAACAGGCTGCGACGTGAACACTCCTTCCACGGCCGTAACTATCTTTAATGGTTAGTCCTACATGACGGGAAGCTACCCCCACCCACTGGATGTGAGTGTCCCGCTGGATGTCAACCCAGAATTCAGAGTTAGAGCTCCAGACTCCATTCACTGGGACTGTCTAGAGCAGGGTTCAAACCAAGCACCTTCTGACTCGGAAGTGGAAATGCAATCACTAAGCTAAAGGCTCGCTCCAACTTGCAGGTAATAGTTAATAATGTCAGTTACATATATAGATTCACAGCATTGGGGAATGCTTTTGATTCCTGTTAACTGAAAGGGGCACATAAGTATACAGATCAGCAATCAATTGCTTAGCTGTTAATTTGTATTTCGAGTAACAAACACCCAGTCTTCCTACTTCTGATTGCTATCCATTGACCCCTTCTGGAAAGTGTGCACTCGTGGATAGGGAAAGATGAGCTTGGCTATGATGTTCCATAATTAAGTACTCTTCTGACACTCCTGACACATTTGGGATCATCCAATGAACAAAGAGTGTCAGCCTAGTACTTAACTACGAGCAAAGTACCACTGAGCTGCAGTATCCATGGAATCGTATTTGTTGATCAATACTGCTAGAGACAAGCTTGGAGCTGTTGTCTCTGTGTCAAGAATGAGAATTCTAGATGCAGAGTCTTCGCTTGTAGATTTATTGGAGGAAATGATACCTACAGACAACACATGCGATGATGCGAAGGCTGCAGGAGACGTCACGTTGCAGTTGCTGAGCTCAGTCGCAGGGCGATTAACCCCCGGATCTTCTCTAATTTCCCTTCCAATGGTCTTGCTTTTTATCCTACAGCTAAAAGGCCATTACATCATATCTCCTCCATGACCTTCACTCTTGGTTTATACTAACTTACATCAGCTCAGCATTCCGGAGAGTAGGTCTTATAACAAAAGCTGTCCTTAAAACAGAACAGGTAAACTTATCAAACTGATAGATGTATGTATTAGAAGGTCAGAACTACACAAGGCGATCTTATATGACAACAGTCAGTTCCAGCCTTGGAGATTTGTGCTGATTTGTTGAAATTCTACAGATGTTGTTTCAACAGATTCTGCAAAATCTGTCTTTTAAACCCAAAATGGGATCTTGAGCATAAAATGGAATCCGAATACAACTTTACCTAGCGTACTTTCTCCAACAATATTCCTACACGGATCGTGACCTTTGGGAGAAGAGATGGGAAAACTGGAAAAAATAGGTTGTTAGAGCAAAAGTGGCAGGACACTGAGCCAAAATAAGCAAATGTTTTCAGAAAAATACTTACAGAGTAATTTTTATACAAATTAGGCTGATTGATAGAGAAATTAATGTTGTTTGTCTTCAAAGAGGGTGAGTTGCTTTCAGTAGTACTTTTGGGAGTCAAATTGTTACAAACAATTCTGGTTAACCCGTAGATTGCTGGCAGGTCCAGGAAAATTCCAGGCTGCTTGGATTCTTAGGTTTTCTAGCTTACACACTGTGATCCCGATATTTACGGGGAGGCGGGGAGGGAGTGGGTAGCGTGTTTGCGGTGGGGGGGTGGGGGAATCCGGAAATCCCAGAAACACAGAGTTCCTGCCAAATTTAACAGCAGAACCTCATTATCATTTTTTATTCTGTTTCCCGCATGGCAGCTGACCATTAAGATACTATTAATGATGTTCATCTATAAATTATAAGGTAGCAAATTTTCTTTTTGCATTGTCTCTAAATCATCAGAGTTCACTGAAGCATTTGAAAACTAAATTAGCGCTGCATGGTGAACAACAGATTATACACGATATACTACCACAGACACAGGTATTCTGTGACAACCATGTCCTATTTCCAGGTTATTTTAACAGATTACGGAAAAATTTACCACAATATACTGAACACTTTAAAGATACTATCAAATGTCAGAGAATGATACGTACATATTATATAGACTTGTTGAGTCACTTAATTATTGAAAAAGGTGAAATCTACTTTAAAAAGTTTAGTCAATAAACCGGAATGATTAAGTAACATCTACTGATGAATTAAAAAAAACATAAAATCTCAATTTTAAATAGAGGCTGTCCAGCTGCCCAGATGGGAAAGCCAGCGGTAGAAGGCTGCAGCCAGGGACTTTTGGGGACTGTCCCTGGCAATGAAGAAAGATTGGAGGTTGAAGGGGGGGGGGTTCGGACCGGCAATCGGGAGGGAGGGAAAAATAAGAGGGCAGAAGTGGGAGTTCGGCACATCACAGCGCACAAGGCTCGTGAGCGTGGGTTTGGAGGAAGGGGGGGGGGGGGTTGAATGATTACGGCGCTGAGGAGAGGCCGCGATCGACAGGAGGTTTGCTTGACGGACCAGGGGGAGCACTCCTGCTTCTCCTGGCTCACAAGCTAGACTGGAAAAGCACTTACCTGCTTGATCCAGCTGCTCCTGTCTCCATTTAGCTGCCGGGTTTCCTGAGCCCTGGGAAACTTGGCTGACCAGTGTTAAATTTAAATCAGGCTCCCAACTGCACTGTGGGAGCCTGATTTAAATATTGCAATGAAGTGTTCCGCCTCTCCAAGACGGGACACAGACATAGCTCGAAACATGCCGCCATAAAAATGGAGGTTGGGGTCACATTCCGTGATTTTTAATTTTTAACACCCACCCCAACCCTCTCCCGTCCATCGTGGGGAGGTTAATATCGACCCCTGTAACACTGAAACATACACAAATTTAAACTAAAAGGTATCAAATATCAATAGTAGTTTTATTAGTGTAATATTAACCGTAAATTCCAAAAAAAACACATAAAACACAATGGGGCACAAATTGCTTGCAAAATAACTGTGAGCGAGGCGAAATGGAGGAGCAAATTCAGGCGTTCGCACATGCGCAGTGAAACATGGAAATCCGGAATTTGCTCTTACTAGTTAGCCGGCGATATGACAGTTTTGAATAAAAGCTATATCACCTGCTGCAATCAGGGAAATCATTGAACCAGCCCCAACTTGCTCATCTAGCCAGCTGGAAGGTAACTAATATCGCCACAAAACAGACACGCTTAAATATACCAGGTCTAAATAAGTTTTAATAGCGCATTAATTGCGAATGGTAATCCGTTTCCAGTGGTGTGCCACAGGGCTCAGTGTTGGGTCCCTTGCTGTTTGTGGTATATATTAATGATTTGGACTTGAATGTAGGGGGCATGATTGGCAAATCTGCAGACGACACAAAAATTGACTGAGTAGTTGATAGTGAAGAGGATAGCTGTAGACTCCAAGAAGATATCAATGGGTTGGCGGAGTGGGTGGAAAAGTGGCAAATGGAGTTCAGCCCGGAGAAGTGTG
Source organism: Heptranchias perlo (assembly GCF_035084215.1). NCBI lineage: Eukaryota > Metazoa > Chordata > Chondrichthyes > Hexanchiformes > Hexanchidae > Heptranchias > Heptranchias perlo. The sequence goes on from NC_090328.1 coordinate 79,330,565, forward strand.
AGGTAATGCACTTAGGGAGGGCAAACAGTAAAAGGGAATATGCAGTAAACGGGAATATATTGAGAGGGCTAGAGGAAGTGAGAGACCTTGGAGTGCATATGCACAGGTCCTTGAAGGTGGCTGTACAGGTAGATAAGGTTGTGAAGAAGGCATACGGAACGTTCTCCGTTATTAGCCGAGGTATAGAATACAAAAGCAGGGATGTAATGATGGAACTGTATAAAATGCTGGTAAGGCCACAGCTGGAGTATTGTGCGCAGTTCTGGTCACCACATTACAGGAAGGACATAATTGCACTGGAGAGAGTGCAGAAATTTACAAGAATGCTGCCAGGGCTTGAAAATTGCAGCTACGAGGAGAGATTGGATAGGCTAGGATTGTTTTCCTTGGAGCAGAGGAGGCTGAGGGGAAACTTGATTGAGGTGTACAAAATTATGAGGGGCCCAGATAGAGGAGACAGGAAGTACCTGTTTCCCCCAGTGGAGAGTTCAAGAACTAGAGGACATAGATTTAAACTGTTTGGCGGAAGGATTAGAGGGGACATGAGGAAAACCTTTTTTACCCAGAGGGTAGTGTGTATATGGAATTCGCTGCCCGGATTGGTGGTAGAGGCAGGGACCCTCAACTCTTTTAAAAAGTACCTGGACCTGCACCTGAAGTGCTGTAAGCTGCAGGGCTACGGACCGGGTGCTGGAAGGTGGGATTAGAATGGGCACCTGGTTGTTCTTCGAGCCAGCGTGGACACGATGGGCCGAATGGCCCCCTTCTGTGCTGTATTTTTTCTATGGTTTTCTATGGTCAAGCCTTAATGATTGCCAAACAACTAAAAATTAACTTTTTAAAATGTGGAATCTCATTACTCCTTGTTTTAATAGTTATTGGTCATTAAAAAAAAATTAAATAAAAAAATTAAAATTATTTTTTTACTTTTCTCTTCTGTCTCTTTTATTTAATTCAATTATTTCTTACCCTCTCTTTTTTCACTGTCTATAACTGTTTTTACCATGATTTTAATGTTGTACCTTTCACTTCCGAATGGAAGCCTGCAAAGATTGTTCGCAGCATGGCAAAAATGCTGCGACCTGATTGGTGGAGGGGAGAGAGCGATCCTCTCGCTTCTCCCATGGGTCCTAGCTTCTCTGGAGCGAACACTGAGCTCTTCTCCGCTTCCTATTGGAGGAAGTGCCCAAAGCAAAGACCGCGTTAAGTTAGTGGGTTAGTATAAATCTATGGAGCGGCGAGCACTGTTGGCTCACCGCTCGGAGCAATTTCTGCCCCAATTTTAAATAAAAACATTTAAAATATTTTATTACTGCTCCTGTCTTCCCTTTCTCTCATTCTCTCTTCTTTTTCATTCTTTCTCTGCTATTTTTATTATTTCAGTTTTAATTGTTCTTTTATACCTAAAATTTTGACCTTTTGTTTTTATTTAGAAATGGGGTAGGGCCACAGGAAATCGCTTGCTGCTGAAATATTCAAAGTCCTACAGCAGCGTTAAAGATGCAGGCATCGTGTTACTTCTAATTTACAGTGAAGCGACATTCAGGGAGGATAACATGCCAGGAAGGAATGCAACCAGGTTTTCTGATGGGACAATAGAAGTTCTGTTGAAAGAAGTAAGACAGAGGAAGGGGGTCTGAGGAACAAACAGACTCAGCCCCCCAAGGACAGCTACCCAGGGGAATGAGGGCAAGTAGCCACATCGGCCAGTGTTAATTCCACCAGTCCACACACATGAACCTCAGCCAGTGCCACCCAGACCTTCCTCTGTACTAAGCATGCCTGCCACTTAGTTACCTCTCCCTCATAGTCCATAGTCTCTTCAAATGCTTTAAATGGTTGCCATGAATACTCATGAAATAGTGGCAGTGCCCTTTATTTGCCCTAGCCTTCATCTGGAGGTGTTCATTCACTCATATCACTACAGGCATTCATGCCATAAGATAACCTCCATGTTGTGTAGCTGCCTGTTGCATGCATCTGTCATCACACCTATATGGGCTACATGCTGACAACTGGATATTATTACATATCATGGCAACGATAGCTACTTATCACTTTTTGTATTCTTTTTGAAGAACATAGTCCATAACAACAGAGGGAGACCGGCAACTGGTGGAGACCTTGTACACCTATAGCCCTTTACTTTGTATGAGAAGAAGCTGTGGAAACCCTGAGATTTTCTTTTCTAAATGTGCCTGAGGAAGAAGAGCCAGGCCTCACTATATCCAGCTCGGCCAGCACTTCATACCAAACACCATCACTCACTCTATCCCTCCCAAATACTAGCTCAGAGATGTCTATTCTGGAAGATTTAGAGTGAGCTGAAGGGAAGGACACTGAGTGAGACACACAGCACAAGAGAGCAGGAGCAGCTGGTGATGGTGCAGCAACAACAATAACAACTTGCATTTATACAGCATCTTTAATGTGATAAAACATCCCAAGGCACTTCACATGAGCGTTATCAAACAAAATTTGACACCAAGTCACATAAGGAGACATTAAGATAGGTAAGCAAAAGTTTGGTTAAAGAGGTAGGTTTTAAGGATCGTCTTAAAGCTGGAGAGAGAGGTAGAGAGGCAGAGAGGTTGAGGAAGGGAATTCCAGAGCTTCGGGCCGTGGCAGCTGTAGGCAGGGCCGCCAATGGAGGAGCGATTAAAATTGGGGATGCATAAGAGGTCAGAATTGGAGGAGCGCAGAGATCTCGGAAGGCTGTATTGCTGGAGGAGGTTACAGAGATAGGGAGGGGCGAGGCCATGGAGGGATTTGAAAACAAGGATGCGAATTTTAAAATCGAGGCGTTGCCAGACTGGGAGTCAGTGTAGGTCAGTGAGCACAGGGGCGATGGTTAAATGGGATTTGGTGCGAGTAAGAATACAGGCAGCAGTTTTGGATGAACTCAAGTTTACAGAAGAGGAGAAACCTGCTGTCTGGGAGCTCGGCTTATCTTGCGCCTCAGTTTATGAGCCTAGGGAACTTGACTTCTGAGGTCCTGCTTTAAAGAAAGGATGCTTTCTGAGCATCAGCTTTGGTGTGGTTACTGGGGGCCCATGCCAAACAGTGTGCTGCAGACGGCAGAATGGGTGGAGGAGTCCACTACCCAAACGTACACATCATGCTGCAGCGCTCCGAGCCCCCCCAACCATGCCCGATCTTCTCCGATGGCCGAGACTGTTCCCAGCGGTCCCCGGCTGTGGCCTTCGACCACTGGCTTTCCCATCTGCAGCCTCTCAATCTGGCCGGCTGCCGGGCTGGAAACAGAGTAAAAAAATGCTAATAAGGTCCTGCCATTAAATTCGGCAGGACCCCCGTGTTCCCAGCATTTCCAGAAGAAACCTGCTGCTGTCACCAAGAAGATGTGGCTGGAGGTGGCTGAGGAGGTGAGCCACAGGAGTATCGTGCCCCATATCTCGATCCAGTGCAGGAAGCGCTTTAACGACTTAACCAGGTCAGGAAAGGTGAGCACAGTTGCAGATTCACCTACATCCTGTAATGCAATCCCCCCCGCCATTCTGTCTTGTCAAGCATACTCCAACACATCACTCCTCACAGTCACTTACGTTTGAAGAGCACCTTTCCTTCACCTTCTATGCACCACCTCACCTCCCCATTTATCTATCCACCACTGCCACTCACCCCAATCCTCATTCAATGTGATTCATCTGCCTGATGGTCACCCTCACCAAATGCACTGTATCCATTGGGTGAACACATGCCTTACAGACTCTCATAGGTCTGTCGTTCCCCCTTTCAGGAGAAGCAAGCACAAAATACAAGGGAGAGGGCGAGGACTGGAGGTGGCCCACCGCAGATAGTGCAGCTGACATCTGCAGAGGAAGAGACCATGAAGATCAGTGGTATATCTGCGTCTCTGACCATCGGAGACGAGACTGGGACTTCGAAGCTGCCTACTGAAAGCATTAAAGATTCCCGACCCACATATCATACAAGACCCAGTCATGATTTCAGCAATGAATGAAATATGATAATCATAATTATGCTAAGTAGTAACATTTTTACATTGACAGTACTGATGCATATCCGTCTCTTCTCTTCTCCAGGGCCTTCACGCGTAGGACAGCAGTCCGTGGACTTCCCTGGCAACAATTCCTCAGAGGAGCTGATTCCTTCTGAGGGTGCACCATCACAGGACATACATTTACCAGGCATCAGTGCAGATACTTGCATTTCGGTGGGTTCTGTTAGACAGTTAGATGGGTTTTCACCTGGTGACACACAGTTCACAAGTGACCATGAGCAGAGAGTGTTGGTAGGGACAGCTGTGGAGAGTCCACGTCGGAGGGGGCACTCCTCTCCACCTTCTGCTCGGCTGGACTCAGGGGCCATCGATGAAATCAAGAATCGTAGAGGGTCAGCAATAATTTGCGAGGTAACGGCAAACATGCCATGCACACAGTTCACAATAGCAGAGAAGATAGAGAAGTCCAGCTCAAACATTAATGGATTGATGTCGCAGGCCATTGAGAGGATGTCTTCTATTGAGAGAGTGGCCTCCTCTGTGGAACTTCAATTGCAGCAATCAAATCAGTCCTTGCAGGCCATGACCATGGTCGTGCAGACTTTAGATGCCAGCATGTCTGCCGCTTAAACAGGATGACAGATATCTTAGCCATAGCCTTACAACGCATCACAGATTTGCTCCAAGCTGGTCTCCCACAGAGTGGTAGGAGTGATGTGCCACTGGACCAGGAGAAGGATGATGGCGAAAGGGGACATGGAAATGGGGACTCCAGTCAAAGCGCTCCCACATCTCACCCATTGCCCCCCCCACCACCCCTCAACCAGTAGCCGACATGCTGCTTCCTCGCCTAATGGCCCAGTCTGCCCCTGCACAGATGCAGTGGACCAGTCTTTGGCAGGGCCCTCACTGGTTCCAACACCCAGAGGTCGGCGGCCCCAAGCATCTCAGAAGTCAGGGCAGGGATCTGAACAGCTTGTCACTACCTCTGCACAGAGGTTGCACCATGTAGGAGCGGTAGGGAAAGGAAAAGAAAAACATTGTAGTTCACCGAGGGTAAGAACATGGGTGTTTGTGCAAATGTTATGTTAAAAAGTTTCCTTTTTTATCACCTCACATGAAATTTATTAATTTGCACCACTTTCCCCTGTTGCCCATTCTTGCCTTGTCGAGTGTAAACTCACCTTTTCAGTTGGTTGGTGACGATTGTGAAGACATGAATTGGCGGGGACCAATTGGTGCATGTGCAGTGGGTGGATGGTTGGTTAGAGCAATGCTTTGTGTCAGTGGGAGGGGAAAGGTAATAGGAAGGACCGGGGGATGTCATTGTTACTTTGGTCCGGTGTGAGTAATTAACTGAGCCTTCGAGCTATTAGGGCATCTCTGGCATCCCAAGCAGCAATGTGAGCGGCTGGTCTGGCATTGGGTGCCCCATCTTCATCTTCCTCCTCCTTGTCTTCCTCCTCCTCTTCATTAGAATGGTCATCAGATGATTAGTGCCGTGTGGCTTGTTCCTCCTTCACCTCTAGACCTCACTGCTGTGCAATGTTGTGCAGAACGCAATGTACCACGATTATCCTAGAGACCCTCGCTGGCATTTGGTATCCATTGGAGGGATTCCTCAGAGGTGTCATCAGCCAGGTTTGAAGGGGGTATCCTTTGTTACCTTAGTAGTCACCCCTTAAGGCTGGTTTCAGGTACGAACAGGTCGGGAATGTTGGACTGCCGCAGTATAAAAGCATCATGGCAGCTCCCAGGGTACCTGACGCAAACCTGCATCAACCTTTTCTTGTGGTTGCACACCAGCTGAACATTAATGGGATTAAATCCCTTGCAGTTGACGAATGTTCCTGGTTGATCTCGAGGTGCTCGGATTGCCACGTGTGTGCACCCGATGACACCCTGCACTTGGAGGAAGCCAACCAGAGATGAAAATCTGAGTGCCCGTTCATTCTGGCTATTGTCATCGGAGGGGAAGTTTACATAACTCCCAGCCCTGGCCAACAATCCATCCGTCACCTGCCTATTGCACTTATTTGCCTCCGACTGGGAGATCCTCGATATGTCTCCGGTAACGTCCTGAAAGGAACCGGAGCTAAAAAAATTGACGGTGGTGGTGACTTTCACAGCCACTGGTAATGCATGGTCACTAGGTCCAGCAGGGAGCAGCTCTTCTTCTAGGAGGCTAGCCAGATGTCTGCGACCACCTGATGTGACAACCTCAGCCTTTGGAAGCACTGCTCTTCCGAGAGGTCAAGGAAGCTGAGCCTCTGTCTGTAGATCCTGTTAGGTGGGTAGTGCCCCCTGCAAACTCGATCCCTCTGTTGCTCCCCTCTCTGTTGCTCCTCTCTCTCTCTTGCTCCCCTCTCTGTTGCTCCTCACTCTGTTGCTCCTCTCTCTCTTGCTCCCCTCTCTCTTGCTCCCCTCTCTCTTGCTCCCCTCTCTCTTGCTCCCCTCTCTCTTGCTCCTCTCTCTCTTGCTCCTCTCTGTTGCTCCTCTCTCTGTTGCTCCTCTCTCTGTTGCTCCCCTCTCTCTTGCTCCCCTCTCTCTTGCTCCCCTCTCTCTTGCTCCCCTCTCTGTTGCTCCTCTCTTTGTTGCTCCTCTCTTTGTTGCTCCCCTCTCTCTTGCTCCCCTCTCTCTTGCTCCCCTCTCTGTTGCTCCTCTCTCTGCTGCTCCTCTCTCTGTTGCTCCCCTCTCTCTGTTGCTCCACTCTCTGTTCCTCCCCTATCTGTTGTCCACCTGCTGCCCCCACCATGGCACCAGTGGGAAATGAGAAAGCTGTGAACACTGAGCTTTTATTTATATTGGGACACCTGAACTTTAACCATCCCCATGAAGTGTTGCTCAATCTCACCTCCGTTTTACTGCCGAGTTTCCCGAGTCCCGTGCAGGAGGCGTTAATTTCAAATCGCTGCCAAAATCTCATGGAAGTGCCCTCATTAACATATTATAATGAGGGATCCGCCTCTCCAGAGCGTGTTACTCGTCCGCACCCAAACCCTCCTCCATTAAACCGGAAGTGGGCAAGAAAAAGGAAGCAGGTTGGGGTCGGGTATCAATTTTGTGACATTTTAACTGTCCCGCCCATCGAGGAGGGTTAAAATCCCCCCGATATGTCTGATTCTAACTAGCGTCTCATGCTAATATGTGGGACTATATGGGGGTAATTTTAACACTCCAGGACAGGCGGGGGTTGGGGGAGGCGAGGGAGGGGTTAAAAATGTTAAAATGGGAAACCCAACACCAACCAGCCTCCAAGGCGCCCACTTCCAGTTCTAACGGAGGCAGGCTGGAGGGTGGACGACTAACCTGCTCTCCGGAGGCAGGTCCCTAATTTAAATATTTCAATGAGGCTGCGAGCCTCAGATTTTACCTCTGCTTCAGGTCTAACACTGGCCGGCCGGGTTTGCCAGGCCTCGGCAAACCCAGCAGCTGAAGGGAGGCGAGAACAGCTGGATCCAACAGGTAAGTGTCTTTCCAGCAGGAGTGCTGCCCCCAACCAAGCAAACCTGCTTCCATCCTCACGATCGGACCGCCACGATAGGACCCCCGCACTGCGATTGGACCCCCTCCTTGATCGGCCGACCACGCCCCCCCCCCCCCGCGAACTCTCCGACCCCAGACCGATCTCTCCAGGCCCCCCCCCCCCATTGTCCCCCCCGTCGATCCACGATCTTTCCCTCCCTCCCTCCTCTCTGCTCCCCATCTGGCACCCTGGAGCCACAGGCCTACTCACCCGACAGCCAACCAGCCTTTCAAAAATGTCCAAAAATGTTAATCAGGTCCTGCCAGTAAATTCGGCAGGGCCTCCGGAAAACCCGTACTTCCGGGTTTCTCGGCTGCTTAACCTTGCCCCCGCTCCCTCCCCGCCTCCCCGCCTCCCCGTAAATATTGGAGCCTACATGTCTGGTTCTTACTAATCTCATGTGACACTCTTTGGGACTGTATGCATCTGACCTCTGATCTCTAATCATAGTATGAGCTTTTTACTATCGACTGGCGCCTTGCCTGTTCACATACTGCCTCTTTGAAAGTTAAGCTTTGGTTTCAAATTTAAGGGCTCCATAATTCTTATGCTCTGAATGTCAATATATCCAATGGTCATCCAGAGCCAAGAACTGCTGATGCTCAGGCACCAAATAAATTTAAAACAGAAATAGACAGTTTCCTAGAAGTAAAGGGAATTAGGGGTTACGGGGAGCGGGAAGGAAATTGGACATGATTTTAGATTTGAGGTTAGGACCAGATCAGCCATGATCTTATTGAATGGCGGAGCAGGCTCGAGGGGCCGATTGGCCTACTCCTGCTCCTATTTCTTATGTTCTTATGTTCTTATGTAAGTGCAGCCGAGTTTGAACAGCACGTGACACTGGATTTCAAACCCAGATTCTTTAGTTTGGAGCCCAGTATTCTATTCCTAGAGCTGCCCTAATCATTTAATGACTAGACAAATTTGATCTAAGAGCATGGTCCATTGAAAGCCACTATCAGGTTTTGAAACCACGGGGTGGAAATTTGCTGCGATCCGTTTTTAGGCCCGAAATAGGCAGCTCATGCCAGAAGCAAGAGGCCCAAGGCTCACCTGGCATTAAGCCTCGGGCCTCGTCAGGATATTGCCAGTGAGCTACGGACGCCAATTGGACGTCCAGAGGCAGCTCGCCAGTTCCACAAGGAACTGGGAGGGGAGAGAAGGCAATTGAGAGGGAGGGGGGATCAAGAAAGAGGGATAGAGGCGGGCAACAGGCAGGGGGTTCAGGGCAGCCCAGTTTCGCAAAGGGCCTTAAACAGGCATTAGGCCCTATTGCATATGCAAAGGGCCTAATGTCTATTTTGGGCATGGGCCCTGGATGCTTATATTGGAGCCTTTACCAATATAGCGGGTGGCACAATTCTGGCATGGAATGTTGGACAATTAGTCGCCTGTTTTATGACTAGAAAATGGGCGTGGAGTCAACAAATTTCTAGGCCCTCATTCTCAAAGTACTCTCCTCTCATGGGGGTGGAAATTTTGGCCCGTATTCAGTTCTCTGAGATGTAAAAGGCTCATTATTATGGGCCGGATTTTGCTCTGAGCAGTGAATAATTGGTGCCCATCGCTAATTAGACTTGGACTTGTCCAGAGACTTTTCATGGGCTTTTGCACTGCAAGTTCCTCTCATTGGGCCCTCAATCTAGCGCAGAGCCCTCTCCTGGGTATCTGGGACCTGTGTGAACAGGGCAAGCAACTGTGTATCCTCTTAACCAATCAGATTGAAGCATCGTTAAACAGCAGCACAGGCACAGAACCAGGAAGTGTAAGTTAAAATAGTGAATTCGATGTCAAATCAGGTACGGAAAGAGAAATCAAGAGAGGGTAAGAAATATTGAATTAAAAGACAAGATAAATGAGGTTGTTTGGCAGTCATTAAGACATACCACGTTGTTAAAAGATTGCACAGACTTAAAGAACTTGACATACCTTTTTCTGGTGAGATTACTCCGTTTCCATCAGGACAGTAGGGGACCTTTGCGCCATTGCAGTCATTTCAACAGTGAGTCAGCCGGCGAGATCTCCTTCCCGCAAAGCTTCTCGAAAAGCAGGGCATCTCGACAGCAACTTCCGGATTTCCGCGTGTGCAGTCACTGGAAGTTGCTGTCCGATTGGCACTGAAATAACGGTGAGCGATGTTAGGCTCGCTGTTATTTTTAGAGCAAAATCCGGCCCAATATTTAAATAATGTAGGGCCCTTATTTAAATATTATAATAAGCCTTTTACATGCTTCCAGCGCATGCCCTGAACATCTACGGAGGAGCCCGATCCAATATGGCAGGCAGCGTGCTTGTTGTAGGATCCTTTTATGAAATTGGTCTGCCCCAGTGTCTGAATCACCACCTGATAACCTTGCCCAGCAAATGGCAGCAAGGACCCTTGAGAAGCATTATTTAAAGGGCTCATCCACTCATTTAGGTTAGTTGCTAGTTTGTCTTCTTAGCCTGTTGGTTAACTTCTAGGCCTTCTTTTTGCCCATTTTCTGTGTTCAACAACTGAATTCTTCTGCTAACAACTTTTCGCTGCACTGTTTTTGTCTGCCTTCAAAAAGGTTTTAATGCTGTCATCGGTGGTCTGGTAAGTCTGCCTTTAGGGCTGGAGGACAATGGAAAGCAGTGAAGAAGACAGGAGAGAGCAGGAGCAACTGGGAGAAGAGAAAGGATGAGGGCACTGAGCCCATACCCTTCAGGGAGCACTTCTCCTACCTCAATTTCACTGAGGAGCAATGCCTCAGGCGCCTTCGCTTCACAAAGGAGACTGCCACCGAGCTATGTCACCTGCTGGAGCCACAACTCGACCCTCAAACCACAGCATGGGCAGCACAGCCTGTGGTCTCAAGGTCAATGTGGCCCTTAACTTTTGTGCCACGGGGTCATTCCAGGCTGCAGCAGGTGCCATCAACGACATCTCCCAGTTTGCTGTCTACCATTGTATCAGGAGGCCACAGAGGCTCTCTACACCAGGAGGAACACCTACATCACATTCCCCATGGACAGAGCGAAGCAGGACGAAAGAGCACCTGCTTCACCCACATTGCAGACTTTCTCAGGGTGTAAGGTGTCATAGGCTGCACTCACATTGCCTTGTGTGCTCCCCATCACCAGCCTGGCATTTTTCTCAATAGAAAGGGATTCCACTCCTTCAATGTATGACCACAGGAAGTGCACCATACAGGTCTGCGCCCGGTTTCCTGGCAGCAGTCATGATTCATTCATCCTACACCAATTCTCTGTGCGGCTTTTATTCTAACTGGGCCATCAGGTCACAAGCTGGCTACCGGGGCAACAATGGCTATCCTTTCAGACGTGCCTCATGACTCCTGTCAGGAACCTGGCGCAGCCGCAAAGCTGGCCTATAACGAGAGCCATGCTGCCACCAGAAATATCATCGAGCAGACCATCAGCGGATTCAAGCAACACTTCCCTTGCCTGGATCATTTGGGTGGAGCTATGCAGTACAGCATGTTTCCAGATTTGTGGTCGTGTGCTGAGAGACCGGCCTTACCACCACCTGGGTGGCATGAAACGGAGGAGGAGGAAGGACCGTGAGCAGCATTGACCACCAGTGCCCCTAATTGCCAGAGCTCTCACAGAGCAGCATCCAAGACTGCTTCAAAACAGCACAGAGCAGGGATTCAATCTGATACCATCTTAGTTTGTATGCCTCAGCTACTCACTGACTTAACCAGCTGAGCCAGTGATGTAATGCTTTATAAGATTATTTCTGACCTTCGGGCTCTGTAACCTTACTCTTTGTATAGTGTTGAAAAATAGTACTATTAAAACAACCTGGCATCCACATTACACAGAACCCAGAGAAAGAAAAATGACTCTTCCCAGCTTTGGTAGGACTCTCAGAGTGAAGACAGCTAATCTCTAGAGGTCCATTTAATGAGAGGAACTTCCCAATTATGGCTGCACTCTGTCAAGTTGTTGACAGAATTGGTGCTCACAGGTGTCAGCTATGATATATGATGTCGATTTGTTCATCAGTTCAGGAAAGCTGTGATATCTGTCAACACCATGACAGCAGCCATGGATGATATTTCATAAATAGAAATTGCTGTCAGTCATTTGTAGATTTCTAAAGTTTTGCAAGTTCAGAAGCTAACACTATTTCCCAGGTTGACATTGGGGGTGTAGATTCAAATTTGAATATTATTGTCCAATATATTAGCAATACTTAAAAAGAAATACTGTATTCGGAAAAATCAAATGTATTTACTTTTTGAAGTAAATTGATTGATTTTATCTGTTTATTGTATTTAAAGGGACATTGGCTTCTTGTTTTTGGATCCCATTCTCACCTCACATGCACCTCCAGCAAGGGTCACTTTATAGCAATCAAAAGCAGGAGCTTGGGCTGATTTCTAGATGGAGCCAATCGTAGCAGCTGGACTATCACCACAGCTGAGGTCGGTGAATTCAGCATTCGAGTTTAAACTTGGGACTTTCCTGATCTGTACGGCTTTTAGCTACTCACTGGATAAACTCACAGTCCTCAGATTGGCGAGCCGTTCCTCTTTGTTTTGGGGGGTGGGGAGAAAGTGCCAGAAGAGTTGTGTGTTATTTTCATCATGGTGATGTCATGTGCAAGTGACGTGCAATGAGTTTTGATGTGATTTACTCCTTTGCGTCTGCATTTATGAACAAAAGAAAAAAAATGGTAATGTCAGACACTTTTAATGAAAGCATTACTTCTTTCAAGCTACACTCATTTACAAATCGGAACAAATATTGCAGTATCTAAAATTCAGTAGTTTAGACTGCAATTAAGTAATTTTGTGATTTCTTTTGCTAGATCACTAATCTAGATATAGATTAAGAAGGTCATTTAGCCCATTTTAACCTATCAATCCAGAAAGACTCACCAGTGTTCCCATCACAGCAGTCAGCTCTTTTTAAATGAGTCCAGAGTTTTTCCTTCACAACCCGACTTAGAAGTCCATTCTATAGATGATCACTCGTTAGATACTTTTACACCATGCTTGTTTAGATTGGATAGTGAGAAACCGATATCTGTGCATTGACTCCCCGTATTTTATCCCAATTGTAGAGCCATAGAAAAGTGGTAAGAAAGCCATATTTTGTGGCCAGGCCACCCCAGGACTGGTGGGGGGTGGGGGGGGGGGGAGATGGGTGCGGGGTTAAAAAAAATGGGAATCCTGACCCCAACCCGTCCATTTCCGGTTTTAACGGAGTCAGGTTGGAGCGGGCAATTAACCGCTCTCTGGAGGTGGGTCCCTAATTTAAATATTTTAATGAGTCTGCGTGCCTCACATTTTAGCTCTCTTTCAGATTTAATGCTGGCTGGCCGGGTTTCCCAGGCCTCGAGAAACCTGGCAGCTGAAGGGAGATGAGAACGGCCGGATGGAACAGGTTAAGTGCCTTTCCAACCACGCTTGTGGGCCAGGAGGAGCAGGAGTGCTTCACCCTGGCCTATTAAGGTCATCTGCTTCCTTCCCCGTGATCGGACCCCCGCGATTGCCCCCCACCACGATCGCAAAACCCCCTTCCCCGCCCCAGGCGATCACCACCCCCCCACGTCTGACCCGCGATTTCTGACTCACCCCTCCACTTGTCCGACCCGCGACCACACCCTCTCCCCCTCCCTCCCTCCGTCCGCTCCCCGGCTGCGGCTGGTGCCTCAGGCCTACTGCCCGCCAGCCAGCCAGCTTCTCATCCTGGCTGGCTGCAGCCGGGAAGTGGAGTCCAAAAATTTAAATCAGGTCCTGCCGTTAAATTTGGCAGGACCTCCGGGAAACCCGTATTTCCAGGTTTCCCGGCCGCTAAACCTCCCCCCTGCTGCCCCCCCAACCCCGTAAATATCGAGGCCATATTGGAAAATCTCCCACGGTGCTGCTCACGATAAGTCAGAATATACCACAGTTTTATAAGGACAGGAGCATTATGGAAGTGTGTGTCACCTTAAATCTACAAATTGAGAGGATCTGAAGGTCTGGCAAAACTGGAAGTCCCAAAAGCTGTGTTCATGCCTGTAGCTGGGGACCACCTTAAAGTTGTTTTTAGCACCTCTATTATTTTAAAGACGTCAAAAATGCATGTAAGGAATTTTGAGCTGATTCCTGGCAACAGAAACCCCCCAGGTTGGGGCTGTGTGGGTCGCAAGGTTGGCCCTGGAGTTTGAGAAAAGGAGGGATCATAGGGTGTGAGAAAATTGGGGGATTTCAAGGAACTGGGAGAACCGGGAAATGGATTTCAGGATGTGGAAGTAATGAGATGGTAGGAGTAGGAGACAGGTGTCAGGTTATGGCAAAACTGCAGGAATCGTAAGGTGGAAGAGCACTGGGAGGAAGTGGTGGTGTGGCAGCATTAAGACTAAGAGTGTTACAGCACAGGGATGGTGGTGACAGGGCGCGGGAACAGTGGGAGAGGGTTGAGAGGTGCAGTGAATATGTGTTTTCTCAGTAAACAACAACAACAACTTGCATTTATATAGCGCCTTTAACGTAGTAAAACATTCCAAGACACTTCACAGGAGCGTTAGCAAACAAAATTTGACGCTGAGCCACATAAAGAGATATTAGGATAGGTGACCAAAAGTTTGATCGAAGAGGTAGGTTTTAAGGAGCGTCTTAAAGGAGGAGAGGTAGAAGCGGAGAGGTTTAGGGAGGGAATTCCAGAGCTTAGGGCCTAGGCAGCTGAAGGCACAGCCGCCCATGGTGGAGCAATTAAAATCGGGGATGCGCAAGAGGTCAGAATTGGAGGAGCGCAGAGATCTCGGAGAGTTGTAGGGCTGGAGGAGGTTACAGAGATAAGGAAGGGCGAGGCAATGGAGGGATTTGAAAATTAGGATGAGAATTTTAGAGCAGTAGGACAGAAGGTATAGGTGCTCTGTGTGGGAGGAGAGGTATTAGAGTGGCAAGAGGGAGGGGTGGGGGGAAGTATAGATGCTCAAGGATGGGAAAACCAGTCATGGCAGGGGAGAGGAATTCTTAAAATTGTACCCAACCACTTACCTGTGGAAACTTGTAATATTTAAAATTATTTAAAATACAGCTGAGGGGGGAGGGGGATTCCATCACGACTGGCCTCTCTCCTCTATCAGGATTCGGTAACAGTAAGGAAGGGGTCACTGGAGGGTGGAAGCAGCAATGAGGGCATGATTTGTTAAAAGATTTCCCCCATCACTGGCTGTGAGTACCTCTATTATTTAAAATGAGAATTACTGAGTTCTTCAAAATCTTTAAGTACACTGAAAGGGCAGAAGAACATGCAGCCAGATTCTGGTAACGGCCAGGGATGTGGCTTCTGGCACTCCAGGAGATCTATCGACATGTTGGGTGACCAGCTGACAGGATGGTGGTCACAGTGAGGGTTCACAGACGGGCCGGGGAACCTGGGGAGGGAGATAGCAATGGCAGGAGAAGAGGCAGTAACCGCAAAAGTCAGCAGCAGGGAGGGAGCAGACAGCTGGATTGTAGAATCTCTAAGGTGAGTGGCACTGTGGAGAACAGTCACAGCACCACCTGTTTTGGAGATGCAACTGGTAGATCTCAGCAGTGTCACCTACCTTTGAAACCAAGCTTGGAGAACTCAATCGGAGAAAAATAAAGTGAAGAGGTAAGTTTAGTCATGACAGCAAAATGTGAGAGACAGGCATGATGAAAATACCATTAAAACAGTAGATGTGACAGGAGGGTGTAATTAAGTGTTACTTGAAGGTAAGTGCACACATGCAAGGCTTTTAATATAGGTAGATGTATAGGCTTAAATCAAACCAGAAACTGCTGGAAAAGAAAGGCTTCTGCTGTGGATTGGCAGCATTTTCTGCTTTCGATTTTGGGTTACTATCATTTGCTGTGTTTCCTTTTTATTTATTTTTTTCCCATAATTTATTGTTACTGATTTCCGGTGCTTATTTTGACCATTTTTTTCAGTCTGCACTATTTTTCAGGCAGTGTGTTCTGTCAAAAATATTCTAACATCATTCACCTCACTAGACTAACACTCTGACCGTCAATGGACTGGCAGCTATTAATTCTGGTCCAACTAATGATCCCCTTCAGCAATGTTCTCTATTAACCTTGAAAGAAGCTCAGAAACTCCCCTGCATTTCCCCTGGATTTCCCATCCTCGAACATCTATACTTTCCCACCCACCCCTCCCTGACTCCCTCTTGCGACTCTCGTACCTCCCCTCCCACACTGAGCACCTATACCTTCTGTTCCACTGCTTTAAAATTCTCATCCTAGTTTTTAATGACCAACCACATTAATGGATATGGGGCTAAAGCGGGTATATGGAGTTAGGTGACAGATCAACCATGATCTCATTGAATGGCGGAACAGGTTCGAGGGGCTAAATGGCCTACTCCTATTCCTATATATTCCTATGAAATTAGACTGATGTTATTAAATGTAATATCATGTAACTTATTATGAAATAATGACATTTAAAAAATGCATTTAAGATGTTGTTTCACTATTAACAAATAAACACATATTTCAACATTTTTCAACTGATGGAATTTTATCTCTTGGTTTATCCTGAAAACCAGAAAGCCTAACTAGACATTAGGCACTGATGACTGCCCTATCAATAGCCATTAACACACATTAGCAGCTGTTGAACAGCCATTAAACAGTCATCACATCAAGCTCTTAATGCAAAGTGTTTTGATCATAATGGTTCGTACAGCTGTTTAAAGCGGATATATGTAAATAAATTATTCATCTTCACACTGAAAAGCAACAGCAGCCTTCATCTAATCTATCCTGATAAAATATCAGCTTCTTTTCCCACCAGAATACATTGTAACAAAATCATTGTCTGTGGACTGAGGGTAAACATTAATTAAATTCCACCCTGTTGTCATTCATATTACACCACCTCAGGCCTATTTGAAGAGACCTGATATAGACAAAATTCAGACCAATTTGGTACAATTGAGGAAGAAAACTCGGCTTTTGTGCAATTGTTTCAGAAATCGCTCAGTCCATTATCATGTGATCTTTAGGTGGTCCAGTGGTGTGGTATACCTTTCCATTGCAGGTTTACTGAGAAAGATATATTTGCATTCAT
The DNA here is from genome assembly GCF_035084215.1 of Heptranchias perlo. NCBI lineage: Eukaryota > Metazoa > Chordata > Chondrichthyes > Hexanchiformes > Hexanchidae > Heptranchias > Heptranchias perlo. The sequence continues at coordinate 79,347,121 of NC_090328.1, forward strand.
ATGTACCATAAACAAGTTGATCAGTCTAGTATGAGTGTCTGTGCCTGATGCTTGCTGGTGTTTCTGTGTAGTTTGTATGTCTCATTCCCTCTGGTTTGTGTGTCTGATTCCTGCTAATTGTAAACAATTTTACAACACCAAGTTATAGTCCAGCAATTTTATTTGAAATTCACAAGCTTTCGGAGGCTTCCTCCTTCCTCAGGTGAACGTTTGTTGGAACGTTGTTGGAACGTTGTTGGAACAACAACATTCACCTGAGGAAGGAGGAAGCCTCTGAAAGCTTGTGAATTTAAAATAAAATTGCTGGACTATAACTTGGTGTTGTAAAATTGTTTACAATTGTCAACCCCAGTCCATCACCGGCATCTCCACATCATGATTCCTGCTAGTTTGCATAGCTGATTCCCAGTGGTTTGTGTGTCTGATTGCTGCTGGTTTCCGTATCTTATTCCCGTTTGTTTGTGTGTCTGATTCCTGCTAGTTTGTGTGTCTCAAATCTGGTGGTTTGTGTGTCTGATTCCCAGTTGTTTGAATGTCTTTTCCTTTCCAGGGATGCCTCATTCCCAATGTAGAAGTAAACTTTATGCAAGATACTACATTTGTGACAGTCCAACACTGCTCTTCTTTCATTAATGAGAAAGTAAAAGCTTGTACTTAATGTAGAGATTTGCAGGAAGGAACACCATAAAGCCTTTGAAGGTGAAATATTCTTGTCTGATGTGTGGAAACTGATGTGATAACATTGATACCATCATATCAGACCCTTTACTAGTTTGATGTTCAATATGCAATAAAAGAATTCTGATGCTAATAAGCCTCTAACCTCTCCAGAGGTGCTTATCGCTCCAGGATCAGAAATGTGTTAATACCAGGCTTGAGTAACACTAGAATCCAGCTTTGATCTGTATTCCTTGTTTCTAGATGATGGCTATGTAGCAATGTGCTGCACCAGTGATCCAGAAAATCGTATCAGTGTTTCTTCTAAGCTATTAATACGTTGTGGACATTTATTAGCACTATTCACAAAATAGTAGGGTAAATTTAGACTTTAGATTCAGAGAACCTACAGTTAGGACTCTCCAACGTTAGCTTCTGAGTGTGGACAACAGTCCACTTGACCAGCAGTGAACTCAAATACAAACTGCCATGGATCTGACATTCCACACAAGTTGCAGGCAATGGCCATCTCCAACAAGAGAGAGCCTAACCACCTCTCCTTGACATTAAATGGCATTACCATCGCCAATTCCCCCACCATCAACATCTATTGGGGGGGGACACAATTGACCAAAAACTCAACTTGACCAACCACATAAATGCCATGGCTACTAGGGCAGGTCAGACGCTGGGTATTCTGCGACGCGGCTCATCTCCTGACCCCCCCACCCCCAAAGCCTCTCCACCATCTATAAGTCACAAGTCAGGAGTCTCCAAGTGTCCAGGGCGCCACCCCCGAAACAGGCGTTAGGTACCTTCAATATGCAAATCAGGTTCCTAACTTCGGACCCCGCTGTAAATACATCATCAACTGGATGGAATATGCTCCACTCAGTTTTTCCAGTTCTACAGCGGCCTAACCAGAGCTCCTCAAAGGAATCATTGGAGACCACCCACAAAAAGGTAAGTAACTTTTTATACTTTTGTTTCTGTGGAGCCAGAAGGACCTCGTCGGTTTTAATGTCAATGAGGCCCAAGGCCCAGTTTTCAGCAAACCTCAGGTTGACGCCTTCGGGCACGCGTTCCAATCATGATGCCCAATTTGCGATGGTTTCCGGTGCTACTCCAATATTTCAACCGATATATCTGTTACTAGATTATGAGGAAATTCGATTTAAATCTGTAACTAGACAATGTACTTGCCTACACATCAACAGTGACTACATTTCAAAAGTAAATCATTGGTTGTGAAGCTTTTTGGGACATCTTTCTTACCAGGGAGCAGGATGTATACTTCTTATGACACTATCAGGAAGTTGGATGTCTACCCACCATTAAGACCATTTGAGAAATCAGGTGTGTATTCATACAGGTCTGTAGACTGCCAGGAAAAATGGACAAATAGGTGCAAAAACCACCATAAGAAATGGCCACATGCTCACTGAGTCACCACAATCAAGGGATATGGGGATCAGGCAGGAAAGAGGAGTTGAGGTCAAAGATCAACCATGATCTTATTGAATGGCGAAGCAGGCTCGAGGGATTGTATGGCCTAATCCTGCTCCTATTTCTTATGTTCTTATGTAAAGAATGTATGCGGCTGAATAAGTCACCATATAAAATTGGCAGATACTTAAACGGCTTTTATATTGTGAGTAGTGGGTGTTAGTGCTGCCAGGTGGGTCGGGCACAGCCAACGACAAACCCAGAGTAAGCTTGCTGAATTCACTAAGGCCAGCAATCGGGAAAAACTGGTTATAAAAAAATGGGTCTTTCCAGCAGCTGGACTTAGCAAGTTTGCTCTGGAGTTACTGTCAAATAATAATTGACTGCATGAGATCCATTGGTAGCCAGCAGCCTGGAACTCCACTAAGTGCAATATAAAAGCAGCTTTAGTCAATTCCCATAAACAGTGGATATTCACCCAAAGAATAACCATAAACAATATATGCATATCCAATAAACCACTCTGATAGGTGGATACACAATAAATCACCACAGTTAACAGAACCATGCCTATTCACCAAGTCAGCACAAAAGGCAGATGCACATTCCATAAACCGCTATGAACATGCACTCAACCACCACAAACAGTAGACGTCTGCAATCATATTTACCTCTCTTTGTTCATTTAAATGACAAAGTCGACGTGAGTAAACAAATGAGCATGATCGGTAGAAACAAGGAACGGAATTTTATGTCCATTATTACCGTTGGTTGCACTGATTGTACAATGGATGAAAGGAAATTAGTGGGAAAAAAATGACCATGTTAAGAAGTATTAGGCCTATCCTGAGAAATTATGCAAAATTACATGAGGTTAGGGGGTGCAGTAATGAAACACAAAGTGAGTCACGTTCAGAATGAGGCTTTAGTTATAAGAAGGAAGAAGACCTCAAACTATTGGAACAGTTGGTACTTATTGTTTAAAAGTAATCTAAGTATAACAGATTGCTGTAGATAAGTCTTTAATAAAAATGTCATTAAATAACGAAAAGAATTTAATGACAATGGCCCCAAAATTGCTTCGCGTCCGGTGGACTCTGGCCATAACTTCTAGTGGGAATCCGGCCACAAACTCCGCTGGAACCTGGATATGCTGGGCCCCAGACTTGCACTGGAGTTTCCTGTGTTGTTTGGGGACAGGGTCTCCGTCTGGCCCAAATAAGGCCAATTACATGGAGGGGTCAAGGACGAGGGTGGGGCCTCCGTATTCTGGGGATTAAATTGGAGGTTACTGGGGGCACAGACTGGTCCACACTATTCCCCATTGACCAGGTGTACAGTGAATTTTGTGGACTCAGGAGAAAGGCAGATGCCTGAGATACACCCTAGTGTTATGGATGCCCAACAGGCCCATGCCAATATGGTGACTCCTAATCACTCTGCATATTCTGGTGGGGCAGGTGATGGAGGTAACTGGCAGAAGTGCCGGGATCACTTCCCTGAGCAACTTTTGGCACAATATATGTTCAATACATTGTAAAAGTTCCATTTTAATTTGTTTAAAGAAAATGTATATATGAATCAATTTCACCAATGTGGTCCATTAATGATAAAATATAGGCCCAGAATTTCGGCATCATACACCTTCAATTTCATTGTTTTGTTCGCCGAATTCAGCATTGCTAACACTCCAAAATTTCTTGTTTTTTTAATTAGAATACGTCGCAGCGAGCATAGCAGCAAATCAGAAGCGGCGCAGCCAATGGCCAATGTTTACTGATTTATGTTTCATAAATGTTTAACTCGTACGTGCTTCAAAATTAGCTTTCCTCTTGAAGATAAAAGGTAATAAATGGCTATTGTATAAAAGAGAAATATTAATCAGAACTTGTGCTCGTCTATCATATTTAGTGAGTTGTAGTACTGGAATTTTACATACTTTGATAAGTTAGATTTTCACATTATCACCTCTCTGTGACTTGGAACGTTAGGTTAAAGTTGGTCCTTCTCTTTGCTGTTAGATAAGGTCCCATTGCTAAATAGATGTAACTACTGCACTAAAAGACCATTAGACTCACGGAAGAAAATGTACTCAGCATGACTACTCTACATCTTGTCGTCTCTGTACTGGTTGATGAAGGTTGTCATCCTGGTGGATTTTCAAGCCACCATGTGGAAGCCAGCCTCAGTGAGCCTGTCAAACGCTTTCTCCAGGTAGGTGAATTTCAGGTAAAATTTGGAGGTGTACTTTTCAGGAGGCTAATCGGGGTCTCAGCTCTCATTCAGGGTGTGTCCAAAAACTTTCTTGGCCAGGGCAATCTTGCCACAGACCATGATCCTCGCCACCCTCCCAAACTTGGAATCTGCCTGGTTATCCTGGCTAAGGTGTAGGAGCCACAGTAGCTGATGGTTATAAACCCTGATCTCCTCTCTGCTGCCTTAGAGTAAGGAACATTCTTGGCCAACAGATCGTTGCTCTGGGAATTCTCCTTATGTCACTCTGGCATGCCTTGTCAGTCACTGGGCTCTGCTTGATGACCTTGGGCTGTCAGAAATTTGATCAGCTCACTGAGCTTGAAGTACTCAGCCTCGCTCAGCAGTCTTTCCTTCTCTGGGAAGTGGCAGGTAGGACCAGCTGCTTGTTTATGAGATAATCCAAGACATTCCTGGAGAGGAATTCACCCCGATCTATAAAATAATGGACCCTAGAAAACAGGTTCACCAGGAGTGGATCAGAGCCACTGACTACTGACTTAGTTACATACACCTGCCCACCAATGTCCACTACATTAGGAAAGAAGGTGGAAATCTCCCTGATGGGCAAGATGCAGTTGTGAACAGCCATTTCTTGCAGATACTTGAGTTTTGAAGGATTTGGGAGCTCTGAGGATTTCTGTCTGTAGATCTCATCTCTCAGCTGAGACCCTGCATATCACTCACTTGGAAAATATGTTCGATATTCAAAGACATCCTAAATGACTTTTTCTGATCTAACTTGATCCTGACTCTCACTAGAAAACAACTATCAAACCTTAATACTTTCTGTTTATACCAGTATTTCATGTTTATCCATGTCCTTTTTTTCATACATGTTTTATCCCCTTGAATTTCAGACAGATTGTTGTTTGCTTTTAAGTCTCCTTCAATATTGGGAAATGTATTAAATAAAATGTATTAAATATCTGCATATATGCATACATCTTATGTAAATTTTGCCCTAACAAATGCAATAAAATCTACATTTATATCATAATTATTTTACTTAAATCTCACATATCATAAATTTATCTAAATACCCAACAAACCTTAATTCTAAATTCATGTTGTTGGTTCCACGATGATTCTCTGCTGTAAAAAAGTCACAGCTGTAACCATGGCAACGGCTACTAGGGCTGAAAATCCGCAGGCCTTCGATCCCAGCGTTAAGTGTCAGTAACCTCTGCTGCTGAATAATTCTGGCAGTTTACCAGGCCAGTAGGGGTGCATCTTGGTCCCCAAGCATAAACCCCCAGGTTGGTGGACCAGAAGCCAAAGTAAGTCAGCGGGCACAGGGGATGGGTGAACTGGACTTGGTGTGGGATAGGATACAGCCAGGGAGGCCACAAAATAGGGTGTAGGACCACGATGGGCTGCAGCCCCTGGAAATATGCCGCAATGTGGCCCAATAGCCCTCTTCATAAGGGGGCAGAGGAAAACCTCGTAGGAAAAAAGTGTCTTCAGGGTCCATGCCACAACCCAAGCTTAAACCCCCAGGTTGGTGAACCAGGAGCCAAAGTAAGTCAGCGGGCACAGGGGATGGGTGAACTGGACTTGGTGTGGGATAGGATACAGGCAGCAGAGTTTTGGATAAGCTGAAGTTTATGGAGGGTGGCAAATGGCAGGCCGATCAGGAAAGCATTGGAATAGTTGAGTCTGGACATGGCAAAGGCATAGATGACGGTTTCAGCAACAGATGGGCGGAGACAGGGCCGGAGATGGACGATTTTATGGAGGTGGAAGTAAGCTGTCTTTGTGATCAAGTGGTGGTAGTCATAAATAAACCTTCTGATTCTAGGGTCAGACCCAATAGTTAGCCCCTAAAAGATAAAGCCCAAAAATAGGTTAAACCTGGAAATGTCACCAACAGCACATTACAGCTCTGTTGTTACACATGCAGCAAATCATCTCCTTTGGAACACAGGAAGCATTTAATCTTTCTCTGTACTGTTGGGCAGAATCAATTTGGAGCACACCTTCAGTCACCTGCATGACATCCATAGGGGTAAGATGCACAACGATCCACGTCAACTATTTCATAGATGATAGAATCATACAACACAGGAGGCCATTCGCCCCATCATGCCTGTGCTGGCTCTTTGGGTAGAGCTATCCAATTAGTCCTACTCGCCTGCTCTTTCCCCTTAACCCTGAAAATTTTTCCCCTTCAAATATTTATCCAATTACCTTTTGAAAGTTACCATTAAATCTGCTTCCACCACCCTTTCAGGCAGTGCAGTCAGTTGTGTGCTTTTATTACTTAAAGTATGTTATTTGTTCCTTCCAAAATAGTTTTGCTGATGAAACCCAATGTTTTTTGATTACCAATTTTTGACTCGTATTTGCTTGCAGCTGGTTTCACCTGATTTTTTTGACACAGAAAGCGAAAAAGTAAAACCAAAATTCAGAAGGCCTATTTTTAAGATTTAACCCTACAACCTTTTTTTCAAGGGGTTCAGTTTATCAGAAATTTTAAATTTGGTATATTGCAGTTTGGTAATGTGAATCATGAATACTTCCACAGGATATGTTACGACCAATGGTAATTGTACAGCAGGGGCATCACATTCAAGGGACTTGTGGAATTTCATGTTGTTCCTATTAAGGGTGCAGGGGTTACAAAAATGCTATCACATAACAGGGTCAAATATTAAACCTTTGACTAATGGATAGCTTTCAAAATGACTCACACATTTTCTGCCGCACAACAGCTGCAAAATGATTTTGCTGATCATTTCTGGTGCTGAATATTTTTTCTCCTTTTCACCTTTTCTCTTCTGAAGGCACTGGCTCCTTATTGGGGCGCAGTTCCATAGCCACCAGCGGCCCTCTAGTACCTTGTCCAAACGCCCATTCTTCATGTGTGAACTTAGACAGCGAAGGCTAGATTTTCTGCTGCCCAATGCAGCAGCGTAAATCCGATGGGTGGTAGTGGAAGATAGAAGGGAGTTCTGTCTTGTTGGATGTCAACCCACTTTGTACTGTGACGCTGTTCCTGGGAGCGAAGACCAATGGTGTCAGAAGCTTCTTTTAGCTATTCATTTTGGGAGTGGGGAAGCAACATGCTATTTCCTGATCTTTGGGTGTGCAGGATATTGTTTTAAAAAGAGTGTCCAGCACTGCTAGAGAATCAGCTGTGGTGGACACCGAGACACAGTTAAGTACATTGAGTGGCAGAGTCACCTCATGTAGTAGCTGGCATAGCTCCCCTTGGTGAATCACACTCTTCTCATACACAGTTCCTCACTGAAATCTTCATACAATCTGCGTGATCTGTAAATTATTTTTGGGGGATGGGGGCGGTAATATCTTGTAGGACGCATTTTCTTCATGTGCTGCCTCACTCTCTTTTCCTCCATCCTGCACTGCTCCTTCTCCTCCATTAAAATTGCAAACAAGAGAATGACCATTGAAAATCCTATACCTGGTACTCAGAACTGCTCACATTGGGACCAAAATATCTCAGTGGTCTCAAGTGCCCTCAGGCGGTAGCAATAAATGCTTTAAAAGCTCTTTTGTAACTCCAGCCAATACTTCTCAAGTTTTTTCAGGCTATAGGCTCCAAAGTAAAGCACTTCCGCCAGTCGCAGCTGGAAACAGGTATGACTCTTTCAACTCATTGTTAATTAGGAGTGCCCATTATCCATGATTATGCCAGTCATTCTTATTTTATTATAAATGTGCTCCCAACAGCATTGAGGAACGCACACATGAAGGCCCCAGATCCGATTGGAAACTACAGTGCTGCCATTATGGGGTGGAAAGCTGGCTGAAAGCTGGTCCCACCTAAGAATGCACCCACGCAATTGCTGGTGTGTTGCTTCTAAGTGCCAAACTTTGCCAAGAAATGGTGAGCAAATTCAGGACCATTCATTTTAATTTGGGTTGGAGAAGGAGAATTTTAGTTTACCAGCGATGGCGAATGTAAATCATTTCCAATTTTAGACTTACTATCAGCATAAAAATATTTCAGTGTTAAATATAATATGGTTAATATCTGCCCTTGGCCAGATGGTGCCAGACATTACTAGAATCTAATATGGAGTCCTCTCTCCTATTACTCCTATGATCATGCCGGGCACCCTGCTTTCTCCCTTTCTTCCCCCTCCTCCAGTCATTAAAGATGCCTGTTAGCTCTGTTATATTGATGTCATTGATCATCAGTGCTCTGTTTACATTGACTTAATCTGAAAGGTGGCAACAAAAATTAAATACAGACTCGCTGGCACAGTGTTGCTGTTAATCGAGCCGACAGGAGCGAAACCTGCAAAGAATGGTCATCAACCAGTGCACGTGACCTTAGGTTAATACTACATACGTTGGCAACTTGTACAACTTGTGTGAACCTTGTTATACTGGCCATACACAATGGAAGCTCCAGTTACGCCTTGTACATGTAATTGCTGATGTAACAACACCACCATAAAATGGAGGTGAAAGCCCACACCCTGAATTTCCTCCCAAAAGACCAACAGAAATGTAACAGCTCCCCTGAAATTCATTCAAACATTTAATGGACGTGGTGAGGTCTGACATAATCTAACCTGATTGGCCTCCCCTTCTTTGGAGAAAAGGATATCTGTAGCGCTTTATCGCCTGATGTCACATGCTGAGTACAGAATGGTTGTCGGTATCCTTGACACACTAAGAAAAAAATCCCTGCACATGTTGTGCAGCTTCTCAGGGACTGAATATCTACAGTATGTCGTGACGCCTAATACGAAAATGCCACATGAAGTAGTTCAACACATTTAGGAACAGTTCTGGCTTCCTCACAAATTGGAACAGAATTGATAGTCTCAGGGATCGCTGAGAAGGAAAACTGAAAAATTTATATCGTGTGGCCCTTAGAGGTTGAAGTTAAGGCAAATTACTGGGAAAGAGAGAGAGATATAGTAAAAGATAGAGAGAGCATGAGGGGAATTTTAACCCCCAAAAATGGGTGGGTTGAGGGTTGGTGGGAGATAAAAATTTTAAATTTCTCAAACCCGAACCAAACCTGCCTCCAACCCACCCATTTTTGGTTTTAACGGAGGCAGGACAAGTGGCGGGCGATCAACCTGCTCTCAGGAGGCGGGTAGGTCAGTAATATCTTTTAAGGAGGCTGCGTGCCTCCATTTTACCTAAATTTTTATTTTTAACCCACGGAGGCCGGGTTTCCCGGCAGGTAAAAAGAGGCAAGATGGACCAGATCCATGAGGCAAGTGCATTTACAGCAGTGCTTGTGGGCCAGGAGGAGGAGGAGTGGTTCCCCCAAACCCCCAAGCTAACCTCTTTACATACCCCCACAATCTCTGACTGACCCGACCCCTCCCCCCCACCCCCTGCAATCTCCGGCTTTTCACTATGATCTCCGACTGCCCTCATCCAACCCCGCCCCCGTCCCCCGCCTCGGCGATCTCCGACTCCTTCATCACCCCCCCCCCTCCCCGCCGCAATCTCCGGCTTTTCACTACGATCTCCGACTGCCCCCATCCACCCCCCCACCCTCCTGCCTCGGCGATCTCCGACTCCTTCATCACCACCCCCACCCCCCGGAGATCTCCGGCTTTTCACTGCGATCTCCGACTGACCCCACCCCTCCCCCCACGATCTCCAACTGCCTCCACCCTCCAGCAGTCTGCAACTACCCCCACCCCACCCCCATGATCTCCGACTGCCCCCACCCCTCCCCTGCCATGTCCAACCGCCCCCCACCCGATCTCCGACTGCCCCACCCCCGCAATCTCTGACCACTCGCAATGAGGCCCCACCCTGCCCCCTGAAACTCCAACTTACCTTCCATCTGCTCCCCAGCTGCTTTCCCGCCTGACAGGCAGCCAGCCTATCAATCAAGCTGCCTGTCGGCAGAGAAACTTTTGAAAAATATATCCTACCATTAAATTCAGTAGGACCTACTGTAAACCCTTACTTCTGGCTTTCCCATCTATAAAGCCCCCACCTCCCGACCTCGCTCTCTTCCTGGCTCCAAGTAAATATCGGGGCTCATTTCTCTGCAATTGACGTATGGTACTCTTGGCCTCAGAATGCTTGGTAATGAGACTTTGTGCCCAAAGTGAAAAAATGTTCCATTCCTTAGCATTGTTACCATTTATCTTGTTTGGGCAAAGAAATAAACTAAAATAAAAAAAATCCTCTTACAGATGATTTTCGTCATCTGACGTCAGTCAGTTCTTAAAGGTTAAGAACTGGTGCTAGTCTTGACAGAATAGCAATGTAACATTAACACTTACATTTTTACGGTCAGTTCTTTTGCATAATTATTCACAGATCTAGGTATAGGTTTGGGTCGGTACAAAGAATGAAAAATTAGAACCATAGACATTTATGGCACAGAAGTAGGTCATTTAGCCCATCACATTTGTGCTGGCTCTATGCTAGAGTAATCCAAAACTAATCCCACTCTCCTGTTCTCTCCCATAACCCTGTATCTTCCTCTGCTTCAAATGTTTATCCACTTTTCCCTTAGAAGATGGGACCAATAATCGTCTCTGCCTCAACCAAACCCTGTGGGAAATCATTCCATGCTCCAACAAACCTTTGTGTAAAGAAATTTCTCCTAGCCTCTAGGTGCCAATTTTAAATTAATGACCCCTCATCAGTCAGAGGAAATAATTTTACTCTTTTCATTCAATCAATAGTCTTCAAAATTTTAAAAACATCTAATAATCTCCTTTTAGCCTTTTCTGTTTCACTGGAAATAGTTCTGGTATCTCAATTACATGTAAGTGAAATTTAATGAATTGGGGACAATTAATGGAAACATCACAATAGGGGGACAAAATTCAGAGAGCCTTATAAAAGCTGAAAAGGCATCTCAACCTAATAGAGCTTTTACGTTAGTACAGCTGAAGAGACAAGCCATTAAAAGGTTTTCAAGCCTACCTTTAAAGTTGGAGGGTCTGCATACACTAGTCATCTGCCAAAGCGAGATTTGGTCACCTCCGTCTTCAGATGCGGGTGTGCAGGTGCCAGCGGGAGGGCACAGAACACCTCTCATGCAGCCTAACCTGCTCAACATCACTTTATTGGTCCTCTTCTTCTCCCAAGCTCTTCAGATCGGGGAATTTGCTTTGGGAAGTAATAATGCAAAATATTAAATAATGACACAAAGGCTCATGAGAACCTAAATGCCAGCAGAGAGAAAAGGAATGAAAAAGAGGGGTAGAAATGGCCTTAAAATTGTTGAAAGAATCTTCATACTAGATCCTTTAAACTTACTTCCATATACAGCTTAGAACCGAGCAACCCTGGATCCCCATTTATGTGGGCATGGTTTGGAAGCAGCAACAGGTGCAAAGATTGGAAATAAATGTGGGAGGAATTATTACGTCATTCCTGCAATATTTGAATATTATAAAGAAGTTTCCCGGGGTTTCAAATAAGAACGTCCTACATCCACCTCCCAGCTGATTACAAATATACGTCATACACAGAAAGGGGAGGTGAATCATGGATCTCTGCTTCTTTATCCATGCCGCAATACCTCATGAACTGGCACACATGGGGCATCCACAAGTAGAAACTCAAAACCAAGTTTAAGTAGATACTACGGTGGGCAGCATCATCTTAAAAATTTGTCTGAACTAGTGAAATGTAGACCATGTCACAGGGTTAAATTAAAGGATAACTTTAATTTTGCCCATCAAGATGCTAACTCATCATGTAAGCAGGAAATACTAATTAGGGATCAGTTCCCCTCTGCATTATGTGTAGAAAGTACACCAGTCTCCCACATGTCATGGATAAATATAACAATAAACTTTAGATGAGTATCATGAAATGTTACAAAGAATTACAAAAATCGTACAGCATAGAAACAGGCCATTCGGCCCAACAGGTCCATGCCGATGTTTATGCTCCACGTGAGCCTTTTCCCACCCTTCTTCAGATAACCCTATCAACATATCCTTCTATTCCCTTCTCCCTCATGTGTTTCTCTAGCTTACACATAGATGCATCTATGCTAGTCACTTCAACTACTCCTTGTGGAAGCAAGTTCCACATTCTAACCACTCTCTGGGTGAGGAAGTTTCTTCTGAATTCCCTACTGGATTTGCTAGTGGTATCTTATATTTACGGCCCCTAGTTCTGGTCTCCCCTGTAAATGGAAACATTTTCTCTATGTCTACCCTATCAAACCCTTTCATAATCTTAAAGACCTCTATCAAGTCACCCCTCAGTCTTCTCTTTTCTAGAAAAAAGAGCCCCAGCCTATTCAATCTTTCTTGATAGGTATAACCTCTCATTCCTAGTAAATCTTTTTTGCATCTTCTCCAGTGCCTCTATATCTTTTTTATAGTGTGGAGACTAGAACTGTTCGCAGTACTCCAATTGTGGTCTAACCAAGGTTCTATACAAGTTTAGCATAACTTCTCTGCTTTTCAATTCTATCCCTCTAGAAATGAACCCCACTACTTTGTTTGCTTTTTTATGGTCTTATTAACCTGCTACTTTTATTGATTTGTGTATCTGTACCCCTAAAATCCTCCACTCCTCTACCCCGTTTAGATTCTTATTTTCCAAGGAGTATGTGGCCGCCTTATTCTTCCTACCAAAATGTACCACCTCACACTTAACTATTTTGAAATTCATTTGCCAATTACACCCCATTCTACAAGTTTATTAATGTCATCCTGTATTTTGTCGCAGCCCTCCTCATTATTAACTAAACCCCACAATATGGTGTCCTCCCCAAATTTTGAAATTGTACTTCTGATTACCGAACCCAGATCGTTTATGTATATGGTGAACAACAGTGGTCCCAGCACCAATCCTTGTGGAACACCACTTCCCACCTTTTGCCAGTTTGAGTAACTACCCTTAACCCTTACTCTCTGTTTTCTGTTTTCTAGCCAGTTTGCTATCCATTCTGTTACTTGTCCCCTGACTCCACATGCTCTGACCTTAGTCATGAGTCTACAATGTGGTACCTTATCAAAGGCCTTTTCAAAAGCTAAATATATTACATCTACTACATTACCTTTGTCTACCCTTTCTGTTACTTCTTCAAAGAATTCAATAAGGTTGGTCAAGCATGACCTCCCCTTTTGAAATCCTGCTGACTATTCTTTATTATATTTTCAGTTTCTAGATGTTTCTCTATTACATCTTTGAGTAAGGATTCCATTATCTTTCCTACCATCGACGTTAAGCTAATTGGCCCATAGTTCCCTGGACTTGTTCTATCTCCCTTTTTAAATATAGGAATCACATTAGCTGTCCACCAGTCCTCTGGCACTGTTCCCTTTTCTAATGAATTTTTATATATATGTAGTAGTCCCTCTGCTATCTCTTCCCTAACTTCTTTTAGTGTGAGCAAATGCAATCCATCCAGACCTGGAGTTTTATCCTCTCTAAGTTTAATTAGTTTATCACTTATCTCCCTCCTTTCTATCTTAAACGTCTTTACATATTTTTTGATCCCTTCTTCTAATGTCATGCCCACCATATTAGTTTCCCTGGTAAATACTAAAGCAAAGTAATTATTTAATATTTCTGCCATTTCGCTGCCATAGCCTTGGTGGCCCTATCCCTAGCCTGATTTTTCTTTTGTTATTTATGCGTCTGTAGAATACTTTACTATTTTTTTTGATATTCCTTGATAATTTAATTTTGTGGTTTCTTTTTACGTTCCTAATTGTTTTTTTGATTTCTTTTCTAACCTTTTCGTGTTCCCTTTTGCCATCCTTTACTTTGTTGTCTATGTACTTAGTGTATGCCTTTTTCTTTAGTTTCAATTTTGCCCTTTTTTTTATTCACCCATGGTTTGCATTACTGGCTAGTTTGTTCTGGCTTTTTAGAACATAGAATCATAGAATGGTTACAGCACAGAAGGAGGCCATTTGGCCCATCGAGCCCGAGCCGGCTCTTTGTAAGAGCAATCCAGTTAGTCCCATTCCCCAGCTCTTTCCCCGTAGCCCTGCAAATTTTTTCCCTTCAAGTATTTATCCGGTTCTTTTTTGGAAGCCATGATTGAATCTGCTTCCATTACCCTTTCAGGCAGTGCATTCCAGATCATAACCACTCACTGTGTAAAAAGGTTTTTCCTCATGTCGCCTTTGGTTGTTTTGCCAATCACTTTAAATCTGTGTCCTCTGGTTCTCAACCCTTCCACCAATGGGAACAGTTTCTCTTTATTTACTTTATCAAAACCTTCATGATTTTGAACACTTCTATCAAATCTCCTCTTAGTCTTCTCTGTTCTAAGGAGAACAACCCCAGCTTCTCCAGTCTATCCACGTAACGGAAGTCCCTCATCCCTGGAACCATTCTAGTAAATCTTTTCTGTACCCCCCTAAGGCCTTCACATCCTTCCAAAAGTGCGGTGCCCAGAATTGGACACAATACTCCAGCTGTGGCCGAACCAGTATTTTATAAAGTTTCAACATAACTTCCTTGCTTTGGTACTCTATGCCTCTATTTATAAAGCCCAGGATCCCGTATGCTTTCTCAACTTGTCCTGTCACTTTCAAAGGTTTGTGCACATATACCCCCAGGTCTCTCTGTTCCTGCACCCCCTTTAGAATTGTACCATTTAGTTTATATTGCCTCTCCTCATTCTTCCTGCCAAAATGTATCACTTCGCACTTTTCTGCATTAACACTTTTCTGCATTAAATTTCATCTGCCATGTGTCCGCCTATTCCACCAGCCCTGGATATATGTCTCCTGGACTCTATTTTTTTTTATTCGTTCATGGGATGTGGGCGTCGCTGGCGAGGCCAGCAGTTATTGCCCTTGAGAAGGTGGTGGTGAGCTGCCTTCTTGAACCGTTGCAGTCCGTGTGGTGAAGGTTCTCCCGCAGTGTTGTTAGGAAGGGAGTTCCAGGATTTTGACCCAGCGACGATGAAGGAACGGCGGTATATTTCCAAGTCAGGATGATGTGTGACTTGGAGGGGAACGTGCAGGTGGTGTTGTTCCCATGTACCTGCTGCTCTTGTCCTTCTAGGTGGTAGAGGTCGCGAGTTTGGGAGGTGCTATCGAAGAAGCCTTGGTGAGTTGCTGCAGTGCATCCTGTGGATGGTACACACTGCAGCCACTGTGCGCCGGTGGTGAAGGGAGTGAATGTTTAGGGTGGTGGATGGGGTGTCCTGGATGGTGTCGAGCTTCTTGAGTGTTGTTGGAGCTGCACCCATCCAGGCAAGTGGAGAGTATTCCATCACACTCCTGACTTGTGCCTTGTAGATGGTGGAAAGGCTTTGGGGAGTCAGGAGGTGAGTCACTGGCTGCAGAATACCCAGCCTCTGACCTGCTCTTGTAGCACAGTATTTATATGGCTGGTCCAGTTAAATTTCTGGTCAATAGTGACCCCCAGGATGTTGATGGTGGGGGATTCGGTGATGGTTTTACCGTTAAATGTCAAGGGGAGGTGGTTAGACTGTCTCTTGTTGGAGATCGTCATTGCCTGGCACTTGTGTGGTGTGAATGTTACTTGCCACTTACGAGCCCAAGCCTGGATGTTGTCCAGGTCTTGCTGCATGCGGGCTCGGACTGCTTCATTATTTGAGGGGTTGCGAATGGAACTGAACACTGTGCAATCATCAGCGAACATCCCCATTTCTGACCTTATGATGGAGGGAAGGTCATTGATGAAGCAGCTGAAGATGGTTGGGCCTAAGACACTGCCCTGAGGAACTCCTGCAGCAATGCCCTGGGGCTGAGATGATTGGCCTCCAACAACCACTACCATCTTCCTTTGTGCTAGGTATGACTCCAGCCACTGGAGAGTTTTCCCCTGATTCCCATTGACTTCAATTTTACTTGAGCTCCTTGGTGCCACACTCGGTCAAATGCTGCCTTGATGTCAAGGGCAGTCACTCTCACCTCACCTCTGGAATTCAGCTCTTTTGTCCATGCTTGGACCAAGGCTGTAATGAGGTCTGGAGCCGAGTGGTCCTGGCAGAACCCAAACTGAGCATCAGTGAGCAGGTTATTGGTGAGTAATTGATCACCGTTTTAAAACGTTCCCACTGCTGTTCTATTTCTTTGTTTGTCAGTAAATTTTTTCAGTTTATTTTTCCTAGTTCCGTTCTCATCCTGGATATTTACAGCCAGGAATCTTCCTAACATCCAATATAGTTCTCAAGGATACTTCTGGAAAACTGCCTCCACCATTCCATCCAAGAATCCAGCCCATGTATTGATCACTCCTTTGTGAAGAAGAACCTTTTGATATTAGTCACAAATTTACCTTCTACTGGTTTGAAACTCCATCCCCTGTCCTACTCTTGCAATCTGCCATCATCACACCTCTCTTCCAAAAACCCATCCTTTATCCCTCTGTCCTTCAAACTACCTGCCCATTTTCAACCTCCCCTTTTTCTCCAAAGTCCTTGAACATGCTGTTGTCTCCCAAATCTGTGCCCCTCTTTCACACAATTTCATGTTTGAACCCCTCTAATCGGGTTTCCATCCCTGCCACAGTAATGAAACTCCCTTATCAAAGTCACAAATGACATCCTATGTGACTGTGATGATGGTAAACTATTCCTCCTCATCCTTCAGGGCCTGTCTGCAGCCTTTGATATGATTGACCATACCATTCTCCTCCAACAACTCTCCTCCGTCGTCTAGCTGGGTGGGATTGCCCTCGTCTGGTTCCATTCCTATCTATCCAGTCATATCCAGAGAATCACCTGCAATGATTTCTCTTCCCACTTCCGCACCATCACCTCTGGAGTCCCCCAAGGATCTAAGCTTGACCACCTCCTATTTCTCATCTACATGCTGCACCTTGGCGACATCATCCAAAAACACGACATCAGAATCCACCCAGCTCTATCTCTTCACCACCTTTCTCGACCCCTCCGCTGTCTCTGATTTGTCACAGGGCTTGTCGTCAGACAATCCAGTATTGGATAAGCAGGAATTTCCTCCAATTAAATATTCGGAAGACCAAAGCCATTGGCCTGGATTTTTACTCCAAGTCACGGAGAGAGTGGGGTGGGGGGATCGTTTCCGGATGGGAAAGATGAAAGTATGGGTTAAAAAGCAGAACCACAAAGGTTATAATCTCCGGATTATTACCTGAGCCATTAGCAAATTGGCAAAGGGCAGATCAGAGAGATGAATGTGTGGCTCAAAGATTGGTGTAGGAGAAGTGGGTTTCGATTCACGGGGCACTGGCACCAGTACTGGGGAAAGAGGGAGCGATTCCATTGTGACGGGCTTCACCTGAACCATGCTGGGACCAGTGTTCTGGCAAACCGAATAACTAGGGTGGTAGAGAAGGCTTTAAACTAAATAGAGGGGGGGGGGGTTCAGGTGGGGCAAAGTTTAGATTGATAAAGAGAAAAGACAAGGAAGTAGTACAGGAAAGTGATGGGGGTAATGATAAACAGATTGTGTCAGGAAGGGACAGAGCATACAAACATAAGAGTGCACTAGCAAATGGGGCTGGGGTAGGAAACAATGGTAAAAAGACAAAATTAAAGGTTCTTTATCTGAATGCGTGCAGCATTCGTAATAAGATAGATGAATTGACGGCACAAATAGAAACAAATGGGTATGATCTCGTGGCCATTACAGAGATGTGGTTGCAAGGTGACCAAGGTTGGGAGCTAAATATTCAGGGTTATTTAACATTTCGGAAGGATAGGAAAAAAGGTAAAGGTGGTGGGGTAGCTCTGTTAATAAAGGATGAAATTGGTATAATAGTGAGAAATGATCTTGGCTCAGAAGATCAAGATGTCGAATCAATTTGGGTGGAAGTAAGAAATAGCAAGGGAAAGAAATCACTGGTGGGAGTAGTATATAGGCCCCCTAACAGTAGCTACACTGTAGGGCAAAATATTAATCAGGAAATAAGGGGGGCTTGTAAAATTTAAAGTTAATACAATAATCATCGGCGATTTTAACTTTCACATAGATTGGACAAATCAAATTGGCAAAAGTAGCCCTGAGGAAGAGTTAATAGAGGGTTTCGGGACTGTTTCTTAGACCAATACGTCGGGGAACCAACCAGGGAACAGGCCGTTTTAGATCTGGTAATGGGTAACGAAACAGGATTAATTAATGATCTCAAAGTAAAGGATCCCTTGGGAAGCAGTGATCATAACATGATAGAATTTCACATCCAGTTTGAGAGCGAGGATCTGGGGTCTGAAATTACTCTATTAAACTTAAATAAGGGCAATTACAAAGGAATGATGGCAGAATTGGGTAAAGTGGACTGGGTAAACAGATTAGATGGTATGATGGTGGATAAGCAGTGGCAAACATTTAAAAAGATATTTTATGACTCGCAACAAAAGTATATCCCTGTGAGGAGGAAAGACTCCACAAAAAGGGTGAACCAACCATGGCTAATTAAGGAAGTCAAGGATGGTATGAGGATAAAAGAAAAAGCATACAACATGGCAAAGATTACTGGTAAGCCTGAAGATTGGGAAAACTTTAAAAACCATCAAAGGATGACTAAAAGAATAATAAAGAGGGAGAAAATAAATTATGAGTGTAAACTAGCAAGAAATATAAAAACTGAAAGTAAAAGCTTCTGCAAGTATATAAAAGGAAGAGGAGAGCTAAAGTAAACATTGGTCCCTCGGAGGATGAGACTGGGAAATAATAATGAAAAACAAGGAAGTGGCAGAGGAATTGTACAGATATTTTGTATCTGTCTTCACAATAGAAGACACTAATAACATACTAATGAAAGTAAATAATTAAGGGGCAAATAGGAGGAAGGAACTAAAAACAATCACTATCACTAGAGAAAAAGGTAAACTAATGGGTCTAAAGGCTGACAAGTCCCCTGGAACTGATGGCTTGCATCCGAGAGTCTTAAAGGAAGTGGCTACAGAGATAGTGGATGCATTGGTTGTAATCTTCCAGAATTCACTAGATTCTGGAAAGGTCTCAGCGGATTGGAAAACTGCAAACATAACACCCCTATTCAAGAAGGGAGTGAGACAGAAAGCAGGTAATTATAGACCAGTTAGCCTAACATCTGCCATCGACAAAATGCTAGAATCCATTATTAAGGAAGTAGTAGCAGGACATTTCGAGACTCATAATACAATCAAGGAGAGTCAACATGGTTTTATGAAGGGGAAATTGTGTCTGACAAATTTATTAGAGTTCTTTGAGGAAGTAACAGGCAGGGTGGATAAAGGGGAACCAATGGATGCAGTATATTTGGATTTTGAAAAGACATTCAATAAGGTGCCACATAAAAGGTTACTGCACAAGATAAGAGCTCATGGTGTTGGGGATATTATACTGGCCTGGATTGAGGATTGGCTAACTAACAGAAAGCAAAGAGTCGGGATAAAAGGGTCTTTTCCAAAATGGCAATCTGTAACTAGTGGGGTGCCGCAGGGATCAGTGCTGGGGCCTCAACTATTTACGATATCTATCAATGACTTGGATGAAGGAACAGAGTGTCTTGTGGCCAAATTTGCTGATGATACAAAGATAGGTGGAAATGCAAGTTGTGATGAGGACACAAAGTGTCTGCAAAGAGATATTGACAGGTTAAGCGAATGGGCAAAAATTTGGCAGATGGAATATAATGTGGGAAAATGTGAAGTCATCCACTTTGGGAGGAAAAATAAAAAAGCAAAATATTATTTGAATGGAGAAATACTACAAAATGCTGCGGTACAGAGGGATCTGGGTGTCCTCGAAAATGAAACACAAAAAGTCAACATACAGGTGCAGCAGGTAATCCGGAAGGCAAACAGAATATTGGCCTCTATTTCTAGGGGGATGGAGTATAAAAGCAGGGAAGTCATGCTACAACTGTACAGGACGCTGTACATCTGGAATACTGCATACAGTTCTGGTGCCCTTATTTAAGGAAGGACATACTTGCATTGGAGGCAGTTCAGAGAAGGTTCACTAAGTTGATTCCGGTTATGGAAGGGTTGTCTCATGAGGAAAGATTGAACAGGTTGGATCTATATTCTAAATGAGGAGGAATTTCTTCTCCCAGAGGGTCGTGAATCTTTGGAATTCTTTACCCCATAAAGCTGTGGAGGCTGAATCATTGAATACATTCAAAGCTGAGTTAGACAATTTTTTGTTCAGCAAAGGAGTCAAAGGATATGGGGAAAAGGCGGGAAAGTGGAGTTGAGGTAAAAATCAGATCAGCCATGATCTCATTATTTGGCGGAGCAGGCTCGAAGGGCCAAACGGCCTACTCCTGCTCCTATCTCTTATGGTCTTATGGTCTTATGATTTCCTGGACGTCCTGCCGATTTTGACGCCAGGACATCTTTAAAACTTTTTCAGCAGGTTTCCCCAGCGACAGCCAGCTAGAATGACAGGCTGGCTTCCTGTCGGATGGGAAAGCAGCCGGGGAGCGGATGCCAGGTAAGTCGGACATCGGGGAGGGGGTCAGATACATCGGGGGGGGGGGGGAGGGGGAGGGTTTGGACATCATGGAGGGGTCAGTCATGTGGGGGGGTGTCGGATACGTGGTGGAGGTCGGTCATCGGTGGTGGTCGGAGACATCGGGGTGGGGAGGGCCATGGATAGAACAGGGTGGTGGGAGATGTCGGGGTGTCGGACATGGGTGGGTGGGTGATGCAGTCGGCCAATCATGTGTGTTTTGCAGCAGGTAAGCTTGTTGGGCCTGGAGGAAACACTCCTGCTCCTCCTGGCCCACAAGCAGTGCAACAAAGGCACATACCTGTTGATCCGGGCCTTCTCGCCTCCTCTTACGTGGCGAGAATCATCGAGGCCCAGAAATCCCGACCTCCATGAATTAAAAATAAAAAAGCCAATAAAATGGAGGCCCGCAGCCTCCTTAAAAGACGTCACTGAACAACCCGCCTCTCGAGAGCGGATTGGTCGCCCGTCCCTTGACCCGCCTCCGTTAAAACTGGAAGTGGGCGGGTTGGAGGCAAGTTGGGATCGGGATTTACAATTTTACAATTTTTACCTTCCCACCTGCCCCCAACCCACCCATCTATGGGGGTTAAAATTACCCCCATTGTCTTCAGTCCCCACCACAAACTCTGTTCCCTAGTCACCGACTCCATCCCTCTCCCTGGCCACTGTCTGAGGTTGAACTGGACTGTTCGCAACCTTGGCGTCTTTTTTGACCCTGAGATGAGCTTCCGACCCCATAGTCTCTCAATCACCAAGACCACCTACTTCCACCTCCGTAATATCGCCTGTCTCCGCCCCTGCCTCAGCTCATCTGCTGCTGAAACCCTTATCTATGCCTTTGTTATCTCTAGACTTGACTATTCCAATGCTCTCCTGGCTGGCATCCCACCTTGCACCCTCCGTAAACTTGAGCTCATCCAAAACTCTGCTGCCCGTATCCTAACTTAGACCAAGTCCCATTCACCCATCACCCCTGTGCTCGCTGACCTACATTAGCTCCCAGTCAGGCAATGCCTCGATTTAAAAATTCTCATCCTTGTTTTCAAATTCCTCTATGGCCTTGCCCCCTATCTCTGTACGTTCTATAAAACCTACCTCTTTGACCAAGCTTTTGTCTTTGACCTGTCCTAATATCTCTTTATGTGGCTCAGTGTCAAATTTTGTTTAATAAACGCTCCTGTGAAGTGCCTTGGGACGTTTTACTACGTTAAAGACTCTATATAACTGCAGGATGTTGTTGGTGTTGTGTTAACATCCCTCCATGGTCTCCCCCTACCCTATCTCTGTAACCCCCTCCAGCCCTACAACCTTCTGAGATCTCTGCACTCCTCCAATTCTTGCCTCTTATGCATCCCCGATTTTCATCGCTCCACCATTACTGGCCATCCCTTCAGCTGCCTAGGGCCCTAATCTCTGGAATTCCCTCCATAAACCTTTCTCTCTTCCTTTAAGTCTCTTCTTAAAATCTTCCTCTTTGACCAAGCTTTTGGTCACTTGAACTAATATCTCTTTATGTAGCTCGGTGTCAAATTTTTTCTGATAATCGCTCTTGTGAAGCACCCTGAGATATTTTTACTACGTTACTGGTGCTATGTAAATGCAAGTTGTTGTTTAAAGTCATTTTCTGAATTTATCTTTTTGATACTGTGTATGGATACTGTGGTAGAGAGCTAGGAATAATCTATGAGTTAAATTGCCTCCCCTAGCAAAATGCAGTTTTGGATCATGACAATTAATCTAGTTGGGGCACAAGTGCAAGTGAAGTTGGCTCGCTCTATGCCTTGTTATTAACACCTGCTCTCTAGCTCTTGTTATCCAAAATGCCCAAGGGCCATCTACAGCTTTGTTGAGCTTATTATCTGATCCATCTAAATAAACTAATACAGCAAACATACCATCCAGTTGACTTCAAGCCTAAAAACAGGATGAAAAGCCCAGACGTGTATTTCTCGATAGTCCCATTTGTGATAGTAAAGTAATGACAACTGGCCTCACAACCAAACCAGGTGTGTTGAAGCATTTTTGGTATTGCCATCTGTTGCAAATTTCAGCTGTAATTTTAGTGCATTCATGGAGTCATGTTATAGCCTTTGTAAACTATCAATTAAAAAAAATCATTTTATTAAGTATAATATATAAAAACCTTTTTAATAATTTTTATAATTTTAACTTCATTATTTGTACCTAATTTTCCTCATCTGTTTGCTTTAAAGACTTTATTTTGCTCCATTTGTTTTACCTTAATTTCTTTCTAATACTTTGGACCTGAACTCACTGTAATCATAAAACCATAGAATCATACAGCACAGAGGAGGCCATTCAGCCCATCATGCCTGTGCCGGCTCTCTGAAAGAGCTACCACTTAGTCCCACTCCCCTGCTCTTTCCCCATAGCCCTGCAAATTTTTCCTTTTTAAATATATATCCAATGTCTAGCATATTGTTATTGTCACTTTAAGGATGTTAAGACTCTGCCCCGATTCAGGCATGGATAGTTGCTATGTGAAAGTGAAGCTAAATAGGGCAGAAACATGGAGCAACAGCAGTAAGTGACAAAATGTACAGCCTCTGTGTCAGTTCTTTATTTGTAATTTACTGTTTAAAATACACCCTGAAAGATATTGATGGTGAGGAGAAAGGATTCCCAAAATGTTGCAGCTTAGCCAATTTTAAAAAGGAAAATTAAAAGTCATGATCTGTGGCTTGGAGAAAAACATGACCGGTAGTAAAGACAAAGTAAAATCCTGGACAAAAACAAAAGGAAAATGGATAATATCCTGCTACAATTTACTCTGGTAGGTAGGAACACGTCTTTTTTTTCTGGCCTGTCTTCCTTCCACACTTTTGAAAATCACCACTTGCACACCACACTAAGGCCACAAAGGGAAAAGTCTTACTTAAAGTCATGGATCACACGATTACACAAGATCACAAGGTAATTATGGATGAGAAAGGTCAGTTAGTTTTGTAGGGAATTTAGGGTCTTTCCCAGAGATTCATCGACCTGGACGATAGTTCAGACAAAGAAATCCACCTTTTGCGATAGTTTTATGAATCAAAATGATTCTTTATTTAGTGATTTAAAAGGAGCACAGAGCAAGCATGAAGCAACTCAATCAATATGTGGGTTACTCTACCCGATAATACAAGTGGGGGTTCGCAATGTTCTTTATTGAATGATTTAGAAGAGCACATGAGCAGACATGAAGCAAAGCGAGCAAGTATCATATACAACCTTGTGCATCAAAGCAACCGCCTAGATCTAGAAGTAGGGTGTCAATTGCTGCAGTAACAGGTGCGTCGTTGAGAGATGTGTCGAGGTTCTTCTCATCGAGGTTTGTCTTTTCATCAAAGTTTAGAGACAATGTGGTTGGATCAAAGCTCAGAATCAAAGTCTTTTTGTCAAAGTTCAGAAACAAAGTCTTGTTGGAGGAACTCATGCTGCAGTCGTTAACTCTTGAAGCTTCTTCCACCTTCTCTGATGTTGACAAGGTCTTGCTGCATGCGGGCTCGGACTGCTTCATTATTTGAATTGGCACCACTAAGCAATTAGCATTAAAATGACAACAGAATGTTAAGAAGTTCTTTTGTCACAGGGTGAAAAACAACACTTAAACCACCAACTGACACTGCTTTCCTGCGTATCTGTCCCTTTTTACTAGTTCTTTCATTTCCACTCTACCTGAAACACAAATCAGTGGATCTCTTTTGTTGTCAGTATATTTCACCTGTTGATTTTTTTAAAATAAAGGCCCATAGTAAATTATACCACCGAGGTTTAAAAGAGATGAGTTAAATTAAGCACTGATTAAACAATCAGCTTGTAGAATCATATAAATTTCAGTTCAGAAGGCTAGTCATCCAATTGTACCTGTCCCAATGCTGGTTCCCCCATCACAGCATATGGTTGTACTCTTAAGATGGCTCAGTGTATAAATGCACAGTGTAGTATAGGACCTGAGCCATAAGACACAAACAAGAGCCTAGGTTCAATTCCTGGTCTGTGATGAGTAAGCTGTTCCTACCTGGGGTGATGATGGGATTGCTACAGTTGGCCTTAGTGTCCCTGGGCTAAGGAGGTGGAAAAAAATCAGCCAAGGTTCTTGCCATCCAGTCACCCCTGCCCCTGGATCACCATCCAATGACCCCTGCTGGAAGTGTATGGGTGTTGGATGAGGGCAGGTTCAAGTTTGTCCGTGGTGCTCCGCATGATCAAATTTTTACTGCTGGTCTAACTTGGTGCATTTAAAACACAATAGAAAGTGTTCATCTGAAGTAAGCAATCCTCTATGGAAGCAAAATGAATTAACTAGCTATATAAAATATAGAACTCAATTCATTAAGTACCAAAACCTGAATATACACTTATCTGAATAACACATAAAATGTGTGGGTTAAAGGGATATTGGACATTTCCAGTAGCTTTGTCAACAGTTATTTGTGACATTATACTATATAACTAATTTTCCAGCTCCTTTGGGGATAATATCACAAGACTTGAAACATCGACTTCTTTTTCCACAGCTGCTGCCCGACCGGTCGAGTATTTACAGCTTTTTTCTGATTTTACTTTCAGATTTCCAGCATCTGCAGCATTTTGCTTTTTGTTTCTTTCCTATTATGTCTAAGTTTCACTATGGTAATAGCGCAATAAAAACATTACTCTGATATGGTTCTGCATATTATCCATCTTCAAAAGAATCAACAACACAGACTTTAAGCAATCATTTTTATTTGAGTTGTCAATGAAGATTTTTCTTCTTTATATATACGGATACAAGCATTAATAATGTAGACTGAAATGTGGATCATTGTAGTTAAACTGGACATGCACCTGGATGAAGCAGCCACCTTCTGGTGTGGGCAGAAGTGAAAGTAAAAATGACTGGTAAGCATCAGGTCAGTTTGAACCTGTGCTTTCAATGCACAACCATGCTTTAAAATTGGTTACAATTACAGTTTAAAAATGCCATTGTAACTGGGTTTAATCCAGAAAATTTCCATCTCTTGTTCAAATTTAATAATCGCTTCACTTCAATCCAGAAGGATGACATTTAATGCAAGAGTTCAATTGTATTTCCATTTGATTTGACTTTCAAATCATGCAAAGCAATCTAGAACATATTAAACAAATCATAATTAGTTTATACAATATTTTCCTCAGTTCATAGCTTGCTAAAGTACTGCAACATTTTTCAATTAATTTTATGTAGCCATATTTGAATGGAGCTATAGTAACATGTATCAGTGTCTCACCAGGACCTCACAATTAAATCCAAATGCTGGTAAATTCTTTGTATATTTATAAGATGAGGCTTTTCAATGAAGCCATATAAATCAAATATGGGGTGCAAAAATGCCAAAACGGGCATTAACCATTTAACACTGGGAGGCATTACAGGCAAACCAGATCTTGTCTTCACTTGGCATCCACATACCCACACACTTTCCAAGCTAACTCAAAGGATAGTGATTGACAGTTGAATCCTTGCTGATTTTTGCCTCCACAACCTAGGGGTACCAAGATCAGTTGTAGCACCTTCTACTACCTTACAAGCCAGGGACAGAAAATAATTCTTAAGATTATTTATATTTGAGGAGAGAACTCCATCCTTTCCAGTTGGTCATAGTGAGGAAGGTATTACCCCTGACAACATGTTGCTGCAGCCTGGTCCTATATCTGAATATATTAATAAAGCACCATCAATGGTTGCTTATTCTATTTATATGTCATGGTAATCAATGTGTACCAATACAGCAACAGCAGAACAAATATCACTCAACTGAACCATTTTGATTTTGCTCCATGACATTTAAATGGGAGTTTTTAAATTAACGGGCATGATAATTAATATACATTGTTGAAACCCAAAACAAGTTATTTTTGCCTTGCCAGATAAAAAAAGCCAGCAGAGTACTACAACGAATATGTCTGAAACTATGGGGTCGATTTTGCAATGGTGGCGGGTTGGCAGCGGGGGAGTGAAGGTGCATGTGGCATGAACAAAACTTACCATTTCTGACGTGATCACATGTTGATTGCTGATGATTAACGTCCTCTCTGGGTTTCGCGCAGAGCTGCAACACGGGGTGGGGGGGGGGGCGGCGAGAAAGAGAGAGAGCGAGACATCATCCGGCGCTGGACTGGAAGACCGGGGGCGGGGGGGGGAGAGTGGCAGATCCAGCACTGGACTGGAAGACTGGGGGCAGGGGGCAGAGAGTGGCAGATCCGGCGCTGGACTGGAAGACCGGGGGCGGGGGGGGGGGGGGGGGAGAGTGGCAGATCCGGCGCTGGACTGGAAGACCGGGGGCGGGGGGGGGGGGGGGAGAGTGGCAGATCCAGCACTGGACTGGAAGACCGGGGGCGGGGGGGGGGGGGAGAGTGGCAGATCCAGCACTGGACTGGAAGACCAGGGGCGGGGGGGGGGGGGAGAGTGGCAGATCCGGCGCTGGACTGGAAGACCGGGGGCGGGGGTGGGCGGAGAGTGGCAGATCCGGCGCTGGACTGGAAGACTGGGGGCGGGGGGGGGAGAGTGGCAGATCCGGCGCTGGACTGGAAGAACGGGGGCGGGGTGGGGGTGGGGGGAGAGTGGCAGATCCGGCGCTGGACTGGAAGACCGGGGGTGGGGGCGGGGGAGAGTGGCAGATCCGGCGATGGACTGGAAGTCGGGGTGGGGGGGGAGAGGGGAAGATCGGGGGTGGGGGAGAGGGGAAGATCGGGGGGGGGGGTAGAGGGGGAAATCGGGGAGGAGAGGGGAAGATCGGGGGGGGTGGGAGAGTGGCAGATCTGGCGCTGGGACTGGAAGATCGGTGGGGGAGAGGGGAAGATCAGGGGGGTGAAGAGGGGGACATCGGGGAGACATCGAGGATTGAAGAGGGGGACATCGGGGAGGGGAAGAGGCGTACATCAGGGGGACATTGGGGGGGGGGTGAAGAGTGGGAGATCGGAGAGGGAGACTTCGGACATCGGAACAAGGTGCAAAGGTAAGTTCATTTTGTGTTTTCACTTCCGCCTATGGTTTTTTATTTAATTTATTTAGTTTCTTTTTCCCTGATTCGGCCCTTCACGTCTGGTTTCTCCAGGTGTGATTCAGAGGCGGTGGGCAAGCCGCCCAGGTAAGCTAAAAATCGTTCTAATGACTTACTCTGTCACAGGTAAAGTGCCTTAAGTACCTCAGTGAGGTACATTTGGTTCTTTATCTATCATCCTGCCGGCTTTAATTGCCGGCGGGACTTCCGTTTTCAGGTCACACAAGTGGGTCTCTGGGAAACTCGGAAGTCAGCGGGTTGGAGCCGGCTTCTGAACCCGAGCAGGATTTCCGCAATTTTTGGAGCCCCCCGCCTCCAACGCACTGCAATTGCCTCCTAAAATCACCCCCTATGTTTCTAAGCTAAATTTTCATAATTTTAATTAGAGGGAGATGGCAAAAGTCAGCCCTGCCCATGGACTGTGTTATTACACTAATGTGGAGTCCCACAGATTGGCAGGACACTGTTTCAGCCCTGCCCATGGACTGTGTTATTACACTAAAGTGGAGTCCCACAGATTGGCAGGACACTGTTTCAGCCCTGCCCATGGACTGTGTTATTACACTAATGTGGAGTCCCACAGATTGGCAGGACACTGTTTCAGCCCTGCCCATGGACTGTGTTATTACACTAATGTGGAGTCCCACAGATTGGCAGGACTCTGTTTCAGCCCTGCCCATGGACTGTGTTATTACACTAATGTGGAGTCCCACAGATTGGCAGGACTCTGTTTCAGCCCTGCCCATGGACTGTGTTATTACATTAATGTGGAGTCCCACAGATTGGCAGGATTCTGTTTCTCCATCATGATACCCAAATTTTGAGTTCCTTTCTTTTTTTCCATCTGATTTTTTACCTTCACCTCCTTAAATATTGTGGCTTATGCTGGGATACAGTTCTATTTGTACTGCCAGCCCTCCAGTACCATACCAAAATGGCCATTCTTCATGTGTGAGCTTAAACAGTGAGTATCAATGGGCTATTCAACTATGGGGAGTAGCTTAGCCAAGCCCAATAGAACCGTATAAAGCTTTTTCTCTACTTAGTCCAAGAATGCTAATGTAAATTGTGGTGTCCCACCACTGCCCCAGCAGAATTCAACTAACTCAACACAGATCAGGGATTGAACCTGGGACATTCTGGTACCAAATCAGACAATGTATTTACCGCTATAACATGTAGGGATCACTGATGGTGAGCTCCTTATTTTATATGAGTCGGGGAAGTGTTCAGTAAAGGTCATAATCGAAATTACAACACAGTAACAGGCTGTTTGGTCCAACTAGTCCATGTTGGTGTTTATACTCCAGAGGAGCAATAGTCCCAATCCCATGTACCTGTTCCCATAACCCATTATTCCCCTTTCCTTCGATCACCCATCTAACTTATTCTTAAATATTGACATGGTGAGGCAATCAGAGGATAAGGTGATTTCCACCACTCTTACACAGCTTCTAATTCAGATAGCATCACAGCAACACTGGTATAATTCTTAGAGGTAACACTGGAATAGGCCACACAGCCAGTAAAGGAATAACACCATAATATGCATAAGTAAGAAAAATGAGGTTGAGAGGGGTAAAATAGGTGCACACATTAGTTTAAATAAACTTAGTTTATTTCAAAATCAAATTTCCAACATGTGCTGAGTGGTTTTTCAAAGTGCTGAGGTGTTTATAAAGGAAATGTATAAACAGATTGTGACCTGGTGGTTCTGATTTAAGAATTGTTAGTGATGATTAGGACTCATATGGGTCAAGTAACAACAACACTAATTATTTTCTTCAAAAATAGAAAAAGACAAGACCCTAAACTAATAGTACTGTATTTCATTCTGAGAATTTACTATCTGATTTTTTAATTGGCTCCAGAAAGGTTAATCCAGAAAGCTAGAAGCAGCCTTAGGCAGCTTTGTAAAGGATTTCTTTTAGTAAAAGCAAGTGGGAAGAATAACAAAATAGGATTAGCAATGAGAACATAAGGAAAGAATTTAGTTCAGCTGAGAAATATTGTGAAAAGCTAGCTGGCAGTGGTTCAGACATGCCTTCAAATATCATAATCTACCACTCTTTCTGTTATTTTGATATATAATATCCGTAACCCGTTGAAGTGTTTTGTTTTGTAGTGGGTGATTGGCTGTGTCACTATGGGCTGAAAATAGTGAAAAAAGTATTTGTTTCAAATCAGTTTTATTATTGCATCTGCTGTCTTTATTAAGAACTAAATAAAATTGTATATCCTCCTCAGGCACTCTCCTACAAAATGAAATACATCCCAAACCTTTCTGTGAGATGTTACAATTGGCTTCAGTGTCCTTGGGAGGGGAAATCTCTGCCAGAATTCCCGTTCCTGATCACTATCCAGTGACCTCTGTTGGAAAGTGCACGTGTGGGGATATTGAACAGGACAGAATTAAGTCTGGCTGTCATCCATGGCCAAATAACTTGGCAACACTCACTAACTAGGCTCATACTTGACGAATGGCTGTCAGCGCTCATGGAACCATAATGTTGCACTGATTTGAGGAGAGGAGGGGAGGAAAGGGAAACAAAAATTTTACAATCATAGTTATATCTTCAGTTGGGCTATTAAAAAGTTACTGCACTGTTTGTAATGAATTTGATTCAGGTCAGGAATGATTCTGGTATGGATTCATTCCTGACCTGTAAAATGTGCAGTATAATCACCGTGGGTGTAAACACTCTGCTATCATACCACTAAAGAAACACACTGTGGCATTCCTATCCCATCAGATATTGTGATGTGGAGATGCCGGTGATGGACTGGGGTTGACAATTGTAAACAATTTTACAACACCAAGTTATAGTCCAGCAATTTTATTTTAAATTCACAAGCTTTCGGAGGCTTCCTCCTTCCTCAGGTAAATGTTTCCTTCCTCCTTCCTCAGGTAAACATTTACCTGAGGAAGGAGGAAGCCTCCGAAAGCTTGTGAATTTAAAATAAAATTGCTGGACTATAACTTGGTGTTGTAAAATTGTTTACAATAATCAGATATTGTGGTTACCTGGAATAAAATATTGCTCATACTTGCTATTGCCTTGTTAACATCCTCCCAGTCTTGAAACTGAATGTGGAAGCATTGAGCAGTCTATGCTTGAAACTGCCTGTTCAAATGGGCAGTCTATACTTAACACGTTTAATATTCCTAGAGTGGAGCTCAGTAAATCCAATTACAAATGGAAACAGAACCACAATGCATGGCTATTCACTGTGGGCTTGGCCACTGACCTCCATGTCTCCTGCAGTGCGTTGTTTGAATAATTCAGGAAATTTCAGTTAGAAGAGCTGCAGCACAACAAAAAACTCTACATTTCCAATCTTTTCTTTGTCCTGCTTTGATTCCCGAGTTATCTCCATATGAATCTGCATACTTGATCAAATACGGGACACCTTTCACTTATTTTCATTACCACATCTCAAAAATTCTTTCTCCATTCTCCATTGCTAACACCTCCACCTTCCATATACTTCCTCCATACACATTCTCTGTCTGCAATACTTTGGCTGCTCACAGCCACTTCTCCCCAGTCAAGTGACCATTTAGAAGGTCTCCTACTGTTTTCTAGTTATACTGAATGTCACTCCAGTAAATATGTCTATTAATCAAATAAAAAATTATAACAAAAAAGCATTTTCCATCAAAATCATTTTACTGCTTTTGCTTAACGGAATCCTTTTAGCTGTTATTTTGTTACGGACCACTTTTTGTTACGAATAAATGTTTGCCCCATTTACAGCCCAAACTGTACAGCATGTTCCATGACTTCTGTCATTAAGATTTACCAAACTGCAGTAAATTCAAATTCAAGCAACAAAGAATACTTACAAATATTTCACTGTGAATTCAGCAAAATGTTAGAGGATTAGGAGGTTTGATAAAGTTATTTTTCACAATGAGTAAGACCATGCATTACAGTGAACCCAGGATGCCATGATATCCTAAATCTATACATGTACACAGTGAGTAGCTGACTGGTTATATAATCTGCCTCCTTTTAAATAACTTGGATGCCTAACTGTCCTAAATTGGCATGATTGCATCTTCAATAATTAAGCACTGGATGGTATTTGCTGAACAGGAGGTTCAATTGATACCACAGATTTCTGTCTCTTTGTGTCATCTTCAAGAAAGCTTTGCATCAGCTTTCTTTTGCTTTCAAGTCTCTGGTTCCATTCTTTGATGAGTCTGCAAGTAGAACACATTATACTTAGTTCAGTGTATTATATGTGCAGTATTCTTGATTGTTTTCCAATTATTTGGCAAAGCTTATTTATTCCCTTGGGCAATACTAAGCCTAACAGTTAAAGACTGTGGGGGTAATTTTAACTTTTGTCGATAGTGTAAAACAACCAATATCAGATCGGCCGCCCATTATACACCTCTCCTGATTTTCATTTCTATTGACTTCATCCTCTACAATCCTAAAGGTGTGGACTTTTGCTGGAATAAGGGCTCATGGACTCTGGCACTTGGCTGGTACCTTACCCAACTAGCCATTCTTCACATGTGAGTCCAGACAACAAGTGTCGGTAGGTAATCCTCATCCTCATCCACAATCCATACTTGTGCACTTCCCAGCAGAGGCCATTGGATAGGTTTTCTCCTCCATAGAATGAGGGCACTGAGGCCAATTGTAGACTTACAGCTCCTCCACAGCTGAGCACAGACCAGGAATTGAAAATCACAAGTCCAGTGCTATTCAACAAATTTCTGGGAGTATTCTCAGGGTCCGGAGAGAGCATTATACTGACTTGGTGAGTGAGCCAACAGGCCATAGTAAGGACCAACCTGCATGAAGAATGGGAAAGCCTGTGGAATGTGCTTCACAGATAGAAGGCTTCAATTAACCGGTTCATTGGGAGGAAGTGGACTCCACAAAGCTCTGCCTAGCTAATGGCAGGACACTGGGTATGAACAGGATTCATATCAAACTCTTAAAAACTGCTTCTGGCAAGGAGCGAGGGAAATGGCAATAATCTTAAAGATCAGTGTCAGGAATCACCTACCTCGGAATTTGGGACAGGATTGGATAATGGCTCTGCTCCACCACTCTTTCGGTGGCAGAACAGACATTGTGGAATTTGATGCCCTTTACCCCCATGTTTCCCGTTGTCCGTTTTGGAATTACCCTCAAATTGGTTGAGAATCAGTTCTAAAGGTCATTTTTTCTGGTTATTGTGATACTCATTAGAGTTTAACAAGAGACATGGTCATGTCATAGATACAGCCTCAGCCCAATCACACCCGATGAGATAATTCCAAGAGTTACATTTATCTCCACCCTTCTCTGTCATGCATTGGTGCTGAACAAGATGCTGAGCAGCTGATTTTTTTCCATATCATTCTACAAATGCCACTCCATAGCCGACTATTAGAAAATGCACAAGTGATCCAGATTGATTCTCCTTAACTTTGTTAATAGGTTAACCAAATCTGAGAACATGCTGTTTGGAGAAATGCTGGTGTGAGACCCCATTCGGTGGTTTTGGCTGTACACCACAGACCATCTATATTAGTTGAAAAATATTACTGCTGTTCCCTGATCTAATAGCTGGTGTCCAATCACTTCTCATTTCTCCTCTATAACAGAGTGTGGGACAAATCTAATCTCCACTTGCTTAATAATGGTTCAACCTTGGTTTAGGTTTTACACTAGAAACGGTGTAAATCTCAAGTCCAGGACAATTAAGAAACTTCTCAGGACCATCAGGGAATATGGATGCATCGCTCAAATGGATTATTGAAGATCAGTTACACAATTATCAATCACAGAATCATAGAAAGGTTACAGCACGGAAGGAGGCCATTCGGCCCATTGAGTCCACGCTGGCTCTATGCAAGATCAATCCAGCTAGTCCCACTCCCCCGCCCTATCCCCGTAGCCCCGCACATTTTTTTGTTTCAAGTACTTACCCAGTTCCCTTTTGAAGGCCATGATTGAATCTGCCTCTACCACTCCCTCGGGCAGTGCATTCCAGATCCCAACCACTTGCTGTGTAAAAAAGTTTTTCCTCATATCACCTTTGGTTCTTTTGCCAATCACCTTAAATCTATGCCCTCTGGTTCTTGACCCTTCTACCAATGGGAGCAGTTTATCTCTATCTACTCTGTCTAGACCCTTCATGATTTTGAATACCTCTATCAATAAACTACATTGCATTAGTTACACTGTTATCACTGCATAACCTGAGAAAGTTCAAAGTCAAAAAAATTGTTCACATTCTTTTATGCAAAATACCATATTTAAAACTGTAATAAACAATATTTTTTCAGCTCCCCAAGTAACTCTGTGGGCAAATGCAATGTGTGATGTGGTATTAATCCATACAAATGAAAAGGTCCCAGGCATGATTCCTGGTCTGTGCTGGTCTCAGCATAGGCCACACTTTGGGTGCCACAATTGGCATCAGTACCTTGGGCTAGCGAAAAGAAAACGAACAAGTGTTCCTGATTGTTATTTAGTAATCTGTGCTGTAAAATATGCACCGTGGGTGAGTCAGGACCACGTTTGCTGTGAAGCCCTCTAGGAACAGCCTAGCAAAAATGACTCTCTGGGCTCACACATGAAGATTGGCCAAATGGGTGAGGTATCCAAAGGCTGCCAGAACCATGGTACTGTACCCCGAGTTTTGAGGCCAGTTTGCCATTCCTAACTATAAATGGTAGAAAACATCTATGTGTGGACATCATGTAAGGACAGGATTGGGCTCAATATTTATACACTCTATGGTCAAATAGCCGCCAATACCCACTGTCCAAACTTCCACATTAAGAATGGCCTTTTGGAGGAGGTACAAGAAGACAATTGATCAGTCGTCATGTGTGAACCTAGATGGTGGGACCGATTTTCCGCTACCTGCTCTTGGGCATATTGAATGGCCTGGATGCAGTGCATGGAGGAAAATTGGGTGGGGGGAGGGGGATACACAAGGCCAGAAGGGAGCCCATCCGATTTTTTGTCCATTTAAATTGACGGACAGAAAATCAGGTGAGCTTGCTTACAGGCATGTGATCTTGTTTGATACATATTCCATTCTTATCCAATCCCAATGCGGCCAGTACATCTCCAGCAATGGCTTCTCTTCCCTCCCGTGCACTGTCACCTCCCTTGTGCCCATGGCATAATTGCTCTCCAGGTATACGGCCTACAGAATTGGTCCCATAGATACTTGTTCAACAAAATAAAGTTATTTGAAAAAAACAATATAAGAAGTAAGTGGCCCAGAGACAAATCACCTCCCCCACCCACCTCCAGTAAACATTTTGGGGTCGAGTTTCCGCTTGCTTCCATTCGTTATATCAGCACAATCCGGGAGGAATCCGCCAAACCAAAGCAAAAGATTGGGAATTTTAAACATAGGTGAGTTGTGCCCAAAACCACTTACGCTTGTGTATTCCTCAATCTTTTACACTGGTTCAAGATTCAATTCGCCTGAATCGGGCCCCACCCACAAAACTGTCCACGCCCCCAAGTTGAAATTGTGAGTTTCTGCCGATTGCGCTGGTTTGGGAAGGCTCTTCAAATTGCACTCGATTTCCTCGGCACACAGGCACTAGTAGGCACATTTTAAAAGATTTGTCACATCAAAATATATTAAATTTACTAAGAAACTGACTTGTGTACACCACTGAAACTATTAAATGGTTCAGTATCGTTTTTTAAGTCATTTCAGTGATTTTAAATCAGGATACTCACATGTAGAGGACTGGACACCCTTATTAAAAATGCTTATTTTTGGTGATAAGCCCATTTTCAGCTGTATTAATAAAACTGCACCAGGTTACCGCTCTTAAATACAACAAGGAATACCTTTTAAATGGAAAAAAAATAATAATTACGTTCTATTAGGCAGCTCAATTGCGCTGGTTCATGGAAGATTTTACGTTTGTGATTATGCATATGAATTTTAGCGGAAACTTGAAGCCTAACCTAACCAGTGCAATTTCAAACACATTTTGGGTGCGATTTCCCGATTGCGCCCAAAGCGGAAACTCTACCCCTCTGTGTTTCTGCAGTGACAAGACTAAGGTCAATCATGCAGCAGTGTAAAACATCATGGGGGTGAATTTCTCCCAAATGTCCACCATAACTTCAGCGGAAGGACTGCGGTAACCCTAGAAACATGGCGGAAATGCTGTTTACATAGTTTTTCCAGGGTTACCGCGGCTCTTCTGTCAAAGTTACAGCAAATGAGCAGAAGAACAACTGCAGAAATTCATTCTTGTCGATATGAACTCATAACCCATCATTCCATTGCAATTCACAGTGAGGCTTCATTGATTATTTTCATTAAGTTATGGCAATATATAAACTGACTGTAAATTATGGTCTAAGCCATAAGGACAAGGAATATTAGCAGTGAAGTGGTGAAACACATCTTCTAGATGTCAACCCTATGCTCTCTTGAATCACAATTTATTTATAAAATAACCAAACAACGCACCTACTAAGGGCACTCTTATTCAGCCTTATCCTTTCCTGCTCCAACCACTCCGTTTGCTTTTCAATTTTCTTCTCCCAGATAGTTTTCAGATCATATTTAACGTCAGCTGCTCTCTCCCGGTGGGACAAATAAGACAAATTGTCCATTTCCTAGAAGAAATAAGTACACTGTGGTTGAAGCTTGTGATGCAGTGACTGTGCATTGTAACAATTTTTACAGTAACTGGTGTTAGTTTTCTCAGGGTTCTACTAGCACAATTATAGTCCCTTTTTAATTTTTTCATGCCCACATTTATCAGTTTAAGGAATGGTGTGCTGGAAATGGTGAATCTTTTGCACCAAGTGACTGAGCAGTATTCCTAGTGAAATAAAACACAGATTAGAAGCAGCTTAAAGTTCCCTTAAATTCCAACCTCAGAACCGTATCCTTCACTGTAATGCACAATGCTAATTACTTCTTATACAGGCAGAGGTAGAAAATGAAATAATTTCTGGGAATTCATAAGGGTGTGTGTTCCCTAGTTTTGCAGGTGATAGTGAACTTGGATTTTTTTTGCCTTTTTGGTTTGATTTTGCTGTATTTAGTTAGGCTCTTATTCTTCTTTGCATTTCAGTGTTTCCATTTTTTTTCTTTTCGCACCTACCATTCAAGGTACACAACCATGATGTCAGAAATGATGGCAGATGTAGGGGAGGGATGCCCTGTCTCATTACCATATTTTTGAAGCTTTAATGAGGTTTGCAGAATGAACCTCCTGATTCCCCAATTTGCATTTTCGGACTCGCCCATCCAATTCCCCCCCCCCCCCCCCACCCCACCCCTCCCTGCCTTCCCACCACCTTTTAGATTCCTGTGCTTCTGTCAATTAGATTTTTGAGAAGTATTTATTCCAACTTCATTCTTAACCGTCTGATTTTCTCGGTTTGTGTTCCTGTATGAACTATTCAGAAGTATAATTTTAGAAAATGAAAATGTAACAGAAAATATGACTTTCTTCGAAATTAATAAAATCACTCCAGATATCAATGATTTAATTGCAACGTTTCCCCCTTCATTTTTCCACTACTTTTCTCCTCTCGTCTATACCCTGCTCTCCCTCTCTTGAGGTTGTTGATTCCCTGCTGGGGTAAGTTCCACAGTCAATCTAAGGTACCTTACTTAAATAGCCATTATAAGTGCAGCACAAACACCACAAGGAACATCTCAGCCAACCCCAATCCTGTCTTCACCTGATGTTCACATACACACCTCCAGTAGCGGGATACCAATCAGGAATAGGAACCCTGATCACTTGTTCCTTCCCTAATCCACAGGCACTGAGGACAACTCCAGCATACCAGCTGCTGCCCTAGCTAAGATCAGCTAATGCAGCACAGACCACAGACTGATCCTGGGTCCTTCTTGATCTATTGGCTCAGCTAATTAGCACCTTAACCAGCTGAACCACCAGGGGAGTGAGCCGATTGCAATTTAGGTTATGAGTTACAGAATATTCCATTGTTATTCCTAAATCATAGAATCATATAATCATAGAATGGTACAGCACAGAAGGAGGCCATTCGGCCCATCGTGCCTTGCTGGCTCTTTGAAAGAGCTATTCAATTAGCCTCACTCCCCTGCTGTTTCCCGATTGCCCTTCAAAATTTTCCCCTTCAAGTATTTATCCAATTCCTTTTTGAAAATTATTATTGAATCTGCTTCCACCACCCTTTCAGGCAGTGCATTCCACATCATAACAACTCGCTGCGTAAATTAGTTTTTCCTCATGTCACCTTTGGTTCTTTTGCCAATTACCTTAAATCTGTGTCCTTTGGTTAACAACCCTTCTGCCACTGGAAACAGTTTCTCCTTATTTTTCATAACCCTTCATGATTTTGAACACATCTATCAAATCTCCCCTTAACCTTCTCTGCTCTAAGGAGATCAACCCCAGTTTGTCTAGTGTCTCCGCATAACTGAAGTCTTTCATTCCTGGTGCCATTCTAGTAAATTTCCTCTGCACCCTCTCTAAGGCCTTGACATCCTTCCTAAAGTGTGTTGCCCAGAAATGGACACAATACTCCAGCTGGGGCCTGACTAGTTTTTTATAAAGGTTTAGCATAACTTCCTTACTTTTGTACCATATGCCTCTATTTTTAATTGTAAACAATCTTACAACACCAAGTTATAGTCCAACAATTTTATTTGAAAATCACAAGCTTTCGGAGGCTTCCTCCTTCGTCAGGTGAATGTCAGGAAATCCTTGAACCTTTCGCATTTATATTCAGAGAACAATACCTGGTGATTACAGATAATCATTAGATCTGCCCGTTGTCAAGGCAATTAAAGTGTTCAGACAGAGAGGTGTTACCTACAGGACCACCGAATATACAAACGGCCAGAACACAAAACAGAGAGAGAGGGAGAAACATCCGAAAGGAAGAGAAAGACTGAAAATGACCCGTTGAATTAAAAACAGATAACTTTTATTCGCTGGTGGGGTTACGTGTAGCGCGACATGAACCCAAGATCCCGGTTGAGGCCGTCCTCATGGGTGCGGAACTTGGCTATCAATTTCTGCTCGATAATTTTGCGTTGTCGTGTGTCTCGAAGGCCGCCTTGGAGTACGCTTACCCGAAGATCGGTGGCTGAATGTCCTTGACTGCTGAAGTGTTCCCCGACTGGGAGGGAACCCTCCTGTCTGGCGATTGTTGCACGGTGTCCGTTCATCCGTTGTCGCAGTGTCTGCACGGTCTCGCCAATGTACCATGCTCCGGGGCATCCTTTCCTGCAACGTATGAGGTAGACAACGTTGGCTGAGTCACAGGTGTATGAACCATGTACCTGGTGGTTGGTGTCCTCTCGTGTGATGGTGTTATCTGTGTCGATGATCTGGCATGTCTTGCAGAGGTTGCCGTGGCAGGGTTGTGTGGTGTCGTGGACGCTGTTCTCCTGAAAGCTGTGTAATTTGCTGCGAACGATGGTCTGTTTGAGGTTGGGTGGCTGTTTGAAGGCGAGTAGTGGAGGTGTGGGGATGGCCTTAGCGAGGTGTTCGTCGTCATCGATGACATGTTGAAGGCTGCGGAGAACATGGCGTAGTTTCTCCGCTCCGGGGAAGTACTGGACGACGAAGGGTACTCTGTTGGTTGCGTCCCGTGTTAGTCTTCTGAGGAGGTCTATGTGATTTTTCGCTGTGGCCCGTCGGAACTGTCGATCGACGAGTCGAGCGTCATATCCCGTTCTCCACATCATCTCTATTTTTAAAGCCAACGATCCCATATGCCTTTTTAACAGCCTTCTCAACTTGTCCTGCCGCCTTCAAAGATTTGTGGATGTACACCCTCAGGTCTCTGTTCCTGCGCCCACTTTGAAATTGTACCGTTTCATTAATATTGCCTCTCGGAATGTTGGCTTTTATTGCTAGGGGGATAGAATATAAAAACAAGGAGGTATTGCTGCAGTTATATAAGGTATTGGTGAGACCGCACCTGGAATACTGCATACAGTTTTGGTCTCCATACTTAAGAAAAGACATACTTGCTCTCGAGGCAGTACAAAGAAGGTTCACTCGGTTAATCCCGGGGATGAGGGGGCGGACATATGAGGAGAGGTTGAGTAGATTGGGACTCTACTCATTGGAGTTCAGAAGAATGAGAGGCGATCTTATTGAAACATATAAGATTGTGAAGGGTCTTGATCGGGTGGATGCGGTAAGGATGTTCCCAAAGATGGGTGAAACTAGAACTAGGGGGCATAATCTTAGAATAAGGGGCTGCTCTTTCAAAACTGAGATGAGGAGAAACTTCTTCACTCAGAGGGTGGTAGGTCTGTGGAATTTGCTGCCCCAGGAAGCTGTGGAAGCTACATCATTAGATAAATTTAAAACAGAAATAGACAGTTTCCTAGAAGTAAAGGGAATTAGGGGTTATGGGGAGCGGGCAGGAAATTGGACATGAAGCTGAGTTCGGATCGGTCAATGCCCTGTGGGTGGCGGAGAGGGCCCAGGGGCTATGTGGCCGGGTCCTGCTCCGACTTCTTGTGTTCTTTAGATTTGTGGTTGGGATCAGATCAGCCATGATCTTATTGAATGGCGGAGCAGGCTCGAGGGGCCGATTGGCCTACTCCTGCTCCAATTTCTTATGTTCTTATGTTCTTATGTTCTCATTCTTCATACGAAAATGAATCACTTCACACTTCTCTGTGTTAAATTTCATCTGCCATGTGTCTGCCCATTTCGCCAGTCTGTCTATGTCCTCCTGAAGTCTGTTCCTGTCCTCCTCGCTGTTTACTACATTTTCAAATTTCAATGTTTGTGCTTATTTCTTTTTAATATTCTATGCACCAATGCACTGAACAAAAATGATTTAAACTAAAAACCCACATTAAATAATGACAGAAACACTCTCTTGTCAGCCGTAAAAATATCAACAGTTAGAGTGATAGATACTTTTAAATATTTCCCCAAATAAAACATATATTTAATTAATACCACCTTATCCTTTGCAAGCACGGTTTCCGTGTAAGATTGATTTTATTTGTTAATTTGAACTTATGCTAATTTCTGAATTTTACACTGTCTCCCAAAGAGTATCCTGCAGACATTCACTGTATAAGTTGAACACCATTTTAATTCTTTATTTGAAACACAATTTGTTCATTCACAGATCCATGATAATCACATTTACAAGTGCTGTTACTTATCAGCAGTATCAGTTTAAATCATCATTACGTCTTAAACTAAATTCAGTTAAAACATCAGAAGGATTGCATGCTATTTCAGTTAGGCATTTTTTTTTGCTTTGAATTAGTACCACACTTAATTTGATAGCAAACCTGCACTTTAAAAAGTTACTATGCATTAAAATATATTGTATAAGTTTTATGACACACATTTAGAATTTTAGAAAATATTTTTACTGAATTATTTCATGTATTTACAATCCTGCAATTTGAAGTGCAGTCTCACTACATGATTTACTGTACACTTTAACTAGAACTTTGATGGATTTAATATGATGAAAGATTGGCTTAGATCAGCAGAGGCTTCCAGCTGAGAATATGTGGCAGTCATATTTGACACTCGTACTTAACAACAGTACATTTATTCAAAGAAGTTCTGACATCATACAAACTCAGTATAAATTGTTGGAAACAATTGTGATGCACTATAAATACCTCTAAATGTTTAAAGACATGGACACATTTTTGAAGCACAGTAATGAGATCCATAGAGAAATTAAGGAAGTTAATTTAACACAAATAAACAAAATAGCATTTTAAAATACAATTCACTTACCAAAAGTAGAAAAAAATTGTTCCTCTAGCAAAATGATTGTTCCTCGAACTGCGATGATGCCTATCTGTTTAGGGACGTAACCAGAATGGCTACTGGTCAACCTACACCAGCAACATCTCTTTATGTTGTGTCTCCGCCCTGTTTATATGAGAGCTGGTGACAAAGTCTATTTTGAATAGAAATCTGGGATCAGAGGGCTTGTATCATTCCATGCATTTTGTAGTATAGTATGTGTAATGACATTATAGGCTGTGGGCTCCAGAACCATCACCCATGGGGTGGGATAGTTGCTGGCAGATGTCATTAAACTCCTGCAAGCCAAACATAACTTGGCTGAGATGGAACGGATATTTCTTTGAAAAGCACATCATTCACTTCAGTCACTTGCTCAAATTTGCGTTTGGCACTAGCAGGAACTATAAGTGTGAAATTGCTAGTAGAACAATTCACGGTGGAGTATCGCATTACATGGAAACTGGCAGAGAAAATAAATTTGATTCTTGACTCGTGATATCTTCAAGTAAGACTTCAGAACTTAACTGTTAAATGTCACGGGGTCACTCTTCAAAGCACTGCAACAGCATCCTTGTGCATGTCAAATTATGTTATTGATTCAAATACCCCAGTTGATTTGTAGCTATCATTTTAGTTCTTATATTTCTGTCACCATCACACGAGTGAAACGTGACACACCAAGGAAATTTGGTTTTCAATCAGTTTTCAGTTTGACTATCTTATAAGAAACACTGAGATGCAATTTTAAATTATATAGGACTAAATTTTATTTGTGTAAAAGATGAATATTCATGTACTAATTTGTTTTTCTCTTGTAGTTTTCCCTTCTTCTGAACATAGTGACTCACACTGTGTACAGTTTCGCAGGCCCCTGTGGTAATTCTTCTTGTGTGAGTACAGACAATGAGTGAGTGTTAGTACCTGTTCAACTGTGGAAGAGGCTTGATGTTCATAAACAATGTATTTTCCAGCAGGGTAATTGGATAGCAATCAGAAGTGGGAAACTTTGTTGATATTTCCCTTACCTAGTTTGGGTCACAATGGCATCCCCATCACTAGCCCAGATGAATTCAGTTCACTCAATTCAGACCAAAGATTGAATCTAAGGTCTCCTTGGTTTGTATGGCTCCCTGTCACACTTACTTACTGGGGGTAATTTTGATTTTGTGCAATGGTGTAAAATGGGTTATAGCGAATTGGCAGCCTCTTTTACACGGCAGCCCACTGAAGTCAATGGAAATAAAAATGGGAAGAGATGTAAAGTGGGAGGCCGATTCGCTATCACTTGGTTTACACTATTGCACAAAGTCAAAATTACCCCCACTGAGTCATCAAAAGAGATTTTCTTTCAATTTTCCCCTCCAGTTTTCCCTCCTCTTCTTATCTGAAGGTATTGGCTCCTTGAATTATAGTCTCAAGGACCAGCAGTTACACTTCATCCAAAGTGGATATTATTTTATGTGTGAGCCTTGATAGTGAGTGTTGCTAGGCTAGCTGATTATGGAGGACATCACAGGCATGTAGAGTTAAGAGTATGACATGTTTGACATTATCACTAAATTGTGTATGGAATTGTGCTGTGTAAGAAAAGAAAGAACAAGCTTGCATTTGTATAACACCTTTCATGACCTCAGGATGTCCTAAAGTGAACATCCATGAGGTAATGACCAGATAACCTGTTTTGGTGATGTTGGTTAAGGGATAAATGTTGGCCAGGACACCAGGATAACTCTTCTGCTCTTCTTCAAATAGTGCCATGGGATCTCATACATCCTTCTGAGAAAGTAGATGGCATCTTTGTTTAATGTCTCAACAGTTCAGCACTTCCTCAGTACCATAGAACCATAGAAAAGATACAGCACAGAAGGGGGCCATTCGGCCCATTGTGTCCACGCCGGCTTGAAGAACAACCAGGTGCCCATTCTAATCCCACCTTCCAGCACCCGGTCCGTAGCCCTGCAGTTTACAGCACTTCAGGTGCAGGTCCAGGTACTTTTTAAAAGAGCTGAGGGTCCCTGCCTCTACCACCAATTCAGGCAGCAAATTCCATACACCCACCACCCTCTGGGTAAAAAGGTGTTTCCTCATGTCCCCTCTAATCCTCCGCCAATCAGCTTAAATCTATATCCTCTAGTTCTTAAACTCTCCGCTAGGGGAAACAGGTACTTCCTGTCTACTCTATCTAGGCCCCTCATAATTTTGTACACTTCAATCAAGTCTCCCCTCAGCCTCCTCTGCTCCAAGGAAAACAACCCTAGCCTATCCAATCTCTCCTCGTAGCTGCAATTTTCAAGCCCTGGCAACATTCTTGTAAATCTTC
Organism: Heptranchias perlo; assembly: GCF_035084215.1. Classification (NCBI taxonomy): domain Eukaryota; kingdom Metazoa; phylum Chordata; class Chondrichthyes; order Hexanchiformes; family Hexanchidae; genus Heptranchias; species Heptranchias perlo. Next base: position 79,390,921 of record NC_090328.1, read on the forward strand.
TCTGCACTCTCTCCAGAGCAATTACGTCCTTCCTGTAATGTGGTGACCAGAACTGTGCACAATACTCCAGCTGTGGCCTTACCAGCGTTTTATACAGTTCCAGCATTACATCCCTGCTTTTGTATTCTATACCTCGGCTAATAACAGAGAGCATTCCGTATGCCTTCTTCACAACCTCATCTACCTGTACTGCCACCTTCAAGGACCTGTGCACATGGACTCCAAGGTCTCTTACTTCCTCTACCCCTCTCAATATATTCCCGTTTACTGCGTATTCCCTTTTACTGTTTGCCGTCCCTAAGTGCATTACCTCACACTTCTCCGGGTTGATCTCCATTTGCCATTTTTCCGCCCACTCCACCAACCCATTGACATCTTCTTGGAGTCTACACCTATCCTCTTCACTATCAACTACACGGCCAATTTTTGTGTTGTCTGCAAATTTGCCAATCATGCCCCCTACTTTCAAGTCCAAATCATTAATATATACCACAAACAGCAAGGGACCCAATATTGAGCTATGTGGCACATCACTGGAAACGGATTTCCATCCGCAAAGACATCCATTGACTTTTACCCTTTGTTTCCTGTTACTGAGCCAATTTTGGATCCAATTCGTCACATTTCCCTGTATCCCATCGGCTTTTAGTTTTCTGACCAGTCTGCTGTGGAAATGCATGACGAGATACTTGACCATATTAATGTAGCAATGCATGAAGGGATATTTGACCATATTAACTCTTTGTTAGCTCACATAATGGGGTAGCTACAGCACACACAGAAAAGCATAATTTTGTAATTACATTTTAGACTTGGTATGTTGATTATTAAGTTAGCTGAGCAGGTGCTTAGTACCGTCTGGCCCCCCTAGCAGATAAGGATATTGCTGACAACAAAAATATAATGAGAATACAGTTTCTTGAAAGGCCATGTGGCCTTGAGACTGATTTCAGCCCTACTGATAACCAGGACAGAAATGTGGGGAGGATGAGAATGCTCAGGCCTACGAGGCCTACGTGCCAAGATAATAAAGGGCTATGGACGTCCTGAGCCAATAAAGAATGTATGTGTATGCCCATATTCTGTAGCAGATGGGCGTTCTTATTGAACTGTATAAACATGAGCTGTTTCACTGACTCGAGGAAGCTGTACCTTCAACCATTGCTTGGAGGTGCTCTTCCCTTGTATACAAGTTTCTTAATAAATTCTTGCTTGTCTGAATTAAGTGTTTGGGAGTTAATGCATTGTATATAATAAGTAATATTAAGTTTAAGTTTTCGACACTGCCATGTGGGACCTTGTCAAATGCCTTACTAAAATTCATGTAGACAACATCCACTGCACTACCCTCATCAATCCTCCTTGTCACTTCCTCAAAGAATTCAATCAGATTTGTAAGGCATGATCTTCCCTGAATAAATCCCTGACTATCCCTGATTAAACCATGCCTTTCCAAGTGACAGTTTATCCTATCTCTCAGTATTGATTCTAATAGTTTGCCCACCACCGAGGCAAGACTGGCCGGCCTATAATTGTTCGGCCTTTCCCTTGTACCCATTTTAAACAATGGTACTACGTTTGCAGTCTTCCAGTCCTCTGGTACCTCCCCTGTATTTAGTGAGGATTGGAAAATGATCCTCAGAGCATCTGCTATTTCCTCTCTGGCTTCCTTCAATAGCCTAGGAAACAATCCATCCGGCCCTGGTGACTTATCAACTTTCAAGGATTCCAGTCCCTCTAGTACTTCCTCTCTCGTTATGTTTACCTTATCCAATATTTCACACCTCTCCTCTTTAACTACTATGTCTGGATCATCCCTTTCCTTTGTGAATACAGAGACAAAATATTCATTTAAAACCCTACCTACATCCTCTGCTTCTACACATAAGTGACCCTTCTATCCCTGATAGGTCCCACCTTTTCCTTAGCTATCCTTTTGTTCTTAATGTACTGATAAAACATCTTTGGGTTTTCTTTAATCTTACTAGCTAATATTTTTTCATGCCCTCTCTTTGCTTTCCTTATTTTCTTTTTTACATCATCCTTGTACTTTCTATACTTCTCTAGGCTTTCTGCAGTATTTAGTTTTCTGTGACAGTCATAAGCTTTCTTTTTCTGCTTTATCTTGTCCCATATACTTCTAGACAACCAGTGAGCTCTAAATTTGGCAGTGCCACCCTTTTTCTTTGAGGGGACGTGACTGCATTGTACCCATAGAATTTCACTTTTTAGTGCCTCCTACCGGCTTGCCACTGATTTCTCCTCAAGTAGTTGTGTCCTGTCCACTTCTGCCAAATTACCTTAGTTCTGTAAAATTTGCCTTCCCCCAATTTAAAACGTTTACTCCTGATTTAACTCTCTGAAGTGTCAGCCTAGATTATGTGCTGAAGTCTCTGAAGCAATGCTTGAACCCATGGTCTCCAGACTCAGAGAGTGCTACCAATGATCCACGGTTGATATCTATCCCATAAATACAAATAATGTACAACTAGTATATCCTGCTTATCACTGTTAACTACAAGAAAACTTGGGAGTACCTTCTGCTCAAAACCAAGTGCTGTCATTTTCAGTATGTACTTCAGAATGGTTTAGTATCTGTCTAGCTTACATGTAATGCTTAGTACAATGCTGCAGTCAAGTAATGTGCAGCGATGAAACAAATCAGCAAAGTGAATGTCGAAAGAGAAAAGGCTAATGATGCATTGTAACAAAGCCCTTAGATGTGGGTTAACACGAGGGAAAAACTTACTTGACCTCGTCCTCACCAATCTACCTGTCGCAAATGCATCTGTCCATGACAGTATTGGTAGGAGTGACCACCGCACAGTCCTCGTGGAGATGAAGTCCCGTCTTCGCACTGAGGACACATCCAACGTGTTGTGTGGCACTACCACCGTGCTAAATGGGATAGATTCAGAACAGATCTAGCAGCTCAAAACTGGGCATCCATGAGGTGCTGTGGGCCATCAGCAGCAGCAGAATTGTATTCCACCACAATCTGTAACCTCATGGCCCGGCATATTCCTCACTCTACCATTACCAACAAGCCAGGGGATCAACCCTGGTTCAATGAGGAGTGTAGAAGAGCATGTCAGGAGCAGCACCAGGCGTACCTAAAAATGAGGTGCCAACCTGGTGAAGCTACAACTCAGGACTACATGCATGCTAAACAGCGGAAGCAACATGCTATAGACAGAGCTAAGCGATTCCACAACCAACGAATCAGATCAAAGCTCTGCAGTCCTGCCACATCCAGTCGTGAATGGTGGTGGACAATTAAACAACTAACGGGAGGAGGAGGCTCTGCAAACATCCCCATCCTCAATGATGGCGGAGTCCAGCACGTGAGTGCAAAAGACAAGGCTGAAGCGTTTGCAACCATCTTCAGCCAGAAGTGCCAAGTGGATGATCCATCTCGGCCTCCTCCCGATATCCCCACCATCACAGAAGCCAGTCTTCGGCCAATTCAATTCACTCCACGTGATATCAAGAAATGGCTGAGTGCACTGGATACGGCAAAGGCTATGGGCCCCGACAACATCCCAGCTGTAGTGCTGAAGCCTTGTGCTCCAGAACTAGCTGCGCCTCTAGCCAAGCTGTTCCAGTACAGCTACAACACTGGCATCTACCCGACGATGTGGAAAATTGCCCAGGTATGTCCTGTCCACAAAAAGCTGGACAAATCCAATCCGGCCAATTACTCTCAATCATCAGCAAAGTGATGGAAGGTGTCGTCGACAGTGCTATCAAGCGGCACTTACTCACCAATAACCTGCTCACCGATGCTCAGTTTGGGTTCCGCCAGGACCACTCGGCTCCAGACCTCATTACAGCCTTGGTCCAAACATGGACAAAAGAGCTGAATTCCAGAGGTGAGGTGAGAGTGACTGCCCTTGACATCAAGGCAGCATTTGACCGAGTGTGGCACCAAGGAGCTCAAGTAAAATTGAAGTCAATGGGAATCAGGGGGAAAACTCTCCAGTGGCTGGAGTCATACCTAGCTCAAAGGAAGATGGTAGTGGTTGTTGGAGGCCAATCATCTCAGCCCCAGGACATTGCTGCAGGAGTTCCTCAGGGCAGTGTCCTAGGCCCAACCATCTTCAGCTGCTTCATCAATGACCTTCCCTCCATCATAAGGTCAGAAATGGGGATGTTCGCTGATGACTGCACAGTGTTCAGTTCCATTCGCAACCCCTCAAATAATGAAGCAGCCCGAGCCCGCATGCAGCAAGACCTGGACAACATCCAGGCTTGGGCTCATAAGTGGCAAGTAACATTCGCGCCAGATAAGTGCCAGGCAATGACCATCTCCAACAAGAGAGAGTCTAACCACCTCCCCCTGACATTCAAAGGCATTACCATCACCGCATCCCCCACCATCAACATCCTGGGGGTCACCATTGACCAGAAACTTAACTGGACCAGCCATATAAATACTGTGGCTACAAGAGCAGGTCAGAGGTTGGGTATTCTGCGGCGAGTGACTCACCTCCTGACTCCCCAAAGCCTTTCCACCATCTACAAGGCACAAGTCAGGAGTGTGATGGAATACTCTCCACTTGCTTGGATGAGTGCAGCTCCAACAACACTCAAGAAGCTCGACACCATCCAAGATAAAGCAGCCCGCTTGATTGGCACCCCATCCACCACCCGAAACATTCACTCCCTTCACCACCGGCGCACTGTGGCTGCAGTGTGCACCATCCACAGGATGCACTGCAGCAACTCGCCAAGGCTTCTTCGACAGCACCTCCCAAACCCGCGACCTCTACCACCTAGAAGGACAAGAGCAGCAGGCACATGGGAACAACACCACCTGCACGTTCCCCTCCAAGTCACACACCATCCCGACTTGGAAATATATCGCCGTTCCTTCATTGTCGCTGGGTCAAAATCCTGGAACTCCCTTCCTAACAGCACTGTGGGAGAACCATCACCACACGGACTGCAGCGGTTCAAGAAGGCGGCTCACCACCACCTTCTCGAGGGCAATTAGGGATGGGCAATAAATGCTGGCCTTGCCAGCGACGCCCACATCCCGTGAACGAATAAAAAAAAAAAAAAAAAATCTCTAGCCCAATATCTGGTTTCAGAGAACACACCAAACATCTTCAAAACTTACTTTGATCATTCACTGTTGTCTGAACTAGTTATGGATGGGCAACTTCCTTGTAACTTCTGTCTATGTATTTTATAACAAACATCTTTAAACTTTTAAGAGAACTGCAGATACGGCTAAACAGGGTTACAGCAGATTCAGGTAATGAATTTTCAGCATTACCTAGATGTGGCTCTCTAGGAGTGATTATATGGACAATAGTCTAGGAATGATTACATGACTATTAGATTCCAAGAGTGATTATACAGAGATTGAGTATCTAAGAATGATTACACTGAGAACGGTGAATTTCTATGAGTGTTATAGAGAATGGTTATCCAAAGGTGATTACACAGAAATTGGACATTGAAGAGTGATGACACAGAGAACAATGAGCATGTGTAGTGAATTTGACTCTTGGTGTCAATCTCGAAAAATTGAACAGTCATGTGACTTTATTTTGCACAAGCAAGAATCCTTACATTACAGTAAACAGTAGTTTACAAAGCACAATTGAGAATTATATTACCCCGCTGTTCTTTGGGTAGAAGCCACGACTCTATTCTTTGTTCTTTTATTCTTGTTCTCGTTCACCCGTCTAGTGCTTTCTTTTCTGTCTTCTACCCTCACAAAGTCTCAGATCCACTCAGTTATACTCCAAAAATACAGAACTGCGACAAAATATATTCAATCAAGTATTTTCCCCAATATGCCCCTGAATTTACCCAATCATATGGACAATACGCATTTGTCCAGATGAAACAGGGCCTTGTGACCCACTTCTCTCCTATTATCCTTAGCACAACATTTCTCTGTCCCTGTAGTTGATGAATCGCCCTATAGGCCCTGAAGATAATGGGAGTTCTAGCTAATTTCAGCATTCCAGTATGTCTGAAGGAGTGGCGATACTGTTATTTTCCTCCCTTAGTTTGCAATAACAGGGTGCTCATGGCTGTTAGTCATCCTGCAACTGCAGGAGGTTAATTTAAAAGCCATCTATTTTGCAGCACAGCAGTTCCAGCCTAGACCATTTAGCCCCTTCAAGCCTAGTTCCCTAAATACCTTCTAAACCTATATTTTGTTATACATGTAGGAATGATTTTGGACATAGTCAAGTGGATTTTAAGATTTTCAACAGTGTAAAGGTTAAATCAATGCAGTCATTATTGTATGGACAATGACTTAAGAGGTATTGTGTAGTCTTGCATATCTCTAATTCTGCTTTACAGTATTTTTAAAAAAAATTCTTGGGATTTGGACATCACTGGCAAGGCCAGCATTTATTGCCTATCCCTAGCTGCCCTGAGAAGATGGTGATGGGCATTCTTTTTGAACCACTGCAGTCCATGATGTTATTCTTAGTAGTCTGATACAACTGAATGCCTTGCAAGGCCACTTGGGAGGCCAGTTAAGAGCCAACCACGTTTACCATTCAAAGTTTACACAAAGAGGTTGCACATCAGGTTCCGGCTCCGGCTCCAAGAATTACAGGGCACCCCGTATACCCAACACTACGTAACAGAGCCCAGAGGGCCTGCACACTAGTTGTGCATTAGGCTCACTAAAGCTCTGATTCATATGCAAATGAGAGGAGATCCTCAAATGATTTGCACACCTGAACATTACTCCATGGGCTAAGGGTCATATAAAATGGGTAATGCAAGGCAGGTCATTTCTTTTCAGTTGTATCCCTGCTCTCAAGAGTACTGGGTGGTGCTGTGAGTTAGATGCTGGTCTGTCACCTCTGAGACCTGTGTTGAAATCTACCCAAGAGCAACGAGATGAAAGTTTCCTCAAGGTTTTATTGTGAAATAAGTTTGTGCAGTCTCAATCTAGTTCCAAGTACACACGAGCCTACAGTACAAAATTGGCCTTCCCCCATTTTGAATGTTCCCCCACTGGGAGAGAATGAAGCGAGGTTGATAGGTGTCAGTGACTGCCTCTAGGGATGAAGGTGCTCCGTATCACCTTGTGCTAGGGAGAGTAAATGCCCCTGCAACTATAGGTACTGTAGATTTCTGCAATGGTTTGCATGGGCCTGTATACTGGAGAACATAGCCAGTCATTTGAGTGGGGTGGCTGATATGAACGCATGTGATATCAACCTGAGACACCAATCTGTCAATTGTGCTAGCTCCTCCCATTCCCCTGCTGTTGGGAACTCCCTCAGCATGGCTAGACATCAGTCTGAGTAAAGACTGCAGGAAAGCAGTGAGATTGTTGCAGCCCTATTACATATAGTACCCCAACATGGTGAATACAGACAAGATAGACTGCTGTAGGTTGGAGCCCCAATCAAAACAGTTGTATTGGAACTACACCCAAGCTTAGGACCTCAGCCAATGGAGGCTTCCCTGCAGAGGGGCCTAGAGTGGCCACATTCTCCACAGTGGTCTGGTGCTATGAGGTAGTTATATAACTTTGCACTGATATCAGTTATAGACTTGTCCACAGATACCTCCAAACTGTATACACATTACTCCATGAAATCCTGATGTTAAGCCACCAAAGTACATTTGTAGGCAGCCTTGAGCTAGCACTCTGGCCTGCAATCCCACCTCCACTTGCTCTCAAGTGCTGCCTTCTGCAACTTGTTAACCCAGCCACCCCCCCCTCTTCCACAGCAGTGGATATTTTAAATGGGAAACTGGGTAGTACGGTAAGTTGCACATTGGCTTTTCACCTCCTGGGTTTGAATCCTGCCCACTCAATGGACGAAAAGCTACTTTGTTTGCTAGCTGTAAATAGAATATCTAACCCCAACAAGCCCATGGGACCATAGCACAAGACTGCCCCTGATTTGGCATTGGTAGTAAATGGACAATTTCACTCAGCTGGAAGTTGGTCACACTGATTCAGTAGTGGGTGCACAATTAACATAAGAGAGGAGCCTTCATCTTGTGTCTAACCATGCCATAGCTGACCAGGAAATTCTTGATCCTAACTTTAGATTCCTGAAATAGAAAATGTTTAATTGCTATCATCTTACTGCCAAAATTCACAAACTAATGAGGAAAATAATTTATCATAGCATATAAGTATGTTCTTGACTATAATGTAAGATTTTAATAGAAGTCAACACTAGAGGGCACAAATTGCAAGGCTCCACAAGTACAGGTTGGTGATGAAGTACAATGTTGTAGTGTTGATT